>NC_083293.1:4780764-5080764 GCF_963506605.1 Zootoca vivipara | reverse complement strand
TGAAGCAGAACACATTGTTGGAGTGTCGGAATGCATAGATGGAAGGCAAATAAGCGTTCTATGGATTTATTTCGATTAGATGCTTACTCATGAGTAGAAATGCATCTGCTCTCCAGAAATAATCACCTTTGTAAAATGAGCCAAATTGAAGCAGAACACATTGTTGGAGTGTCCGAATGCATAGAGAGAAGGCAAATATGCGTTCTATGACTTTATTTCGCTTAGTTGCTTACTCTTGAGTAGAAATGCATCTGCTCTCCAGAAATACGCACCTTTGTAAAATGAGCCAAATTGAAGCAGAACACATTGTTGGAGTGTCAGAATGCATAGATAGAAGGCAAATAAGCGTTCTATGGCTTTATTTCGCTTAGTTGCTTACTCTTGAGTAGAAATGCATCTGCTCTCCAGAAATAAGCACCTTTGTAAAATGAGCCAAATTGAAGCAGAACACATTGTTGGAGTGTCAGAATGCATAGATAGAAGGCAAATAAACGTTCTATGGCTTTATTTCGCTGAGTTGCTTACTCTTGAGTAGAACTGCATAATCACTACAGCAAAAAGCACCTTTGTAAAATGAGCCAAATTGAAGCAGAACACATTGTTGGAGTGTCAGAATGCATAGATGGAAGGCAAATAAGCGTTCTATGGCTTTATTTCGATTAGTTGCTTACTCTTGAGTAGAAATACATCTGCTCTCCAGAAATACGCACCTTTGTAAAATGAGCCAAATTGAAGCAGAACACATTGTTGGAGTGTCAGAATGCATAGATAGAAGGCAAATAAGCGTTCTCTGGCTTTATTTCGCTGAGTTGCTTACTCTTGAGTAGAACTGCACATTCACTCCAGCAATAAGCACCTTCGTAAAATGAGCCAAATTGAAGCAGAACACATTGTTGGAGTGTCAGAATGCATAGATAGAAGGCAAATAAGAGTTCTATGGCTTTATTTCGCTGAGTTGCTTACTCTTGAGTAGAACTGCATATTCACTCCAGCAAAAAGCACCTTTGTAAAATGAGCCAAATTGAAGCAGAACACATAGTTGGAGTGTCAGAATGCGTAGATAGAAGGCAAATAAGCGTCCTATGGCTTTATTTCGCTTAGTTGCTTACTCTTGAGTAGAAATGCATCTGCTCTCCAGCAATCAGCTCCTTTGTAAAATGAGCCAAATTGAAGCAGAACACAGTGTTGGAGTGTCAGAATGCATAGATAGAAGGCAAATAAGCGTTCTATGGATTTATTTCGCTTAGTTGCTTACTCTTGAGTAGAACTGCATTTTCACTCCAGCAATAAGCACCTTTGTTGAATGAACCAAATTGAAGCAGAACACATTGTTGGAGTCTCAGAATGCATAGATAGAAGGCAAATAAGTGTTCTATGGCTTTATTTCGCTGAGTTGCTTACTCTTGAGTAGAACTCCATATTCACTCCACCAATAAGCACCTTTGTAAAATGAACCAAATTGAAGCAGAACACATTGTTGGAGTGTCAGAATGCATAGATAGAAGGCAAATAAGCGTTCTATGGCTTTATTTCGCTTAGTTGCTTACTCTTGAGTAGAAATGCATCTGCTCTCCAGAAATACGCACCTTTGTAAAATGAGCCAAATTGAAGCAGAACACATTGTTGGAGTGTCAGAATGCATAGATAGAGGCAAATAAGCGTTCTACGGCTTTATTTCGCTTAGTTGCTTACTCTTGAGTAGAAATGCATATTCACTCCAGCAATAAGCACCTTTGTAAAATGAGCCAAATTGAAGCAGAACACATTGTTGGAGTGTCAGAATGCATAGATAGAAGGCAAATAAGCGTTCTATGGCTTTATTTCGCTTAGTTGCTTACTCTTGAGTAGAACTGCATATTCACTCCACCAATAAGCACCTTTGTAAAATGAGCCAAATTGAAGCAGAACACATTGTCGGAGTGTCAGAATGCATAGATAGAAGGCAAATAAGCGTTCTATGGCTTTATTTCGCTTAGTTGCTTACTCTTGAGTAGAACTGCATTTTCACTCCAGCAATAAGCACCTTTGTAAAATGAACCAAATTGAAGCAGAACACATTGTTGGAGTGTCAGAATGCATAGATAGAAGGCAAATAAGTGTTCTATGGCTTTATTTCGCTTCGTTGCTTACTCTTGAGTAGAACTGCATGTTCACTCCAGAAATAATCACCTTTGTAAAATGAGCCAAATTGAAGCAGAACACATTGTTGGAGTGTCAGAATGCATAGAGGGAAGGCAAATATGCGTTCTATGACTTTATTTCGCTTAGTTGCTTACTCTTGAGTAGAACTGCATATTCACTCCAGCAAATAAGCACCTTTGTAAAATGAACCAAATTGAAGCAGAACACATTGTTGGAGTGTCAGAATGCATAGATAGAAGGTAAATAAGCGTTCTATGGCTTTATTTCGCTGAGTTGCTTACACTTGAGTAAAACTGCATGTAAAATCCAGCAATAAGCACCTTTGTAAAATGAGCCAAATTGAAGCAGAACACATTGTTGGAGTGTCAGAATGCATAGATGGAATGCAAATAAGCGTTCTATGGATTTATTTCGATTAGATGCTTACTCTTGAGTAGAAATGCATCTGCTCTACAGAAATACGCACCTTTGTAAAATGAGCCAAATTGAAGCAGAACACATTGTTGGAGTGTCAGAATGCATAGATAGAAGGCAAATAAGCGTTTTATGGCTTTATTTCGCTGAGTTGCTTACTCTTGAGTAGAACTGCATATTCACTCCAGCAAAAAGCACCTTTGTAAAATGAGCCAAATTGAAGCAGAACACGTTGTTGGAGTGTCGGAATGCATAGATAGAAGGCGAATATGCGTTCTATGGCTTTATTTCGCTTCGTTGCTTACTCTTGAGTAGAACTGCATGTTCACTCCAGAAATAATCACCTTTGTAAAATGAGCCAAATTGAAGCAGAACACATTGTTGGAGTGTCAGAATGCATAGAGAGAAGGCAAATATGCGTTCTATGACTTTATTTCGCTTAGTTGCTTACTCTTGAGTGGAACTGCATATTCACTCCAGCAAATAAGCACCTTTGTAAAATGAACCAAATTGAAGCAGAACACATTGTTGGAGTGTCAGAATGCATAGATAGAAGGTAAATAAGCGTTCTATGGCTTTATTTCGCTGAGTTGCTTACACTTGAGTAGAACTGCATATAAAATCCAGCAATAAGCACCTTTGTAAAATGAGCCAAATTGAAGCAGAACACATTGTTGGAGTGTCAGAATGCATAGATGGAAGGCAAATAAGCGTTCTATGGATTTATTTTGATTAGATGCTTACTCTTGAGTAGAAATGCATCTGCTCTCCAGAAATACACACTTTTGTAAAATGAGCCAAATTGAAGCAGAACACATTGTTGGAGTGTCAGAATGCATAGATATAAGGCAAATAAGCGTTCTATGGCTTTATTTCGCTGAGTTGCTTACTCTTGAGTAGAACTGCATATTCACTCCAGCAAAAAGCACCTTTGTAAAATGAGCCAAATTGAAGCAGAACACATTGTTGGAGTGTCAGAATGCATAGATGGAAGGCAAATAAGCGTTCTATGGATTTATTTCGATTAGATACTTACTCTTGAGTAGAAATGCATCTGCTCTCCAGAAATAATCACCTTTGTAAAATGAGCCAAATTGAAGCAGAACACATTGTTGGAGTGTCCGAATGCATAGAGAGAAGGCAAATATGCGTTCTATGACTTTATTTCGCTTAGTTGCTTACTCTTGAGTAGAAATGCATCTGCTCTCCAGAAATACGCACCTTTGTAAAATGAGCCAAATTGAAGCAGAACACATTGTTGGAGTGTCAGAATGCATAGATAGAAGGCAAATAAGCGTTCTATGGCTTTATTTCGCTTAGTTGCTTACTCTTGAGTAGAAATGCATCTGCTCTCCAGAAATAAGCACCTTTGTAAAATGAGCCAAATTGAAGCAGAACACATTGTTGGAGTGTCAGAATGCATAGATAGAAGGCAAATAAGCGTTCTATGGCTTTATTTCGCTGAGTTGCTTACTCTTGAGTAGAACTGCATAATCACTACAGCAAAAAGCACCTTTGTAAAATGAGACAAATTGAAGCAGAACACAGTGTTGGAGTGTCAGAATGCATAGATGGAAGGCAAATAAGCGTTCTATGGCTTTATTTCGATTAGTTGCTTACTCTTGAGTAGAAATGCATCTGCTCTCCAGAAATACGCACCTTTGTAAAATGAGCCAAATTGAAGCAGAACACATTGTTGGAGTGTCAGAATGCATAGATAGAAGGCAAATAAGCGTTCTATGGATTTATTTCGCTGAGTTGCTTACTCTTGAGTAGAACTGCATATTCACTCCAGCAAAAAGCACCTTTGTAAAATGAGCCAAATTGAAGCAGAACACATAGTTGGAGTGTCAGAATGCGTAGATAGAAGGCAAATAAGCGTCCTATGGCTTTATTTCGCTTAGTTGCTTACTCTTGAGTAGAAATGCATCTGCTCTCCAGCAATCAGCTCCTTTGTAAAATGAGCCAAATTGAAGCAGAACACAGTGTTGGAGTGTCAGAATGCATAGATAGAAGGCAAATAAGCGTTCTATGGATTTATTTCGCTTAATTGCTTACTCTTGAGTAGAACTGCATTTTCACTCCAGCAATAAGCACCTTTGTTGAATGAACCAAATTGAAGCAGAACACATTGTTGGAGTCTCAGAATGCATAGATAGAAGGCAAATAAGTGTTCTATGGCTTTATTTCGCTGAGTTGCTTACTCTTGAGTAGAACTGCATATTCACTCCACCAATAAGCACCTTTGTAAAATGAACCAAATTGAAGCAGAACACATTGTGGGAGTGTCAGAATGCATAGACAGAAGGCAAATAAGCGTTCTCTGGCTTTATTTCGCTGAGTTGCTTACCCTTGAGTAGAACTGCATATTCACTCCAGCAAAAAGCACCTTTGTAAAATGAGCCAAATTGAAGCAGAACACATTGTTGGAGTGTGAGAATGCATAGATAGAAGGCAAATAAGCGTTCTATGGCTTTATTTCGCTTAGTTGCTTACTCTTGAGTAGAAATGCATCTGCTCTCCAGAAATAAGCACCTTTGTAAAATGAGCCAAATTGAAGCAGAACACATTGTTGGAGTGTCAGAATGCATAGATAGAAGGCGAATATGCGTTCTATGACTTTATTTCGCTGAGTTGCTTACTCTTGAGTAGAAATGCATCTGCTCTACAGAAATACGCACCTTTGTAAAATGAGCCAAATTGAAGCAGAACACAGTGTTGGAGTGTCAGAATGCATAGATAGAAGGCAAATAAGCGTTCTATGGATTTATTTCGCTTAGTTGCTTACTCTTGAGTAGAACTCCATATTCACTCCAGCAATAAGCACCTTTGTAAAATGAGCCAAATTGAAGCAGAACACATTGTTGGAGTGTCAGAATGCATAGATAGAAGGCAAATAAGCGTTCTATGGCTTTATTTCGCTTCGTTGCTTACTCTTGAGTAGAACTGCATGTTCACTCCAGAAATAATCACCTTTGTAAAATGAGCCAAATTGAAGCAGAACACATTGTTGGAGTGTCAGAATGCATAGAGAGAAGGCAAATATGCGTTCTATGACTTTATTTCGCTTAGTTGCTTACTCTTGAGTAGAACTGCATATTCACTCCAGGAATAAGCACCTTTGTAAAATGAGTCAAATTTAAGCAGAACACATTGTTGGAGTGTCAGAATGCATAGATAGAAGGCAAATAAGCGTTCTATGGCTTTATTTCGCTGAGTTGCTTACACTTGAGTAGAACTGCATATTCACTCCAGGAATAAGCACCTTTGTAAAATGAGTCAAATTTAAGCAGAACACATTGTTGGAGTGTCAGAATGCATAGATAGAAGGCAAATAAGCGTTCTATGGCTTTATTTCGCTGAGTTGCTTACACTTGAGTAGAACTGCATATAAAATCCAGCAATAAGCACCTTTGTAAAATGAGCCAAATTGAAGCAGAACACATTGTTGGAGTGTCAGAATGCATAGATGGAAGGCAAATAAGCGTTCTATGGATTTATTTTGATTAGATGCTTACTCTTGAGTAGAAATGCATCTGCTCTCCAGAAATACGCACTTTTGTAAAATGAGCCAAATTGAAGCAGAACACATTGTTGGAGTGTCAGAATGCATAGATAGAAGGCAAATAAGCGTTCTATGGCTTTATTTCGCTGAGTTGCTTACTCTTGAGTAGAACTGCATATTCACTCCAGCAAAAAGCACCTTTGTAAAATGAGCCAAATTGAAGCAGAACACATTGTTGGAGTGTCAGAATGCATAGATGGAAGGCAAATAAGCGTTCTATGGATTTATTTCGATTAGATGCTTACTCTTGAGTAGAAATGCATCTGCTCTCCAGAAATAATCACCTTTGTAAAATGAGCCAAATTGAAGCAGAACACATTGTTGGAGTGTCCGAATGCATAGAGAGAAGGCAAATATGCGTTCTATGAC
This sequence comes from Zootoca vivipara, assembly GCF_963506605.1. NCBI lineage: Eukaryota > Metazoa > Chordata > Lepidosauria > Squamata > Lacertidae > Zootoca > Zootoca vivipara. The sequence goes on along the minus strand of NC_083293.1, from coordinate 5,074,274 downwards.
TTTATTTCGCTTAGTTGCTTACTCTTGAGTAGAAATGCATCTGCTCTCCAGAAATACGCACCTTTGTAAAATGAGCCAAATTGAAGCAGAACACATTGTTGGAGTGTCAGAATGCATAGATAGAAGGCAAATAAGCGTTCTATGGCTTTATTTCGCTTAGTTGCTTACTCTTGAGTAGAAATGCATCTGCTCTCCAGAAATAAGCACCTTTGTAAAATGAGCCAAATTGAAGCAGAACACATTGTTGGAGTGTCAGAATGCATAGATAGAAGGCAAATAAGCGTTCTATGGCTTTATTTCGCTGAGTTGCTTACTCTTGAGTAGAACTGCATAATCACTACAGCAAAAAGCACCTTTGTAAAATGAGCCAAATTGAAGCAGAACACATTGTTGGAGTGTCAGAATGCATAGATGGAAGGCAAATAAGCGTTCTATGGCTTTATTTCGATTAGCTGCTTACTCTTGAGTAGAAATGCATCTGCTCTCCAGAAATACGCACCTTTGTAAAATGAGCCAAATTGAAGCAGAACACATTGTTGGAGTGTCAGAATGCATAGATGGAAGGCAAATAAGCGTTCTATGGCTTTATTTCGATTAGCTGCTTACTCTTGAGTAGAAATGCATCTGCTCTCCAGAAATACGCACCTTTGTAAAATGAGCCAAATTGAAGCAGAACACATTGTTGGAGTGTCAGAATGCATAGATAGAAGGCAAATAAGCGTTCTATGGATTTATTTCGCTGAGTTGCTTACTCTTGAGTAGAACTGCATATTCACTCCAGCAAAAAGCACCTTTGTAAAATGAGCCAAATTGAAGCAGAACACATAGTTGGAGTGTCAGAATGCGTAGATAGAAGGCAAATAAGCGTCCTATGGCTTTATTTCGCTTAGTTGCTTACTCTTGAGTAGAAATGCATCTGCTCTCCAGCAATCAGCTCCTTTGTAAAATGAGCCAAATTGAAGCAGAACACATTGTTGGAGTGTCAGAATGCATAGATGGAAGGCAAATAAGCGTTCTATGGATTTATTTTGATTAGATGCTTACTCTTGAGTAGAAATGCATCTGCTCTCCAGAAATACACACTTTTGTAAAATGAGCCAAATTGAAGCAGAACACATTGTTGGAGTGTCAGAATGCATAGATAGAAGGCAAATAAGCGTTCTATGGCTTTATTTCGCTGAGTTGCTTACTCTTGAGTAGAACTGCATATTCACTCCAGCAAAAAGCACCTTTGTAAAATGAGCCAAATTGAAGCAGAACACATTGTTGGAGTGTCAGAATGCATAGATGGAAGGCAAATAAGCGTTCTATGGATTTATTTCGATTAGATGCTTACTCTTGAGTAGAAATGCATCTGCTCTCCAGAAATAATCACCTTTGTAAAATGAGCCAAATTGAAGCAGAACACATTGTTGGAGTGTCCGAATGCATAGAGAGAAGGCAAATATGCGTTCTATGACTTTATTTCGCTTAGTTGCTTACTCTTGAGTAGAAATGCATCTGCTCTCCAGAAATACGCACCTTTGTAAAATGAGCCAAATTGAAGCAGAACACATTGTTGGAGTGTCAGAATGCATAGATAGAAGGCAAATAAGCGTTCTATGGCTTTATTTCGCTTAGTTGCTTACTCTTGAGTAGAAATGCATCTGCTCTCCAGAAATAAGCACCTTTGTAAAATGAGCCAAATTGAAGCAGAACACATTGTTGGAGTGTCAGAATGCATAGATAGAAGGCAAATAAGCGTTCTATGGCTTTATTTCGCTGAGTTGCTTACTCTTGAGTAGAACTGCATAATCACTACAGCAAAAAGCACCTTTGTAAAATGAGCCAAATTGAAGCAGAACACATTGTTGGAGTGTCAGAATGCATAGATGGAAGGCAAATAAGCGTTCTATGGCTTTATTTCGATTAGTTGCTTACTCTTGAGTAGAAATGCATCTGCTCTCCAGAAATACGCACCTTTATAAAATGAGCCAAATTGAAGCAGAACACATTGTTGGAGTGTCAGAATGCATAGATAGAAGGCAAATAAGCGTTCTATGGATTTATTTCGCTGAGTTGCTTACTCTTGAGTAGAACTGCATATTCACTCCAGCAAAAAGCACCTTTGTAAAATGAGCCAAATTGAAGCAGAACACATAGTTGGAGTGTCAGAATGCGTAGATAGAAGGCAAATAAGCGTCCTATGGCTTTATTTCGCTTAGTTGCTTACTCTTGAGTAGAAATGCATCTGCTCTCCAGCAATCAGCTCCTTTGTAAAATGAGCCAAATTGAAGCAGAACACAGTGTTGGAGTGTCAGAATGCATAGATAGAAGGCAAATAAGCGTTCTATGGATTTATTTCGCTTAGTTGCTTACTCTTGAGTAGAACTGCATTTTCACTCCAGCAATAAGCACCTTTGTTGAATGAACCAAATTGAAGCAGAACACATTGTTGGAGTCTCAGAATGCATAGATAGAAGGCAAATAAGTGTTCTATGGCTTTATTTCGCTGAGTTGCTTACTCTTGAGTAGAACTGCATATTCACTCCACCAATAAGCACCTTTGTAAAATGAACCAAATTGAAGCAGAACACATTGTGGGAGTGTCAGAATGCATAGACAGAAGGCAAATAAGCGTTCTCTGGCTTTATTTCGCTGAGTTGCTTACTCTTGAGTAGAACTGCATATTCACTCCAGCAAAAAGCACCTTTGTAAAATGAGCCAAATTGAAGCAGAACACATTGTTGGAGTGTGAGAATGCATAGATAGAAGGCAAATAAGCGTTCTATGGCTTTATTTCGCTTAGTTGCTTACTCTTGAGTAGAAATGCATCTGCTCTCCAGAAATAAGCACCTTTGTAAAATGAGCCAAATTGAAGCAGAACACATTGTTGGAGTGTCAGAATGCATAGATAGAAGGCGAATATGCGTTCTATGACTTTATTTCGCTGAGTTGCTTACTCTTGAGTAGAAATGCATCTGCTCTACAGAAATACGCACCTTTGTAAAATGAGCCAAATTGAAGCAGAACACAGTGTTGGAGTGTCAGAATGCATAGATAGAAGGCAAATAAGCGTTCTATGGATTTATTTCGCTTAGTTGCTTACTCTTGAGTAGAACTCCATATTCACTCCAGCAATAAGCACCTTTGTAAAATGAGAGAAATTGAAGCAGAACACAGTGTTGGAGTGTCAGAATGCATAGATAGAAGGCAAATAAGCGTTCTATGGATTTATTTCGCTTAGTTGCTTACTCTTGAGTAGAACTGCATATTCACTCCAGAAATAATCACCTTTGTAAAATGAGCCAAATTGAAGCAGAACACATTGTTGGAGTGTCAGAATGCATAGATAGAAGGCGAATATGCGTTCTATGGCTTTATTCCGCTTCGTTGCTTACTCTTGAGTAGAACTGCATGTTCACTCCAGAAATAATCACCTTTGTAAAATGAGCCAAATTGAAGCAGAACACATTGTTGGAGTGTCAGAATGCATAGAGAGAAGGCAAATATGCGTTCTATGACTTTATTTCGCTTAGTTGCTTACTCTTGAGTAGAACTGCATATTCACTCCAGGAATAAGCACCTTTGTAAAATGAGTCAAATTTAAGCAGAACACATTGTTGGAGTGTCAGAATGCATAGATAGAAGGCAAATAAGCGTTCTATGGCTTTATTTCGCTTAGTTGCTTACACTTGAGTAGAACTGCATATAAAATCCAGCAATAAGCACCTTTGTAAATTGAGCCAAATTGAAGCAGAACACATTGTTGGAGTGTCAGAATGCATAGATGGAAGGAAAATAAGCGTTCTATGGATTTATTTTGATTAGATGCTTACTCTTGAGTAGAAATGCATCTGCTCTCCAGAAATACGCACTTTTGTAAAATGAGCCAAATTGAAGCAGAACACATTGTTGGAGTGTCAGAATGCATAGATAGAAGGCAAATAAGCGTTCTATGGCTTTATTTCGCTGAGTTGCTTACTCTTGAGTAGAACTGCATATTCACTCCAGCAAAAAGCACCTTTGTAAAATGAGCCAAATTGAAGCAGAACACATTGTTGGAGTGTCAGAATGCATAGATGGAAGGCAAATAAGCGTTCTATGGATTTATTTCGATTAGATGCTTACTCTTGAGTAGAAATGCATCTGCTCTCCAGAAATAATCACCTTTGTAAAATGAGCCAAATTGAAGCAGAACACATTGTTGGAGTGTCCGAATGCATAGAGAGAAGGCAAATATGCGTTCTATGACTTTATTTCGCTTAGTTGCTTACTCTTGAGTAGAAATGCATCTGCTCTCCAGAAATACGCACCTTTGTAAAATGAGCCAAATTGAAGCAGAACACATTGTTGGAGTGTCAGAATGCATAGATAGAAGGCAAATAAGCGTTCTATGGCTTTATTTCGCTTAGTTGCTTACTCTTGAGTAGAAATGCATCTGCTCTCCAGAAATAAGCACCTTTGTAAAATGAGCCAAATTGAAGCAGAACACATTGTTGGAGTGTCGGAATGCATAGATAGAAGGCGAATATGCGTTCTATGGCTTTATTTCGCTTCGTTGCTTACTCTTGAGTAGAACTGCATGTTCACTCCAGAAATAATCACCTTTGTAAAATGAGCCAAATTGAAGCAGAACACATTGTTGGAGTGTCAGAATGCATAGAGGGAAGGCAAATATGCGTTCTATGACTTTATTTCGCTTAGTTGCTTACTCTTGAGTAGAACTGCATATTCACTCCAGCAAATAAGCACCTTTGTAAAATGAACCAAATTGAAGCAGAACACATTGTTGGAGTGTCAGAATGCATAGATAGAACGTAAATAAGCGTTCTATGGCTTTATTTCGCTGAGTTGCTTACACTTGAGTAGAACTGCATCTAAAATCCAGCAATAAGCACCTTTGTAAAATGAGCCAAATTGAAGCAGAACACATTGTTGGAGTGTCAGAATGCATAGATAGAAGGCGAATAAGCGTTCTATGGCTTTATTTCGCTGAGTTGCTTACTCTTGAGTAGAACTGCATATTCACTCCAGCAAAAAGCACCTTTGTAAAATGAGCCAAATTGAAGCAGAACACATTGTTGGAGTGTCGGAATGCATAGATGGAAGGCAAATAAGCGTTCTATGGATTTATTTCGATTAGATGCTTACTCTTGAGTAGAAATGCATCTGCTCTCCAGAAATAATCGCCTTTGTAAAATGAGCCAAATTGAAGCAGAACACATTGTTGGAGTGTCCGAATGCATAGAGAGAAGGCAAATATGCGTTCTATGACTTTATTTCGCTTAGTTGCTTACTCTTGAGTAGAAATGCATCTGCTCTCCAGAAATAAGCACCTTTGTAAAATGAGCCAAATTGAAGCAGAACACATTGTTGGAGTGTCAGAATGCATAGATAGAAGGCAAATAAGCGTTCTATGGCTTTATTTCGCTTAGTTGCTTACACTTGAGTAGAACTGCATATAAAATCCAGCAATAAGCACCTTTGTAAATTGAGCCAAATTGAAGCAGAACACATTGTTGGAGTGTCAGAATGCATAGATGGAAGGCAAATAAGCGTTCTATGGATTTATTTTGATTAGATGCTTACTCTTGAGTAGAAATGCATCTGCTCTCCAGAAATACGCACTTTTGTAAAATGAGCCAAATTGAAGCAGAACACATTGTTGGAGTGTCAGAATGCATAGATAGAAGGCAAATAAGCGTTCTATGGCTTTATTTCGCTGAGTTGCTTACTCTTGAGTAGAACTGCATATTCACTCCAGCAAAAAGCACCTTTGTAAAATGAGCCAAATTGAAGCAGAACACATTGTGGGAGTGTCAGAATGCATAGATGGAAGGCAAATAAGCGTTCTATGGATTTATTTCGATTAGATGCTTACTCTTGAGTAGAAATGCATCTGCTCTCCAGAAATAATCACCTTTGTAAAATGAGCCAAATTGAAGCAGAACACATTGTTGGAGTGTCCGAATGCATAGAGAGAAGGCAAATATGCGTTCTATGACTTTATTTCGCTTAGTTGCTTACTCTTGAGTAGAAATGCATCTGCTCTCCAGAAATACGCACCTTTGTAAAATGAGCCAAATTGAAGCAGAACACATTGTTGGAGTGTCAGAATGCATAGATAGAAGGCAAATAAGCGTTCTATGGCTTTATTTCGCTTAGTTGCTTACTCTTGAGTAGAAATGCATCTGCTCTCCAGAAATAAGCACCTTTGTAAAATGAGCCAAATTGAAGCAGAACACATTGTTGGAGTGTCGGAATGCATAGATAGAAGGCGAATATGCGTTCTATGGCTTTATTTCGCTTCGTTGCTTACTCTTGAGTAGAACTGCATGTTCACTCCAGAAATAATCACCTTTGTAAAATGAGCCAAATTGAAGCAGAACACATTGTTGGAGTGTCAGAATGCATAGAGGGAAGGCAAATATGCGTTCTATGACTTTATTTCGCTTAGTTGCTTACTCTTGAGTAGAACTGCATATTCACTCCAGCAAATAAGCACCTTTGTAAAATGAACCAAATTGAAGCAGAACACATTGTTGGAGTGTCAGAATGCATAGATAGAACGTAAATAAGCGTTCTATGGCTTTATTTCGCTGAGTTGCTTACACTTGAGTAGAACTGCATCTAAAATCCAGCAATAAGCACCTTTGTAAAATGAGCCAAATTGAAGCAGAACACATTGTTGGAGTGTCAGAATGCATAGATAGAAGGCGAATAAGCGTTCTATGGCTTTATTTCGCTGAGTTGCTTACTCTTGAGTAGAACTGCATATTCACTCCAGCAAAAAGCACCTTTGTAAAATGAGCCAAATTGAAGCAGAACACATTGTTGGAGTGTCGGAATGCATAGATGGAAGGCAAATAAGCGTTCTATGGATTTATTTCGATTAGATGCTTACTCTTGAGTAGAAATGCATCTGCTCTCCAGAAATAATCACCTTTGTAAAATGAGCCAAATTGAAGCAGAACACATTGTTGGAGTGTCCGAATGCATAGAGAGAAGGCAAATATGCGTTCTATGACTTTATTTCGCTTAGTTGCTTACTCTTGAGTAGAAATGCATCTGCTCTCCAGAAATAAGCACCTTTGTAAAATGAGCCAAATTGAAGCAGAACACATTGTTGGAGTGTCAGAATGCATAGATAGAAGGCAAATAAGCGTTCTATGGCTTTATTTCGCTGAGTTGCTTACTCTTGAGTAGAACTGCATATTCACTCCAGCAAAAAGCACCTTTGTAAAATGAGCCAAATTGAAGCAGAACACATAGTTGGAGTGTCAGAATGCGTAGATAGAAGGCAAATAAGCGTCCTATGGCTTTATTTCGCTTAGTTGCTTACTCTTGAGTAGAAATGCATCTGCTCTCCAGCAATCAGCTCCTTTGTAAAATGAGCCAAATTGAAGCAGAACACAGTGTTGGAGTGTCAGAATGCATAGATAGAAGGCAAATAAGCGTTCTATGGATTTATTTCGCTTAGTTGCTTACTCTTGAGTAGAACTGCATTTTCACTCCAGCAATAAGCACCTTTGTTGAATGAACCAAATTGAAGCAGAACACATTGTTGGAGTCTCAGAATGCATAGATAGAAGGCAAATAAGCGTTCTATGGCTTTATTTCGCTTAGTTGCTTACTCTTCAGTAGAACTGCATATTCACTCCAGCAATAAGCACCTTTGTAAAATGAACCAAATTGAAGCAGAACACATTCTTGGAGTGTCAGAATGCATAGATAGAAGGCAAATAAGTGTTCTATGGCTTTATTTCGCTTCGTTGCTTACTCTTGAGTAGAACTGCATGTTCACTCCAGAAATAATCACCTTTGTAAAATGAGCCAAATTGAAGCAGAACACATTGTTGGAGTGTCAGAATGCATAGAGGGAAGGCAAATATGCGTTCTATGACTTTATTTCGCTTAGTTGCTTACTCTTGAGTAGAACTGCATATTCACTCCAGCAAATAAGCACCTTTGTAAAATGAGCCAAATTGAAGCAGAACACATTGTTGGAGTGTCAGAATGCATAGATGGAAGGCAAATAAGCGTTCTATGGATTTATTTCGATTAGATGCTTACTCTTGAGTAGAAATGCATCTGCTCTACAGAAATACGCACCTTTGTAAAATGAGCCAAATTGAAGCAGAACACATTGTTGGAGTGTCAGAATGCATAGATAGAAGGCAAATAAGCGTTTTATGGCTTTATTTCGCTGAGTTGCTTACTCTTGAGTAGAACTGCATATTCACTCCAGCAAAAAGCACCTTTGTAAAATGAGCCAAATTGAAGCAGAACACATTGTTGGAGTGTCAGAATGCATAGAGAGAAGGCAAATATGCGTTCTATGACTTTGTTTCGCTTAGTTGCTTACTCTTGAGTAGAACTGCATATTCACTCCAGCAAATAAGCACCTTTGTAAAATGAACCAAATTGAAGCAGAACACATTGTTGGAGTGTCAGAATGCATAGATAGAAGGCAAATAAGCGTTCTATGGCTTTATTTCGCTGAGTTGCTTACTCTTGAGTAGAACTGCATATTCACTCCAGCAAAAAGCACCTTTGTAAAATGAGCCAAATTGAAGCAGAACACATTGTTGGAGTGTCAGAATGCATAGATGGAAGGCAAATAAGCGTTCTATGGATTTATTTCGATTAGATGCTTACTCTTGAGTAGAAATGCATCTGCTCTCCAGAAATAATCACCTTTGTAAAATGAGCCAAATTGAAGCAGAACACATTGTTGGAGTGTCAGAATGCATAGAGAGAAGGCAAATATGCGTTCTATGACTTTATTTCGCTTAGTTGCTTACTCTTGAGTAGAAATGCATCTGCTCTCCAGAAATACGCACCTTTGTAAAATGAGCCAAATTGAAGCAGAACACATTGTTGGAGTGTCAGAATGCATAGATAGAAGGCAAATAAGCGTTCTATGGCTTTATTTCGCTTAGTTGCTTACTCTTGAGTAGAAATGCATCTGCTCTCCAGAAATAAGCACCTTTGTAAAATGAGCCAAATTGAAGCAGAACACATTGTTGGAGTGTCAGAATGCATAGATAGAAGGCAAATAAGCGTTCTATGGCTTTATTTCGCTGAGTTGCTTACTCTTGAGTAGAACTGCATAATCACTACAGCAAAAAGCACCTTTGTAAAATGAGCCAAATTGAAGCAGAACACATTGTTGGAGTGTCAGAATGCATAGATGGAAGGCAAATAAGCGTTCTATGGCTTTATTTCAATTAGTTGCTTACTCTTGAGTAGAAATGCATCTGCTCTCCAGAAATACGCACCTTTGTAAAATGAGCCAAATTGAAGCAGAACACATTGTTGGAGTGTCAGAATGCATAGATAGAAGGCAAATAAGCGTTCTATGGCTTTATTTCGCTGAGTTGCTTACTCTTGAGTAGAACTGCATATTCACTCCAGCAAAAAGCACCTTTGTAAAATGAGCCAAATTGAAGCAGAACACATAGTTGGAGTGTCAGAATGCGTAGATAGAAGGCAAATAAGCTTCCTATGGCTTTATTTCGCTTAGTTGCTTACTCTTGAGTAGAAATGCATCTGCTCTCCAGCAATCAGCTCCTTTGTAAAATGAGCCAAATTGAAGCAGAACACAGTGTTGGAGTGTCAAAATGCATAGATAGAAGGCAAATAAGCGTTCTATGGATTTATTTCGCTTAGTTGCTTACTCTTGAGTAGAACTGCATTTTCACTCCAGCAATAAGCACCTTTGTTGAATGAACCAAATTGAAGCAGAACACATTGTTGGAGTGTCAGAATGCATAGATAGAAGGCAAATAAGTGTTCTATGGCTTTATTTCGCTGAGTTGCTTACTCTTGAGTAGAACTGCATATTCACTCCACCAATAAGCACCTTTGTAAAATGAACCAAATTGAAGCAGAACACATTGTGGGAGTGTCAGAATGCATAGACAGAAGGCAAATAAGCGTTCTCTGGCTTTATTTCGCTGAGTTGCTTACTCTTGAGTAGAACTGCATATTCACTCCAGCAATAAGCACCTTCGTAAAATGAGCCAAATTGAAGCAGAACACATTGTTGGAGTGTCAGAATGCATAGATAGAAGGCAAATAAGCGTTCTATGGCTTTATTTCGCTTAGTTGCTTACTCTTGAGTAGAAATGCATCTGCTCTCCAGAATTACGCACCTTTGTAAAATGAGCCAAATTGAAGCAGAACACATTGTTGGAGTGTCAGAATGCATAGATAGAGGCAAATAAGTGTTCTACGGCTTTATTTCGCTTAGTTGCTTACTCTTGAGTAGAAATGCATATTCACTCCAGCAATAAGCACCTTTGTAAAATGAGCCAAATTGAAGCAGAACACATTGTTGGAGTGTCAGAATGCATAGATAGAAGGCAAATAAGCGTTCTATGGCTTTATTTCGCTTACTTGCTTACTCTTGAGTAGAAATGTATATTCACTCCAGCAATAAGCACCTTTGTAAAATGAGCCAAATTGAAGCAGAACACATTGTTGGAGTGTCAGAATGCATAGATAGAAGGCAAATAAGCGTTCTATGGCTTTATTTCGCTTAGTTGCTTACTCTTGAGTAGAACTGCATATTCACTCCACCAATAAGCACCTTTGTAAAATCAGCCAAATTGAAGCAGAACACATTGTCGGAGTGTCAGAATGCATAGATAGAAGGCAAATAAGCGTTCTATGGCTTTATTTCGCTGAGTTGCTTACTCTTGAGTAGAACTGCATATTCACTCCAGCAAAAAGCACCTTTGTAAAATGAGCCAAATTGAAGCAGAACACATAGTTGGAGTGTCAGAATGCGTAGATAGAAGGCAAATAAGCGTCCTATGGCTTTATTTCGCTTAGTTGCTTACTCTTGAGTAGAAATGCATCTGCTCTCCAGCAATCAGCTCCTTTGTAAAATGAGCCAAATTGAAGCAGAACACAGTGTTGGAGTGTCAGAATGCATAGATAGAAGGCAAATAAGCGTTCTATGGATTTATTTCGCTTAGTTGCTTACTCTTGAGTAGAACTGCATTTTCACTCCAGCAATAAGCACCTTTGTTGAATGAACCAAATTGAAGCAGAACACATTGTTGGAGTCTCAGAATGCATAGATAGAAGGCAAATAAGCGTTCTATGGCTTTATTTCGCTTAGTTGCTTACTCTTCAGTAGAACTGCATGTTCACTCCAGAAATAATCACCTTTGTAAAATGAGCCAAATTGAAGCAGAACACATTGTTGGAGTGTCAGAATGCATAGAGGGAAGGCAAATATGCGTTCTATGACTTTATTTCGCTTAGTTGCTTACTCTTGAGTAGAACTGCATATTCACTCCAGCAAATAAGCACCTTTGTAAAATGAACCAAATTGAAGCAGAACACATTGTTGGAGTGTCAGAATGCATAGATAGAAGGTAAATAAGCGTTCTATGGCTTCATTTCGCTGAGTTGCTTACACTTGAGTAAAACTGCATGTAAAATCCAGCAATAAGCACCTTTGTAAAATGAGCCAAATTGAAGCAGAACACATTGTTGGAGTGTCAGAATGCATAGATGGAAGGCAAATAAGCGTTCTATGGATTTATTTCGATTAGATGCTTACTCTTGAGTAGAAATGCAACTGCTCTACAGAAATACGCACCTTTGTAAAATGAGCCAAATTGAAGCAGAACACATTGTTGGAGTGTCAGAATGCATAGAGAGAAGGCAAATATGCGTTCTATGACTTTGTTTCGCTTAGTTGCTTACTCTTGAGTAGAACTGCATATTCACTCCAGCAAATAAGCACCTTTGTAAAATGAACCAAATTGAAGCAGAACACATTGTTGGAGTGTCAGAATGCATAGATAGAAGGCAAATAAGCGTTCTATGGCTTTATTTCGCTGAGTTGCTTACTCTTGAGTAGAACTGCATATTCACTCCAGCAAAAAGCACCTTTGTAAAATGAGCCAAATTGAAGCAGAACACATTGTTGGAGTGTCAGAATGCATAGATGGAAGGCAAATAAGCGTTCTATGGATTTATTTCGATTAGATGCTTACTCTTGAGTAGAAATGCATCTGCTCTCCAGAAATAATCACCTTTGTAAAATGAGCCAAATTGAAGCAGAACACATTGTTGGAGTGTCAGAATGCATAGAGAGAAGGCAAATATGCGTTCTATGACTTTATTTCGCTTAGTTGCTTACTCTTGAGTAGAAATGCATCTGCTCTCCAGAAATACGCACCTTTGTAAAATGAGCCAAATTGAAGCAGAACACATTGTTGGAGTGTCAGAATGCATAGATAGAAGGCAAATAAGCGTTCTATGGCTTTATTTCGCTTAGTTGCTTACTCTTGAGTAGAAATGCATCTGCTCTCCAGAAATAAGCACCTTTGTAAAATGAGCCAAATTGAAGCAGAACACATTGTTGGAGTGTCAGAATGCATAGATAGAAGGCAAATAAGCGTTCTATGGCTTTATTTCGCTGAGTTGCTTACTCTTGAGTAGAACTGCATAATCACTACAGCAAAAAGCACCTTTGTAAAATGAGCCAAATTGAAGCAGAACACATTGTTGGAGTGTCAGAATGCATAGATGGAAGGCAAATAAGCGTTCTATGGCTTTATTTCAATTAGTTGCTTACTCTTGAGTAGAAATGCATCTGCTCTCCAGAAATACGCACCTTTGTAAAATGAGCCAAATTGAAGCAGAACACATTGTTGGAGTGTCAGAATGCATAGATAGAAGGCAAATAAGCGTTCTCTGGCTTTATTTCGCTGAGTTGCTTACTCTTGAGTAGAACTGCATATTCACTCCAGCAATAAGCACCTTCGTAAAATGAGCCAAATTGAAGCAGAACACATTGTTGGAGTGTCAGAATGCATAGATAGAAGGCAAATAAGCGTTCTATGGCTTTATTTCGCTTAGTTGCTTACTCTTGAGTAGAAATGCATCTGCTCTCCAGAATTACGCACCTTTGTAAAATGAGCCAAATTGAAGCAGAACACATTGTTGGAGTGTCAGAATGCATAGATAGAGGCAAATAAGTGTTCTACGGCTTTATTTCGCTTAGTTGCTTACTCTTGAGTAGAAATGCATATTCACTCCAGCAATAAGCACCTTTGTAAAATGAGCCAAATTGAAGCAGAACACATTGTTGGAGTGTCAGAATGCATAGATAGAAGGCAAATAAGCGTTCTATGGCTTTATTTCGCTTACTTGCTTACTCTTGAGTAGAAATGCATATTCACTCCAGCAATAAGCACCTTTGTAAAATGAGCCAAATTGAAGCAGAACACATTGTTGGAGTGTCAGAATGCATAGATAGAAGGCAAATAAGCGTTCTATGGCTTTATTTCGCTTAGTTGCTTACTCTTGAGTAGAACTGCATATTCACTCCACCAATAAGCACCTTTGTAAAATCAGCCAAATTGAAGCAGAACACATTGTCGGAGTGTCAGAATGCATAGATAGAAGGCAAATAAGCGTTCTATGGCTTTATTTCGCTGAGTTGCTTACTCTTGAGTAGAACTGCATATTCACTCCAGCAAAAAGCACCTTTGTAAAATGAGCCAAATTGAAGCAGAACACATAGTTGGAGTGTCAGAATGCGTAGATAGAAGGCAAATAAGCGTCCTATGGCTTTATTTCGCTTAGTTGCTTACTCTTGAGTAGAAATGCATCTGCTCTCCAGCAATCAGCTCCTTTGTAAAATGAGCCAAATTGAAGCAGAACACAGTGTTGGAGTGTCAGAATGCATAGATAGAAGGCAAATAAGCGTTCTATGGATTTATTTCGCTTAGTTGCTTACTCTTGAGTAGAACTGCATTTTCACTCCAGCAATAAGCACCTTTGTTGAATGAACCAAATTGAAGCAGAACACATTGTTGGAGTCTCAGAATGCATAGATAGAAGGCAAATAAGCGTTCTATGGCTTTATTTCGCTTAGTTGCTTACTCTTCAGTAGAACTGCATATTCACTCCAGCAATAAGCACCTTTGTAAAATGAACCAAATTGAAGCAGAACACATTCTTGGAGTGTCAGAATGCATAGATAGAAGGCAAATAAGTGTTCTATGGCTTTATTTCGCTTCGTTGCTTACTCTTGAGTAGAACTGCATGTTCACTCCAGAAATAATCACCTTTGTAAAATGAGCCAAATTGAAGCAGAACACATTGTTGGAGTGTCAGAATGCATAGAGGGAAGGCAAATATGCGTTCTATGACTTTATTTCGCTTAGTTGCTTACTCTTGAGTAGAACTGCATATTCACTCCAGCAAATAAGCACCTTTGTAAAATGAACCAAATTGAAGCAGAACACATTGTTGGAGTGTCAGAATGCATAGATAGAAGGTAAATAAGCGTTCTATGGCTTCATTTCGCTGAGTTGCTTACACTTGAGTAAAACTGCATGTAAAATCCAGCAATAAGCACCTTTGTAAAATGAGCCAAATTGAAGCAGAACACATTGTTGGAGTGTCAGAATGCATAGATGGAAGGCAAATAAGCGTTCTATGGATTTATTTCGATTAGATGCTTACTCTTGAGTAGAAATGCATCTGCTCTACAGAAATACGCACCTTTGTAAAATGAGCCAAATTGAAGCAGAACACATTGTTGGAGTGTCAGAATGCATAGATAGAAGGCAAATAAGCGTTTTATGGCTTTATTTCGCTGAGTTGCTTACTCTTGAGTAGAACTGCATATTCACTCCAGCAAAAAGCACCTTTGTAAAATGAGCCAAATTGAAGCAGAACACATTGTTGGAGTGTCGGAATGCATAGATAGAAGGCGAATATGCGTTCTATGGCTTTATTTCGCTTCGTTGCTTACTCTTGAGTAGAACTGCATGTTCACTCCAGAAATAATCACCTTTGTAAAATGAGCCAAATTGAAGCAGAACACATTGTTGGAGTGTCAGAATGCATAGAGAGAAGGCAAATATGCGTTCTATGACTTTGTTTCGCTTAGTTGCTTACTCTTGAGTAGAACTGCATATTCACTCCAGCAAATAAGCACCTTTGTAAAATGAACCAAATTGAAGCAGAACACATTGTTGGAGTGTCAGAATGCATAGATAGAAGGCAAATAAGCGTTCTATGGCTTTATTTCGCTGAGTTGCTTACTCTTGAGTAGAACTGCATATTCACTCCAGCAAAAAGCACCTTTGTAAAATGAGCCAAATTGAAGCAGAACACATTGTTGGAGTGTCAGAATGCATAGATGGAAGGCAAATAAGCGTTCTATGGATTTATTTCGATTAGATGCTTACTCTTGAGTAGAAATGCATCTGCTCTCCAGAAATAATCACCTTTGTAAAATGAGCCAAATTGAAGCAGAACACATTGTTGGAGTGTCAGAATGCATAGAGAGAAGGCAAATATGCGTTCTATGACTTTATTTCGCTTAGTTGCTTACTCTTGAGTAGAAATGCATCTGCTCTCCAGAAATACGCACCTTTGTAAAATGAGCCAAATTGAAGCAGAACACATTGTTGGAGTGTCAGAATGCATAGATAGAAGGCAAATAAGCGTTCTATGGCTTTATTTCGCTTAGTTGCTTACTCTTGAGTAGAAATGCATCTGCTCTCCAGAAATAAGCACCTTTGTAAAATGAGCCAAATTGAAGCAGAACACATTGTTGGAGTGTCAGAATGCATAGATAGAAGGCAAATAAGCGTTCTATGGCTTTATTTCGCTGAGTTGCTTACTCTTGAGTAGAACTGCATAATCACTACAGCAAAAAGCACCTTTGTAAAATGAGCCAAATTGAAGCAGAACACATTGTTGGAGTGTCAGAATGCATAGATGGAAGGCAAATAAGCGTTCTATGGCTTTATTTCAATTAGTTGCTTACTCTTGAGTAGAAATGCATCTGCTCTCCAGAAATACGCACCTTTGTAAAATGAGCCAAATTGAAGCAGAACACATTGTTGGAGTGTCAGAATGCATAGATAGAAGGCAAATAAGCATTCTATGGCTTTATTTCGCTGAGTTGCTTACTCTTGAGTAGAACTGCATATTCACTCCAGCAAAAAGCACCTTTGTAAAATGAGCCAAATTGAAGCAGAACACATAGTTGGAGTGTCAGAATGCGTAGATAGAAGGCAAATAAGCTTCCTATGGCTTTATTTCGCTTAGTTGCTTACTCTTGAGTAGAAATGCATCTGCTCTCCAGCAATCAGCTCCTTTGTAAAATGAGCCAAATTGAAGCAGAACACAGTGTTGGAGTGTCAGAATGCATAGATAGAAGGCAAATAAGCGTTCTATGGATTTATTTCGCTTAGTTGCTTACTCTTGAGTAGAACTGCATTTTCACTCCAGCAATAAGCACCTTTGTTGAATGAACCAAATTGAAGCAGAACACATTGTTGGAGTCTCAGAATGCATAGATAGAAGGCAAATAAGTGTTCTATGGCTTTATTTCGCTGAGTTGCTTACTCTTGAGTAGAACTGCATATTCACTCCACCAATAAGCACCTTTGTAAAATGAACCAAATTGAAGCAGAACACATTGTGGGAGTGTCAGAATGCATAGACAGAAGGCAAATAAGCGTTCTCTGGCTTTATTTCGCTGAGTTGCTTACTCTTGAGTAGAACTGCATATTCACTCCAGCAATAAGCACCTTCGTAAAATGAGCCAAATTGAAGCAGAACACATTGTTGGAGTGTCAGAATGCATAGATAGAAGGCAAATAAGCGTTCTATGGCTTTATTTCGCTTAGTTGCTTACTCTTGAGTAGAAATGCATCTGCTCTCCAGAATTACGCACCTTTGTAAAATGAGCCAAATTGAAGCAGAACACATTGTTGGAGTGTCAGAATGCATAGATAGAGGCAAATAAGTGTTCTACGGCTTTATTTCGCTTAGTTGCTTACTCTTGAGTAGAAATGCATATTCACTCCAGCAATAAGCACCTTTGTAAAATGAGCCAAATTGAAGCAGAACACATTGTTGGAGTGTCAGAATGCATAGATAGAAGGCAAATAAGCGTTCTATGGCTTTATTTCGCTTACTTGCTTACTCTTGAGTAGAAATGCATATTCACTCCAGCAATAAGCACCTTTGTAAAATGAGCCAAATTGAAGCAGAACACATTGTTGGAGTGTCAGAATGCATAGATAGAAGGCAAATAAGCGTTCTATGGCTTTATTTCGCTTAGTTGCTTACTCTTGAGTAGAACTGCATATTCACTCCACCAATAAGCACCTTTGTAAAATCAGCCAAATTGAAGCAGAACACATTGTCGGAGTGTCAGAATGCATAGATAGAAGGCAAATAAGCGTTCTATGGCTTTATTTCGCTGAGTTGCTTACTCTTGAGTAGAACTGCACATTCACTCCAGCAATAAGCACCTTCGTAAAATGAGCCAAATTGAAGCAGAACACATTGTTGGAGTGTCAGAATGCATAGATAGAAGGCAAATAAGCGTTCTATGGCTTTATTTCGCTTAGTTGCTTACTCTTGAGTAGAAATGCATCTGCTCTCCAGAAATACGCACCTTTGTAAAATGAGCCAAATTGAAGCAGAACACATTGTTGGAGTGTCAGAATGCATAGATAGAGGCAAATAAGCGTTCTATGGCTTTATTTCGCTTAGTTGCTTACTCTTGAGTAGAACTGCATTTTCACTCCAGCAATAAGCACCTTTGTTGAATGAACCAAATTGAAGCAGAACACATTGTTGGAGTCTCAGAATGCATAGATAGAAGGCAAATAAGTGTTCTATGGCTTTATTTCGCTGAGTTGCTTACTCTTGAGTAGAACTGCATATTCACTCCACCAATAAGCACCTTTGTAAAATGAACCAAATTGAAGCAGAACACATTGTTGGAGTGTCAGAATGCATAGATAGAAGGCAAATAAGTGTTCTATGGCTTTATTTCGCTGAGTTGCTTACTCTTGAGTAGAACTGCATATTCACTCCACCAATAAGCACCTTTGTAAAATGAGCCAAATTGAAGCAGAACACATTGTTGGAGGGTCAGAATGCAAAGACAGAAGGCAAATAAGCGTTCTCTGGCTTTATTTCGCTGAGTTGCTTACTCTTGAGTAGAACTGCATATTCACTCCAGCAATAAGCACCTTCGTAAAATGAGCCAAATTGAAGCAGAACACATTGTTGGAGTGTCAGAATGCATAGATAGAAGGCAAATAAGCGTTCTATGGCTTTATTTCGCTTAGTTGCTTACTCTTGAGTAGAAATGCATCTGCTCTCCAGAAATACGCACCTTTGTAAAATGAGCCAAATTGAAGCAGAACACATTGTTGGAGTGTCAGAATGCATAGATAGAGGCAAATAAGCGTTCTACGGCTTTATTTCGCTTAGTTGCTTACTCTTGAGTAGAAATGCATATTCACTCCAGCAATAAGCACCTTTGTAAAATGAGCCAAATTGAAGCAGAACACATTGTTGGAGTGTCAGAATGCATAGATAGAAGGCAAATAAGCGTTCTATGGCTTTATTTCGCTTAGTTGCTTACTCTTGAGTAGAAATGCATATTCACTCCAGCAATAAGCACCTTTGTAAAATGAGCCAAATTGAAGCAGAACACATTGTTGGAGTGTCAGAATGCATAGATAGAAGGCAAATAAGCGTTCTATGGCTTTATTTCGCTGAGTTGCTTACTCTTGAGTAGAACTGCATATTCACTCCAGCAAAAAGCACCTTTGTAAAATGAGCCAAATTGAAGCAGAACACATAGTTGGAGTGTCAGAATGCGTAGATAGAAGGCAAATAAGCGTCCTATGGCTTTATTTCGCTTAGTTGCTTACTCTTGAGTAGAAATGCATCTGCTCTCCAGCAATTAGCTCCTTTGTAAAATGAGCCAAATTGAAGCAGAACACATTGTTGGAGTGTCGGAATGCATAGATAGAAGGCGAATATGCGTTCTATGGCTTTATTTCGCTTCGTTGCTTACTCTTGAGTAGAACTGCATGTTCACTCCAGAAATAATCACCTTTGTAAAATGAGCCAAATTGAAGCAGAACACATTGTTGGAGTGTCAGAATGCATAGAGAGAAGGCAAATATGCGTTCTATGACTTTATTTCGCTTAGTTGCTTACTCTTGAGTAGAACTGCATATTCACTCCAGCAAATAAGCACCTTTGTAAAATGAACCAAATTGAAGCAGAACACATTGTCGGAGTGTCAGAATGCATAGATAGAAGGCAAATAAGCGTTCTATGGCTTTATTTCGCTGAGTTGCTTACTCTTGAGTAGAACTGCACATTCACTCCAGCAATAAGCACCTTCGTAAAATGAGCCAAATTGAAGCAGAACACATTGTTGGAGTGTCAGAATGCATAGATAGAAGGCAAATAAGCGTTCTATGGCTTTATTTCGCTTAGTTGCTTACTCTTGAGTAGAAATGCATCTGCTCTCCAGAAATACGCACCTTTGTAAAATGAGCCAAATTGAAGCAGAACACATTGTTGGAGTGTCAGAATGCATAGATAGAGGCAAATAAGCGTTCTATGGCTTTATTTCGCTTAGTTGCTTACTCTTGAGTAGAACTGCATTTTCACTCCAGCAATAAGCACCTTTGTTGAATGAACCAAATTGAAGCAGAACACATTGTTGGAGTCTCAGAATGCATAGATAGAAGGCAAATAAGTGTTCTATGGCTTTATTTCGCTGAGTTGCTTACTCTTGAGTAGAACTGCATATTCACTCCACCAATAAGCACCTTTGTAAAATGAACCAAATTGAAGCAGAACACATTGTTGGAGTGTCAGAATGCATAGATAGAAGGCAAATAAGTGTTCTATGGCTTTTTTTCGCTGAGTTGCTTACTCTTGAGTAGAACTGCATATTCACTCCACCAATAAGCACCTTTGTAAAATGAGCCAAATTGAAGCAGAACACATTGTTGGAGTGTCAGAATGCAAAGACAGAAGGCAAATAAGCGTTCTCTGGCTTTATTTCGCTGAGTTGCTTACTCTTGAGTAGAACTGCATATTCACTCCAGCAATAAGCACCTTCGTAAAATGAGCCAAATTGAAGCAGAACACATTGTTGGAGTGTCAGAATGCATAGATAGAAGGCAAATAAGCGTTCTATGGCTTTATTTCGCTTAGTTGCTTACTCTTGAGTAGAAATGCATCTGCTCTCCAGAAATACGCACCTTTGTAAAATGAGCCAAATTGAAGCAGAACACATTGTTGGAGTGTCAGAATGCATAGATAGAGGCAAATAAGCGTTCTACGGCTTTATTTCGCTTAGTTGCTTACTCTTGAGTAGAAATGCATGTTCACTCCAGCAATAAGCACCTTTGTAAAATGAGCCAAATTGAAGCAGAACACATTGTTGGAGTGTCAGAATGCATAGATAGAAGGCAAATAAGCGTTCTATGGCTTTATTTCGCTTAGTTGCTTACTCTTGAGTAGAAATGCATATTCACTCCAGCAATAAGCACCTTTGTAAAATGAGCCAAATTGAAGCAGAACACATTGTTGGAGTGTCAGAATGCATAGATAGAAGGCAAATAAGCGTTCTATGGCTTTATTTCGCTGAGTTGCTTACTCTTGAGTAGAACTGCATATTCACTCCAGCAAAAAGCACCTTTGTAAAATGAGCCAAATTGAAGCAGAACACATAGTTGGAGTGTCAGAATGCGTAGATAGAAGGCAAATAAGCGTCCTATGGCTTTATTTCGCTTAGTTGCTTACTCTTGAGTAGAAATGCATCTGCTCTCCAGCAATTAGCTCCTTTGTAAAATGAGCCAAATTGAAGCAGAACACATTGTTGGAGTGTCGGAATGCATAGATAGAAGGCGAATATGCGTTCTATGGCTTTATTTCGCTTCGTTGCTTACTCTTGAGTAGAACTGCATGTTCACTCCAGAAATAATCACCTTTGTAAAATGAGCCAAATTGAAGCAGAACACATTGTTGGAGTGTCAGAATGCATAGAGAGAAGGCAAATATGCGTTCTATGACTTTATTTCGCTTAGTTGCTTACTCTTGAGTAGAACTGCATATTCACTCCAGCAAATAAGCACCTTTGTAAAATGAACCAAATTGAAGCAGAACACATTGTTGGAGTGTCAGAATGCATAGATAGAAGGTAAATAAGCGTTCTATGGCTTTATTTCGCTGAGTTGCTTACACTTGAGTAGAACTGCATATAAAATCCAGCAATAAGCACCTTTGTAAAATGAGCCAAATTGAAGCAGAACACATTGTTGGAGTGTCAGAATGCATAGATGGAAGGCAAATAAGCGTTCTATGGCTTTATTTCGCTTAGTTGCTTACTCTTGAGTAGAAATGCATCTGCTCTCCAGAAATACGCACCTTTGTAAAATGAGCCAAATTGAAGCAGAACACATTGTTGGAGTGTCAGAATGCATAGATAGAGGCAAATAAGCGTTCTATGGCTTTATTTCGCTTAGTTGCTTACTCTTGAGTAGAACTGCATTTTCACTCCAGCAATAAGCACCTTTGTTGAATGAACCAAATTGAAGCAGAACACATTGTTGGAGTCTCAGAATGCATAGATAGAAGGCAAATAAGTGTTCTATGGCTTTATTTCGCTGAGTTGCTTACTCTTGAGTAGAACTGCATATTCACTCCACCAATAAGCACCTTTGTAAAATGAACCAAATTGAAGCAGAACACATTGTTGGAGTGTCAGAATGCATAGATAGAAGGCAAATAAGTGTTCTATGGCTTTATTTCGCTGAGTTGCTTACTCTTGAGTAGAACTGCATATTCACTCCACCAATAAGCACCTTTGTAAAATGAGCCAAATTGAAGCAGAACACATTGTTGGAGTGTCAGAATGCATAGACAGAAGGCAAATAAGCGTTCTCTGGCTTTATTTCGCTGAGTTGCTTACTCTTGAGTAGAACTGCATATTCACTCCAGCAATAAGCACCTTCGTAAAATGAGCCAAATTGAAGCAGAACACATTGTTGGAGTGTCAGAATGCATAGATAGAAGGCAAATAAGCGTTCTATGGCTTTATTTCGCTTAGTTGCTTACTCTTGAGTAGAAATGCATCTGCTCTCCAGAAATACGCACCTTTGTAAAATGAGCCAAATTGAAGCAGAACACATTGTTGGAGTGTCAGAATGCATAGATAGAGGCAAATAAGCGTTCTACGGCTTTATTTCGCTTAGTTGCTTACTCTTGAGTAGAAATGCATATTCACTCCACCAATAAGCACCTTTGTAAAATGAGCCAAATTGAAGCAGAACACATTGTTGGAGTGTCAGAATGCATAGACAGAAGGCAAATAAGCGTTCTCTGGCTTTTTTTCGCTGAGTTGCTTACTCTTGAGTAGAACTGCACATTCACTCCAGCAATAAGCACCTTCGTAAAATGAGCCAAATTGAAGCAGAACACATTGTTGGAGTGTCAGAATGCATAGATAGAAGGCAAATAAGCGTTCTATGGCTTTATTTCGCTTAGTTGCTTACTCTTGAGTAGAAATGCATCTGCTCTCCAGAAATACGCACCTTTGTAAAATGAGCCAAATTGAAGCAGAACACATTGTTGGAGTGTCAGAATGCATAGATAGAGGCAAATAAGCGTTCTATGGCTTTATTTCGCTTAGTTGTTTACTCTTGAGTAGAAATGCATATTCACTCCAGCAATAAGCACCTTTGTAAAATGAGCCAAATTGAAGCAGAACACATTGTTGGAGTGTCAGAATGCATAGATAGAAGGCAAATAAGCGTTCTATGGCTTTATTTCGCTTAGTTGCTTACTCTTGAGTAGAAATGCATATTCACTCCAGCAATAAGCACCTTTGTAAAATGAGCCAAATTGAAGCAGAAAACATTGTTGGAGTGTCAGAATGCATAGATAGAAGGCAAATAAGCGTTCTCTGGCTTTATTTCGCTGAGTTGCTTACTCTTGAGTAGAACTGCACATTCACTCCAGCAATAAGCACCTTCGTAAAATGAGCCAAATTGAAGCAGAACACATTGTTGGAGTGTCAGAATGCATAGATAGAAGGCAAATAAGCGTTCTATGGCTTTATTTCGCTTAGTTGCTTACTCTTGAGTAGAAATGCATCTGCTCTCCAGAAATACGCACCTTTGTAAAATGAGGCAAATTGAAGCAGAACACATTGTTGGAGTGTCACAATGCATAGATAGAAGGCAAATAAGCGTTCTATGGCTTTATTTCGCTGACTTGCTTACTCTTGAGTAGAACTGCATATTCACTCCAGCAAAAAGCACCTTTGTAAAATGAGCCAAATTGAAGCAGAACACATTGTGGGAGTGTCAGAATGTATAGATAGAAGGCAAATAAGCGTTCTATGGCTTCATTTCGCTGAGTTGCTTACTCTTGAGTAGAAATGCATCTGCTCTCCAGAAATATGCACCTTTGTAAAATGAGCCAAATTGAAGCAGAACACATTGTTGGAGTGTCAGAATGCATAGATAGAGGCAAATAAGCGTTCTATGGCTTTATTTCGCTTAGTTGCTTACTCTTGAGTAGAAATGCATATTCACTCCAGCAATAAGCACCTTTGTAAAATGAGCCAAATTGAAGCAGAAAACATTGTTGGAGTGTCAGAATGCATAGATAGAAGGCAAATAAGCGTTCTATGGCTTTATTTCGCTGACTTGCTTACTCTTGAGTAGAAATGCATCTGCTCTCCAGAAATACGCACCTTTGTAAAATGAGCCAAATTGAAGCAGAACACATTGTTGGAGTGTCAGAATGCATAGATAGAATGCAAATAAGCGTTCTATGGCTTTATTTCGCTGAGTTGCTTACTCTTGAGTAGAACTGCATATTCACTCCAGCAAAAAGCACCTTTGTAAAATGAGCCAAATTGAAGCAGAACACATAGTTGGAGTGTCAGAATGCGTAGATAGAAGGCAAATAAGCGTCCTATGGCTTTATTTCGCTTAGTTGCTTACTCTTGAGTAGAAATGCATCTGCTCTCCAGCAATTAGCTCCTTTGTAAAATGAGCCAAATTGAAGCAGAACACATTGTTGGAGTGTCAGAATGCATAGATGGAAGGCAAATAAGCGTTCTATGGATTTATTTCGATTAGATGCTTACTCTTGAGTAGAAATGCATCTGCTCTCCAGAAATACGCACCTTTGTAAAATGAGCCAAATTGAAGCAGAACACATTGTTGGAGTGTCAGAATGCATAGATAGAAGGCAAATAAGCGTTCTATGGCTTTATTTCGCTGAGTTGCTTACTCTTGAGTAGAACTGCATATTCACTCCAGCAAAAAGCACCTTTGTAAAATGAGCCAAATTGAAGCAGAACACATTGTTGGAGTGTCCGAATGCATAGAGAGAAGGCAAATATGCGTTCTATGACTTTATTTCGCTTAGTTGCTTACTCTTGAGTAGAAATGCATCTGCTCTCCAGAAATACGCACCTTTGTAAAATGAGCCAAATTGAAGCAGAACACATTGTTGGAGTGTCAGAATGCATAGATAGAAGGCAAATAAGCGTTCTATGGCTTTATTTCGCTTAGTTGCTTACTCTTGAGTAGAAATGCATCTGCTCTCCAGAAATAAGCACCTTTGTAAAATGAGCCAAATTGAAGCAGAACACATTGTTGGAGCGTCAGAATGCATAGATAGAAGGCAAATAAGCGTTCTATGGCTTTATTTCGCTGAGTTGCTTACTCTTGAGTAGAACTGCATAATCACTACAGCAAAAAGCACCTTCGTAAAATGAGCCAAATTGAAGCAGAACACATTGTTGGAGTGTCAGAATGCATAGATGGAAGGCAAATAAGCGTTCTATGGCTTTATTTCGATTAGTTGCTTACTCTTGAGTAGAAATGCATCTGCTCTCCAGAAATACGCACCTGTGTAAAATGAGCCAAATTGAAGCAGAACACATTGTTGGAGTGTCAGAATGCATAGATAGAAGGCAAATAAGCGTTCTATGGCTTTATTTCGCTGAGTTGCTTACTCTTGAGTAGAACTGCATATTCACTCCAGCAAAAAGCACCTTTGTAAAATGAGCCAAATTGAAGCAGAACACATAGTTGGAGTGTCAGAATGCGTAGATAGAAGGCAAATAAGCGTCCTATGGCTTTATTTCGCTTAGTTGCTTACTCTTGAGTAGAAATGCATCTTGCTCTCCAGCAATCAGCTCCTTTGTTGAATGAACCAAATTGAAGCAGAACACAGTGTTGGAGTGTCAGAATGCATAGATAGAAGGCAAATAAGCGTTCTATGGATTTATTTCGCTTAGTTGCTTACTCTTGAGTAGAACTGCATTTTCACTCCAGCAATAAGCACCTTTGTAAAATGAACCAAATTGAAGCAGAACACATTGTTGGAGTGTCAGAATGCATAGACAGAAGGCAAATAAGCGTTCTCTGGCTTTATTTCGCTGAGTTGCTTACTCTTGAGTAGAACTGCATATTCACTCCAGCAATAAGCACCTTCGTAAAATGAGCCAAATTGAAGCAGAACACATTGTTGGAGTGTCAGAATGCATAGATAGAAGGCAAATAAGCGTTCTATGGCTTTATTTCGCTTAGTTGCTTACTCTTGAGTAGGAATGCATCTGCTCTCCAGAAATACGCACCTTTGTAAAATGAGCCAAATTGAAGCAGAACACATTGTTGGAGTGTCAGAATGCATAGATAGAGGCAAATAAGCGTTCTACGGCTTTATTTCGCTTAGTTGCTTACTCTTGAGTAGAAATGCAAATTCACTCCAGCAATAAGCACCTTTGTAAAATGAGCCAAATTGAAGCAGAACACATTGTTGGAGTGTCAGAATGCATAGATAGAAGGCAAATAAGCGTTCTATGGCTTTATTTCGCTTAGTTGCTTACTCTTGAGTAGAACTGCATATTCACTCCACCAATAAGCACCTTTGTAAAATGAGCCAAATTGAAGCAGAACACATTGTCGGAGTGTCAGAATGCATAGATAGAAGGCAAATAAGCGTTCTATGGCTTTATTTCGCTGAGTTGTTTACTCTTGAGTAGAACTGCACATTCACTCCAGCAATAAGCACCTTCGTAAAATGAGCCAAATTGAAGCAGAACACATTGTTGGAGTGTCAGAATGCATAGATAGAAGGCAAATAAGCGTTCTATGGCTTTATTTCGCTTAGTTGCTTACTCTTGAGTAGAAATGCATCTGCTCTCCAGAAATACGCACCTTTGTAAAATGAGCCAAATTGAAGCAGAACACATTGTTGGAGTGTCAGAATGCATAGATAGAGGCAAATAAGCGTTCTATGGCTTTATTTCGCTTAGTTGCTTACTCTTGAGTAGAACTGCATTTTCACTCCAGCAATAAGCACCTTTGTTGAATGAACCAAATTGAAGCAGAACACATTGTTCGAGTCTCAGAATGCATAGATAGAAGGCAAATAAGTGTTCTATGGCTTTATTTCGCTGAGTTGCTTACTCTTGAGTAGAACTGCATATTCACTCCACCAATAAGCACCTTTGTAAAATGAACCAAATTGAAGCAGAACACATTGTTGGAGTGTCAGAATGCATAGATAGAAGGCAAATAAGTGTTCTATGGCTTTATTTCGCTGAGTTGCTTACTCTTGAGTAGAACTGCATATTCACTCCACCAATAAGCACCTTCGTAAAATGGGCCAAATTGAAGCAGAACACATTGTTGGAGTGTCAGAATGCATAGATGGAAGGCAAATAAGCGTTCTATGGATTTATTTCGATTAGATGCTTACTCTTGAGTAGAAATGCATCTGCTCTACAGAAATACGCACCTTTGTAAAATGAGCCAAATTGAAGCAGAACACATTGTTGGAGTGTCAGAATGCATAGATAGAAGGCAAATAAGCGTTTTATGGCTTTATTTCGCTGAGTTGCTTACTCTTGAGTAGAACTGCATATTCACTCCAGCAAAAAGCACCTTTGTAAAATGAGCCAAATTGAAGCAGAACACATTGTTGGAGTGTCAGAATGCATAGAGAGAAGGCAAATATGCGTTCTATGACTTTGTTTCGCTTAGTTGCTTACTCTTGAGTAGAACTGCATATTCACTCCAGCAAATAAGCACCTTTGTAAAATGAACCAAATTGAAGCAGAACACATTGTTGGAGTGTCAGAATGCATAGATAGAAGGCAAATAAGCGTTCTATGGCTTTATTTCGCTGAGTTGCTTACTCTTGAGTAGAACTGCATATTCACTCCAGCAAAAAGCACCTTTGTAAAATGAGCCAAATTGAAGCAGAACACATTGTTGGAGTGTCAGAATGCATAGATGGAAGGCAAATAAGCGTTCTATGGATTTATTTCGATTAGATGCTTACTCTTGAGTAGAAATGCATCTGCTCTCCAGAAATAATCACCTTTGTAAAATGAGCCAAATTGAAGCAGAACACATTGTTGGAGTGTCAGAATGCATAGAGAGAAGGCAAATATGCGTTCTATGACTTTATTTCGCTTAGTTGCTTACTCTTGAGTAGAAATGCATCTGCTCTCCAGAAATACGCACCTTTGTAAAATGAGCCAAATTGAAGCAGAACACATTGTTGGAGTGTCAGAATGCATAGATAGAAGGCAAATAAGCGTTCTATGGCTTTATTTCGCTTAGTTGCTTACTCTTGAGTAGAAATGCATCTGCTCTCCAGAAATAAGCACCTTTGTAAAATGAGCCAAATTGAAGCAGAACACATTGTTGGAGTGTCAGAATGCATAGATAGAAGGCAAATAAGCGTTCTATGGCTTTATTTCGCTGAGTTGCTTACTCTTGAGTAGAACTGCATAATCACTACAGCAAAAAGCACCTTTGTAAAATGAGCCAAATTGAAGCAGAACACATTGTTGGAGTGTCAGAATGCATAGATGGAAGGCAAATAAGCGTTCTATGGCTTTATTTCAATTAGTTGCTTACTCTTGAGTAGAAATGCATCTGCTCTCCAGAAATACGCACCTTTGTAAAATGAGCCAAATTGAAGCAGAACACATTGTTGGAGTGTCAGAATGCATAGATAGAAGGCAAATAAGCGTTCTATGGCTTTATTTCGCTGAGTTGCTTACTCTTGAGTAGAACTGCATATTCACTCCAGCAAAAAGCACCTTTGTAAAATGAGCCAAATTGAAGCAGAACACATAGTTGGAGTGTCAGAATGCGTAGATAGAAGGCAAATAAGCTTCCTATGGCTTTATTTCGCTTAGTTGCTTACTCTTGAGTAGAAATGCATCTGCTCTCCAGCAATCAGCTCCTTTGTAAAATGAGCCAAATTGAAGCAGAACACAGTGTTGGAGTGTCAGAATGCATAGATAGAAGGCAAATAAGCGTTCTATGGATTTATTTCGCTTAGTTGCTTACTCTTGAGTAGAACTGCATTTTCACTCCAGCAATAAGCACCTTTGTTGAATGAACCAAATTGAAGCAGAACACATTGTTGGAGTGTCAGAATGCATAGATAGAAGGCAAATAAGTGTTCTATGGCTTTATTTCGCTGAGTTGCTTACTCTTGAGTAGAACTGCATATTCACTCCACCAATAAGCACCTTTGTAAAATGAACCAAATTGAAGCAGAACACATTGTGGGAGTGTCAGAATGCATAGACAGAAGGCAAATAAGCGTTCTCTGGCTTTATTTCGCTGAGTTGCTTACTCTTGAGTAGAACTGCATATTCACTCCAGCAATAAGCACCTTCGTAAAATGAGCCAAATTGAAGCAGAACACATTGTTGGAGTGTCAGAATGCATAGATAGAAGGCAAATAAGCGTTCTATGGCTTTATTTCGCTTAGTTGCTTACTCTTGAGTAGAAATGCATCTGCTCTCCAGAATTACGCACCTTTGTAAAATGAGCCAAATTGAAGCAGAACACATTGTTGGAGTGTCAGAATGCATAGATAGAGGCAAATAAGTGTTCTACGGCTTTATTTCGCTTAGTTGCTTACTCTTGAGTAGAAATGCATATTCACTCCAGCAATAAGCACCTTTGTAAAATGAGCCAAATTGAAGCAGAACACATTGTTGGAGTGTCAGAATGCATAGATAGAAGGCAAATAAGCGTTCTATGGCTTTATTTCGCTTACTTGCTTACTCTTGAGTAGAAATGTATATTCACTCCAGCAATAAGCACCTTTGTAAAATGAGCCAAATTGAAGCAGAACACATTGTTGGAGTGTCAGAATGCATAGATAGAAGGCAAATAAGCGTTCTATGGCTTTATTTCGCTTAGTTGCTTACTCTTGAGTAGAACTGCATATTCACTCCACCAATAAGCACCTTTGTAAAATCAGCCAAATTGAAGCAGAACACATTGTCGGAGTGTCAGAATGCATAGATAGAAGGCAAATAAGCGTTCTATGGCTTTATTTCGCTGAGTTGCTTACTCTTGAGTAGAACTGCATATTCACTCCAGCAAAAAGCACCTTTGTAAAATGAGCCAAATTGAAGCAGAACACATAGTTGGAGTGTCAGAATGCGTAGATAGAAGGCAAATAAGCGTCCTATGGCTTTATTTCGCTTAGTTGCTTACTCTTGAGTAGAAATGCATCTGCTCTCCAGCAATCAGCTCCTTTGTAAAATGAGCCAAATTGAAGCAGAACACAGTGTTGGAGTGTCAGAATGCATAGATAGAAGGCAAATAAGCGTTCTATGGATTTATTTCGCTTAGTTGCTTACTCTTGAGTAGAACTGCATTTTCACTCCAGCAATAAGCACCTTTGTTGAATGAACCAAATTGAAGCAGAACACATTGTTGGAGTCTCAGAATGCATAGATAGAAGGCAAATAAGCGTTCTATGGCTTTATTTCGCTTAGTTGCTTACTCTTCAGTAGAACTGCATGTTCACTCCAGAAATAATCACCTTTGTAAAATGAGCCAAATTGAAGCAGAACACATTGTTGGAGTGTCAGAATGCATAGAGGGAAGGCAAATATGCGTTCTATGACTTTATTTCGCTTAGTTGCTTACTCTTGAGTAGAACTGCATATTCACTCCAGCAAATAAGCACCTTTGTAAAATGAACCAAATTGAAGCAGAACACATTGTTGGAGTGTCAGAATGCATAGATAGAAGGTAAATAAGCGTTCTATGGCTTCATTTCGCTGAGTTGCTTACACTTGAGTAAAACTGCATGTAAAATCCAGCAATAAGCACCTTTGTAAAATGAGCCAAATTGAAGCAGAACACATTGTTGGAGTGTCAGAATGCATAGATGGAAGGCAAATAAGCGTTCTATGGATTTATTTCGATTAGATGCTTACTCTTGAGTAGAAATGCATCTGCTCTACAGAAATACGCACCTTTGTAAAATGAGCCAAATTGAAGCAGAACACATTGTTGGAGTGTCAGAATGCATAGAGAGAAGGCAAATATGCGTTCTATGACTTTGTTTCGCTTAGTTGCTTACTCTTGAGTAGAACTGCATATTCACTCCAGCAAATAAGCACCTTTGTAAAATGAACCAAATTGAAGCAGAACACATTGTTGGAGTGTCAGAATGCATAGATAGAAGGCAAATAAGCGTTCTATGGCTTTATTTCGCTGAGTTGCTTACTCTTGAGTAGAACTGCATATTCACTCCAGCAAAAAGCACCTTTGTAAAATGAGCCAAATTGAAGCAGAACACATTGTTGGAGTGTCAGAATGCATAGATGGAAGGCAAATAAGCGTTCTATGGATTTATTTCGATTAGATGCTTACTCTTGAGTAGAAATGCATCTGCTCTCCAGAAATAATCACCTTTGTAAAATGAGCCAAATTGAAGCAGAACACATTGTTGGAGTGTCAGAATGCATAGAGAGAAGGCAAATATGCGTTCTATGACTTTATTTCGCTTAGTTGCTTACTCTTGAGTAGAAATGCATCTGCTCTCCAGAAATACGCACCTTTGTAAAATGAGCCAAATTGAAGCAGAACACATTGTTGGAGTGTCAGAATGCATAGATAGAAGGCAAATAAGCGTTCTATGGCTTTATTTCGCTTAGTTGCTTACTCTTGAGTAGAAATGCATCTGCTCTCCAGAAATAAGCACCTTTGTAAAATGAGCCAAATTGAAGCAGAACACATTGTTGGAGTGTCAGAATGCATAGATAGAAGGCAAATAAGCGTTCTATGGCTTTATTTCGCTGAGTTGCTTACTCTTGAGTAGAACTGCATAATCACTACAGCAAAAAGCACCTTTGTAAAATGAGCCAAATTGAAGCAGAACACATTGTTGGAGTGTCAGAATGCATAGATGGAAGGCAAATAAGCGTTCTATGGCTTTATT
Source organism: Zootoca vivipara (assembly GCF_963506605.1). Taxonomy (NCBI): domain Eukaryota; kingdom Metazoa; phylum Chordata; class Lepidosauria; order Squamata; family Lacertidae; genus Zootoca; species Zootoca vivipara. The sequence goes on along the minus strand of NC_083293.1, from coordinate 5,043,170 downwards.
TCAATTAGTTGCTTACTCTTGAGTAGAAATGCATCTGCTCTCCAGAAATACGCACCTTTGTAAAATGAGCCAAATTGAAGCAGAACACATTGTTGGAGTGTCAGAATGCATAGATAGAAGGCAAATAAGCGTTCTCTGGCTTTATTTCGCTGAGTTGCTTACTCTTGAGTAGAACTGCATATTCACTCCAGCAATAAGCACCTTCGTAAAATGAGCCAAATTGAAGCAGAACACATTGTTGGAGTGTCAGAATGCATAGATAGAAGGCAAATAAGCGTTCTATGGCTTTATTTCGCTTAGTTGCTTACTCTTGAGTAGAAATGCATCTGCTCTCCAGAATTACGCACCTTTGTAAAATGAGCCAAATTGAAGCAGAACACATTGTTGGAGTGTCAGAATGCATAGATAGAGGCAAATAAGTGTTCTACGGCTTTATTTCGCTTAGTTGCTTACTCTTGAGTAGAAATGCATATTCACTCCAGCAATAAGCACCTTTGTAAAATGAGCCAAATTGAAGCAGAACACATTGTTGGAGTGTCAGAATGCATAGATAGAAGGCAAATAAGCGTTCTATGGCTTTATTTCGCTTACTTGCTTACTCTTGAGTAGAAATGCATATTCACTCCAGCAATAAGCACCTTTGTAAAATGAGCCAAATTGAAGCAGAACACATTGTTGGAGTGTCAGAATGCATAGATAGAAGGCAAATAAGCGTTCTATGGCTTTATTTCGCTTAGTTGCTTACTCTTGAGTAGAACTGCATATTCACTCCACCAATAAGCACCTTTGTAAAATCAGCCAAATTGAAGCAGAACACATTGTCGGAGTGTCAGAATGCATAGATAGAAGGCAAATAAGCGTTCTATGGCTTTATTTCGCTGAGTTGCTTACTCTTGAGTAGAACTGCATATTCACTCCAGCAAAAAGCACCTTTGTAAAATGAGCCAAATTGAAGCAGAACACATAGTTGGAGTGTCAGAATGCGTAGATAGAAGGCAAATAAGCGTCCTATGGCTTTATTTCGCTTAGTTGCTTACTCTTGAGTAGAAATGCATCTGCTCTCCAGCAATCAGCTCCTTTGTAAAATGAGCCAAATTGAAGCAGAACACAGTGTTGGAGTGTCAGAATGCATAGATAGAAGGCAAATAAGCGTTCTATGGCTTTATTTCGCTTAGTTGCTTACTCTTGAGTAGAACTGCATTTTCACTCCAGCAATAAGCACCTTTGTTGAATGAACCAAATTGAAGCAGAACACATTGTTGGAGTCTCAGAATGCATAGATAGAAGGCAAATAAGCGTTCTATGGCTTTATTTCGCTTAGTTGCTTACTCTTCAGTAGAACTGCATATTCACTCCAGCAATAAGCACCTTTGTAAAATGAACCAAATTGAAGCAGAACACATTCTTGGAGTGTCAGAATGCATAGATAGAAGGCAAATAAGTGTTCTATGGCTTTATTTCGCTTCGTTGCTTACTCTTGAGTAGAACTGCATGTTCACTCCAGAAATAATCACCTTTGTAAAATGAGCCAAATTGAAGCAGAACACATTGTTGGAGTGTCAGAATGCATAGAGGGAAGGCAAATATGCGTTCTATGACTTTATTTCGCTTAGTTGCTTACTCTTGAGTAGAACTGCATATTCACTCCAGCAAATAAGCACCTTTGTAAAATGAACCAAATTGAAGCAGAACACATTGTTGGAGTGTCAGAATGCATAGATAGAAGGTAAATAAGCGTTCTATGGCTTCATTTCGCTGAGTTGCTTACACTTGAGTAAAACTGCATGTAAAATCCAGCAATAAGCACCTTTGTAAAATGAGCCAAATTGAAGCAGAACACATTGTTGGAGTGTCAGAATGCATAGATGGAAGGCAAATAAGCGTTCTATGGATTTATTTCGATTAGATGCTTACTCTTGAGTAGAAATGCATCTGCTCTACAGAAATACGCACCTTTGTAAAATGAGCCAAATTGAAGCAGAACACATTGTTGGAGTGTCAGAATGCATAGATAGAAGGCAAATAAGCGTTTTATGGCTTTATTTCGCTGAGTTGCTTACTCTTGAGTAGAACTGCATATTCACTCCAGCAAAAAGCACCTTTGTAAAATGAGCCAAATTGAAGCAGAACACATTGTTGGAGTGTCGGAATGCATAGATAGAAGGCGAATATGCGTTCTATGGCTTTATTTCGCTTCGTTGCTTACTCTTGAGTAGAACTGCATGTTCACTCCAGAAATAATCACCTTTGTAAAATGAGCCAAATTGAAGCAGAACACATTGTTGGAGTGTCAGAATGCATAGAGAGAAGGCAAATATGCGTTCTATGACTTTGTTTCGCTTAGTTGCTTACTCTTGAGTAGAACTGCATATTCACTCCAGCAAATAAGCACCTTTGTAAAATGAACCAAATTGAAGCAGAACACATTGTTGGAGTGTCAGAATGCATAGATAGAAGGCAAATAAGCGTTCTATGGCTTTATTTCGCTGAGTTGCTTACTCTTGAGTAGAACTGCATATTCACTCCAGCAAAAAGCACCTTTGTAAAATGAGCCAAATTGAAGCAGAACACATTGTTGGAGTGTCAGAATGCATAGATGGAAGGCAAATAAGCGTTCTATGGATTTATTTCGATTAGATGCTTACTCTTGAGTAGAAATGCATCTGCTCTCCAGAAATAATCACCTTTGTAAAATGAGCCAAATTGAAGCAGAACACATTGTTGGAGTGTCAGAATGCATAGAGAGAAGGCAAATATGCGTTCTATGACTTTATTTCGCTTAGTTGCTTACTCTTGAGTAGAAATGCATCTGCTCTCCAGAAATACGCACCTTTGTAAAATGAGCCAAATTGAAGCAGAACACATTGTTGGAGTGTCAGAATGCATAGATAGAAGGCAAATAAGCGTTCTATGGCTTTATTTCGCTTAGTTGCTTACTCTTGAGTAGAAATGCATCTGCTCTCCAGAAATAAGCACCTTTGTAAAATGAGCCAAATTGAAGCAGAACACATTGTTGGAGTGTCAGAATGCATAGATAGAAGGCAAATAAGCGTTCTATGGCTTTATTTCGCTGAGTTGCTTACTCTTGAGTAGAACTGCATAATCACTACAGCAAAAAGCACCTTTGTAAAATGAGCCAAATTGAAGCAGAACACATTGTTGGAGTGTCAGAATGCATAGATGGAAGGCAAATAAGCGTTCTATGGCTTTATTTCAATTAGTTGCTTACTCTTGAGTAGAAATGCATCTGCTCTCCAGAAATACGCACCTTTGTAAAATGAGCCAAATTGAAGCAGAACACATTGTTGGAGTGTCAGAATGCATAGATAGAAGGCAAATAAGCGTTCTATGGCTTTATTTCGCTGAGTTGCTTACTCTTGAGTAGAACTGCATATTCACTCCAGCAAAAAGCACCTTTGTAAAATGAGCCAAATTGAAGCAGAACACATAGTTGGAGTGTCAGAATGCGTAGATAGAAGGCAAATAAGCTTCCTATGGCTTTATTTCGCTTAGTTGCTTACTCTTGAGTAGAAATGCATCTGCTCTCCAGCAATCAGCTCCTTTGTAAAATGAGCCAAATTGAAGCAGAACACAGTGTTGGAGTGTCAGAATGCATAGATAGAAGGCAAATAAGCGTTCTATGGATTTATTTCGCTTAGTTGCTTACTCTTGAGTAGAACTGCATTTTCACTCCAGCAATAAGCACCTTTGTTGAATGAACCAAATTGAAGCAGAACACATTGTTGGAGTCTCAGAATGCATAGATAGAAGGCAAATAAGTGTTCTATGGCTTTATTTCGCTGAGTTGCTTACTCTTGAGTAGAACTGCATATTCACTCCACCAATAAGCACCTTTGTAAAATGAACCAAATTGAAGCAGAACACATTGTGGGAGTGTCAGAATGCATAGACAGAAGGCAAATAAGCGTTCTCTGGCTTTATTTCGCTGAGTTGCTTACTCTTGAGTAGAACTGCATATTCACTCCAGCAATAAGCACCTTCGTAAAATGAGCCAAATTGAAGCAGAACACATTGTTGGAGTGTCAGAATGCATAGATAGAAGGCAAATAAGCGTTCTATGGCTTTATTTCGCTTAGTTGCTTACTCTTGAGTAGAAATGCATCTGCTCTCCAGAATTACGCACCTTTGTAAAATGAGCCAAATTGAAGCAGAACACATTGTTGGAGTGTCAGAATGCATAGATAGAGGCAAATAAGTGTTCTACGGCTTTATTTCGCTTAGTTGCTTACTCTTGAGTAGAAATGCATATTCACTCCAGCAATAAGCACCTTTGTAAAATGAGCCAAATTGAAGCAGAACACATTGTTGGAGTGTCAGAATGCATAGATAGAAGGCAAATAAGCGTTCTATGGCTTTATTTCGCTTACTTGCTTACTCTTGAGTAGAAATGCATATTCACTCCAGCAATAAGCACCTTTGTAAAATGAGCCAAATTGAAGCAGAACACATTGTTGGAGTGTCAGAATGCATAGATAGAAGGCAAATAAGCGTTCTATGGCTTTATTTCGCTTAGTTGCTTACTCTTGAGTAGAACTGCATATTCACTCCACCAATAAGCACCTTTGTAAAATCAGCCAAATTGAAGCAGAACACATTGTCGGAGTGTCAGAATGCATAGATAGAAGGCAAATAAGCGTTCTATGGCTTTATTTCGCTGAGTTGCTTACTCTTGAGTAGAACTGCACATTCACTCCAGCAATAAGCACCTTCGTAAAATGAGCCAAATTGAAGCAGAACACATTGTTGGAGTGTCAGAATGCATAGATAGAAGGCAAATAAGCGTTCTATGGCTTTATTTCGCTTAGTTGCTTACTCTTGAGTAGAAATGCATCTGCTCTCCAGAAATACGCACCTTTGTAAAATGAGCCAAATTGAAGCAGAACACATTGTTGGAGTGTCAGAATGCATAGATAGAGGCAAATAAGCGTTCTATGGCTTTATTTCGCTTAGTTGCTTACTCTTGAGTAGAACTGCATTTTCACTCCAGCAATAAGCACCTTTGTTGAATGAACCAAATTGAAGCAGAACACATTGTTGGAGTCTCAGAATGCATAGATAGAAGGCAAATAAGTGTTCTATGGCTTTATTTCGCTGAGTTGCTTACTCTTGAGTAGAACTGCATATTCACTCCACCAATAAGCACCTTTGTAAAATGAACCAAATTGAAGCAGAACACATTGTTGGAGTGTCAGAATGCATAGATAGAAGGCAAATAAGTGTTCTATGGCTTTATTTCGCTGAGTTGCTTACTCTTGAGTAGAACTGCATATTCACTCCACCAATAAGCACCTTTGTAAAATGAGCCAAATTGAAGCAGAACACATTGTTGGAGGGTCAGAATGCAAAGACAGAAGGCAAATAAGCGTTCTCTGGCTTTATTTCGCTGAGTTGCTTACTCTTGAGTAGAACTGCATATTCACTCCAGCAATAAGCACCTTCGTAAAATGAGCCAAATTGAAGCAGAACACATTGTTGGAGTGTCAGAATGCATAGATAGAAGGCAAATAAGCGTTCTATGGCTTTATTTCGCTTAGTTGCTTACTCTTGAGTAGAAATGCATCTGCTCTCCAGAAATACGCACCTTTGTAAAATGAGCCAAATTGAAGCAGAACACATTGTTGGAGTGTCAGAATGCATAGATAGAGGCAAATAAGCGTTCTACGGCTTTATTTCGCTTAGTTGCTTACTCTTGAGTAGAAATGCATATTCACTCCAGCAATAAGCACCTTTGTAAAATGAGCCAAATTGAAGCAGAACACATTGTTGGAGTGTCAGAATGCATAGATAGAAGGCAAATAAGCGTTCTATGGCTTTATTTCGCTTAGTTGCTTACTCTTGAGTAGAAATGCATATTCACTCCAGCAATAAGCACCTTTGTAAAATGAGCCAAATTGAAGCAGAACACATTGTTGGAGTGTCAGAATGCATAGATAGAAGGCAAATAAGCGTTCTATGGCTTTATTTCGCTGAGTTGCTTACTCTTGAGTAGAACTGCATATTCACTCCAGCAAAAAGCACCTTTGTAAAATGAGCCAAATTGAAGCAGAACACATAGTTGGAGTGTCAGAATGCGTAGATAGAAGGCAAATAAGCGTCCTATGGCTTTATTTCGCTTAGTTGCTTACTCTTGAGTAGAAATGCATCTGCTCTCCAGCAATTAGCTCCTTTGTAAAATGAGCCAAATTGAAGCAGAACACATTGTTGGAGTGTCGGAATGCATAGATAGAAGGCGAATATGCGTTCTATGGCTTTATTTCGCTTCGTTGCTTACTCTTGAGTAGAACTGCATGTTCACTCCAGAAATAATCACCTTTGTAAAATGAGCCAAATTGAAGCAGAACACATTGTTGGAGTGTCAGAATGCATAGAGAGAAGGCAAATATGCGTTCTATGACTTTATTTCGCTTAGTTGCTTACTCTTGAGTAGAACTGCATATTCACTCCAGCAAATAAGCACCTTTGTAAAATGAACCAAATTGAAGCAGAACACATTGTCGGAGTGTCAGAATGCATAGATAGAAGGCAAATAAGCGTTCTATGGCTTTATTTCGCTGAGTTGCTTACTCTTGAGTAGAACTGCACATTCACTCCAGCAATAAGCACCTTCGTAAAATGAGCCAAATTGAAGCAGAACACATTGTTGGAGTGTCAGAATGCATAGATAGAAGGCAAATAAGCGTTCTATGGCTTTATTTCGCTTAGTTGCTTACTCTTGAGTAGAAATGCATCTGCTCTCCAGAAATACGCACCTTTGTAAAATGAGCCAAATTGAAGCAGAACACATTGTTGGAGTGTCAGAATGCATAGATAGAGGCAAATAAGCGTTCTATGGCTTTATTTCGCTTAGTTGCTTACTCTTGAGTAGAACTGCATTTTCACTCCAGCAATAAGCACCTTTGTTGAATGAACCAAATTGAAGCAGAACACATTGTTGGAGTCTCAGAATGCATAGATAGAAGGCAAATAAGTGTTCTATGGCTTTATTTCGCTGAGTTGCTTACTCTTGAGTAGAACTGCATATTCACTCCACCAATAAGCACCTTTGTAAAATGAACCAAATTGAAGCAGAACACATTGTTGGAGTGTCAGAATGCATAGATAGAAGGCAAATAAGTGTTCTATGGCTTTTTTTCGCTGAGTTGCTTACTCTTGAGTAGAACTGCATATTCACTCCACCAATAAGCACCTTTGTAAAATGAGCCAAATTGAAGCAGAACACATTGTTGGAGTGTCAGAATGCAAAGACAGAAGGCAAATAAGCGTTCTCTGGCTTTATTTCGCTGAGTTGCTTACTCTTGAGTAGAACTGCATATTCACTCCAGCAATAAGCACCTTCGTAAAATGAGCCAAATTGAAGCAGAACACATTGTTGGAGTGTCAGAATGCATAGATAGAAGGCAAATAAGCGTTCTATGGCTTTATTTCGCTTAGTTGCTTACTCTTGAGTAGAAATGCATCTGCTCTCCAGAAATACGCACCTTTGTAAAATGAGCCAAATTGAAGCAGAACACATTGTTGGAGTGTCAGAATGCATAGATAGAGGCAAATAAGCGTTCTACGGCTTTATTTCGCTTAGTTGCTTACTCTTGAGTAGAAATGCATGTTCACTCCAGCAATAAGCACCTTTGTAAAATGAGCCAAATTGAAGCAGAACACATTGTTGGAGTGTCAGAATGCATAGATAGAAGGCAAATAAGCGTTCTATGGCTTTATTTCGCTTAGTTGCTTACTCTTGAGTAGAAATGCATATTCACTCCAGCAATAAGCACCTTTGTAAAATGAGCCAAATTGAAGCAGAACACATTGTTGGAGTGTCAGAATGCATAGATAGAAGGCAAATAAGCGTTCTATGGCTTTATTTCGCTGAGTTGCTTACTCTTGAGTAGAACTGCATATTCACTCCAGCAAAAAGCACCTTTGTAAAATGAGCCAAATTGAAGCAGAACACATAGTTGGAGTGTCAGAATGCGTAGATAGAAGGCAAATAAGCGTCCTATGGCTTTATTTCGCTTAGTTGCTTACTCTTGAGTAGAAATGCATCTGCTCTCCAGCAATTAGCTCCTTTGTAAAATGAGCCAAATTGAAGCAGAACACATTGTTGGAGTGTCGGAATGCATAGATAGAAGGCGAATATGCGTTCTATGGCTTTATTTCGCTTCGTTGCTTACTCTTGAGTAGAACTGCATGTTCACTCCAGAAATAATCACCTTTGTAAAATGAGCCAAATTGAAGCAGAACACATTGTTGGAGTGTCAGAATGCATAGAGAGAAGGCAAATATGCGTTCTATGACTTTATTTCGCTTAGTTGCTTACTCTTGAGTAGAACTGCATATTCACTCCAGCAAATAAGCACCTTTGTAAAATGAACCAAATTGAAGCAGAACACATTGTTGGAGTGTCAGAATGCATAGATAGAAGGTAAATAAGCGTTCTATGGCTTTATTTCGCTGAGTTGCTTACACTTGAGTAGAACTGCATATAAAATCCAGCAATAAGCACCTTTGTAAAATGAGCCAAATTGAAGCAGAACACATTGTTGGAGTGTCAGAATGCATAGATGGAAGGCAAATAAGCGTTCTATGGCTTTATTTCGCTTAGTTGCTTACTCTTGAGTAGAAATGCATCTGCTCTCCAGAAATACGCACCTTTGTAAAATGAGCCAAATTGAAGCAGAACACATTGTTGGAGTGTCAGAATGCATAGATAGAGGCAAATAAGCGTTCTATGGCTTTATTTCGCTTAGTTGCTTACTCTTGAGTAGAACTGCATTTTCACTCCAGCAATAAGCACCTTTGTTGAATGAACCAAATTGAAGCAGAACACATTGTTGGAGTCTCAGAATGCATAGATAGAAGGCAAATAAGTGTTCTATGGCTTTATTTCGCTGAGTTGCTTACTCTTGAGTAGAACTGCATATTCACTCCACCAATAAGCACCTTTGTAAAATGAACCAAATTGAAGCAGAACACATTGTTGGAGTGTCAGAATGCATAGATAGAAGGCAAATAAGTGTTCTATGGCTTTATTTCGCTGAGTTGCTTACTCTTGAGTAGAACTGCATATTCACTCCACCAATAAGCACCTTTGTAAAATGAGCCAAATTGAAGCAGAACACATTGTTGGAGTGTCAGAATGCATAGACAGAAGGCAAATAAGCGTTCTCTGGCTTTATTTCGCTGAGTTGCTTACTCTTGAGTAGAACTGCATATTCACTCCAGCAATAAGCACCTTCGTAAAATGAGCCAAATTGAAGCAGAACACATTGTTGGAGTGTCAGAATGCATAGATAGAAGGCAAATAAGCGTTCTATGGCTTTATTTCGCTTAGTTGCTTACTCTTGAGTAGAAATGCATCTGCTCTCCAGAAATACGCACCTTTGTAAAATGAGCCAAATTGAAGCAGAACACATTGTTGGAGTGTCAGAATGCATAGATAGAGGCAAATAAGCGTTCTACGGCTTTATTTCGCTTAGTTGCTTACTCTTGAGTAGAAATGCATATTCACTCCACCAATAAGCACCTTTGTAAAATGAGCCAAATTGAAGCAGAACACATTGTTGGAGTGTCAGAATGCATAGACAGAAGGCAAATAAGCGTTCTCTGGCTTTTTTTCGCTGAGTTGCTTACTCTTGAGTAGAACTGCACATTCACTCCAGCAATAAGCACCTTCGTAAAATGAGCCAAATTGAAGCAGAACACATTGTTGGAGTGTCAGAATGCATAGATAGAAGGCAAATAAGCGTTCTATGGCTTTATTTCGCTTAGTTGCTTACTCTTGAGTAGAAATGCATCTGCTCTCCAGAAATACGCACCTTTGTAAAATGAGCCAAATTGAAGCAGAACACATTGTTGGAGTGTCAGAATGCATAGATAGAGGCAAATAAGCGTTCTATGGCTTTATTTCGCTTAGTTGTTTACTCTTGAGTAGAAATGCATATTCACTCCAGCAATAAGCACCTTTGTAAAATGAGCCAAATTGAAGCAGAACACATTGTTGGAGTGTCAGAATGCATAGATAGAAGGCAAATAAGCGTTCTATGGCTTTATTTCGCTTAGTTGCTTACTCTTGAGTAGAAATGCATATTCACTCCAGCAATAAGCACCTTTGTAAAATGAGCCAAATTGAAGCAGAAAACATTGTTGGAGTGTCAGAATGCATAGATAGAAGGCAAATAAGCGTTCTATGGCTTTATTTCGCTTACTTGCTTACTCTTTAGTAGAAATGCATCTGCACTCCAGGAATAATCACCTTTGTAAAATGAGCCAAATTGAAGCAGAACACATTGTTGGAGTGTCAGAATGCATAGATAGAAGGCAAATAAGCGTTCTCTGGCTTTATTTCGCTGAGTTGCTTACTCTTGAGTAGAACTGCACATTCACTCCAGCAATAAGCACCTTCGTAAAATGAGCCAAATTGAAGCAGAACACATTGTTGGAGTGTCAGAATGCATAGATAGAAGGCAAATAAGCGTTCTATGGCTTTATTTCGCTTAGTTGCTTACTCTTGAGTAGAAATGCATCTGCTCTCCAGAAATACGCACCTTTGTAAAATGAGGCAAATTGAAGCAGAACACATTGTTGGAGTGTCACAATGCATAGATAGAAGGCAAATAAGCGTTCTATGGCTTTATTTCGCTGACTTGCTTACTCTTGAGTAGAACTGCATATTCACTCCAGCAAAAAGCACCTTTGTAAAATGAGCCAAATTGAAGCAGAACACATTGTGGGAGTGTCAGAATGTATAGATAGAAGGCAAATAAGCGTTCTATGGCTTCATTTCGCTGAGTTGCTTACTCTTGAGTAGAAATGCATCTGCTCTCCAGAAATATGCACCTTTGTAAAATGAGCCAAATTGAAGCAGAACACATTGTTGGAGTGTCAGAATGCATAGATAGAGGCAAATAAGCGTTCTATGGCTTTATTTCGCTTAGTTGCTTACTCTTGAGTAGAAATGCATATTCACTCCAGCAATAAGCACCTTTGTAAAATGAGCCAAATTGAAGCAGAAAACATTGTTGGAGTGTCAGAATGCATAGATAGAAGGCAAATAAGCGTTCTATGGCTTTATTTCGCTGACTTGCTTACTCTTGAGTAGAAATGCATCTGCTCTCCAGAAATACGCACCTTTGTAAAATGAGCCAAATTGAAGCAGAACACATTGTTGGAGTGTCAGAATGCATAGATAGAATGCAAATAAGCGTTCTATGGCTTTATTTCGCTGAGTTGCTTACTCTTGAGTAGAACTGCATATTCACTCCAGCAAAAAGCACCTTTGTAAAATGAGCCAAATTGAAGCAGAACACATAGTTGGAGTGTCAGAATGCGTAGATAGAAGGCAAATAAGCGTCCTATGGCTTTATTTCGCTTAGTTGCTTACTCTTGAGTAGAAATGCATCTGCTCTCCAGCAATTAGCTCCTTTGTAAAATGAGCCAAATTGAAGCAGAACACATTGTTGGAGTGTCAGAATGCATAGATGGAAGGCAAATAAGCGTTCTATGGATTTATTTCGATTAGATGCTTACTCTTGAGTAGAAATGCATCTGCTCTCCAGAAATACGCACCTTTGTAAAATGAGCCAAATTGAAGCAGAACACATTGTTGGAGTGTCAGAATGCATAGATAGAAGGCAAATAAGCGTTCTATGGCTTTATTTCGCTGAGTTGCTTACTCTTGAGTAGAACTGCATATTCACTCCAGCAAAAAGCACCTTTGTAAAATGAGCCAAATTGAAGCAGAACACATTGTTGGAGTGTCAGAATGCATAGATGGAAGGCAAATAAGCGTTCTATGGCTTTATTTCGATTAGTTGCTTACTCTTGAGTAGAAATGCATCTGCTCTCCAGAAATACGCACCTGTGTAAAATGAGCCAAATTGAAGCAGAACACATTGTTGGAGTGTCAGAATGCATAGATAGAAGGCAAATAAGCGTTCTATGGCTTTATTTCGCTGAGTTGCTTACTCTTGAGTAGAACTGCATATTCACTCCAGCAAAAAGCACCTTTGTAAAATGAGCCAAATTGAAGCAGAACACATAGTTGGAGTGTCAGAATGCGTAGATAGAAGGCAAATAAGCGTCCTATGGCTTTATTTCGCTTAGTTGCTTACTCTTGAGTAGAAATGCATCTTGCTCTCCAGCAATCAGCTCCTTTGTTGAATGAACCAAATTGAAGCAGAACACAGTGTTGGAGTGTCAGAATGCATAGATAGAAGGCAAATAAGCGTTCTATGGATTTATTTCGCTTAGTTGCTTACTCTTGAGTAGAACTGCATTTTCACTCCAGCAATAAGCACCTTTGTAAAATGAACCAAATTGAAGCAGAACACATTGTTGGAGTGTCAGAATGCATAGACAGAAGGCAAATAAGCGTTCTCTGGCTTTATTTCGCTGAGTTGCTTACTCTTGAGTAGAACTGCATATTCACTCCAGCAATAAGCACCTTCGTAAAATGAGCCAAATTGAAGCAGAACACATTGTTGGAGTGTCAGAATGCATAGATAGAAGGCAAATAAGCGTTCTATGGCTTTATTTCGCTTAGTTGCTTACTCTTGAGTAGGAATGCATCTGCTCTCCAGAAATACGCACCTTTGTAAAATGAGCCAAATTGAAGCAGAACACATTGTTGGAGTGTCAGAATGCATAGATAGAGGCAAATAAGCGTTCTACGGCTTTATTTCGCTTAGTTGCTTACTCTTGAGTAGAAATGCAAATTCACTCCAGCAATAAGCACCTTTGTAAAATGAGCCAAATTGAAGCAGAACACATTGTTGGAGTGTCAGAATGCATAGATAGAAGGCAAATAAGCGTTCTATGGCTTTATTTCGCTTAGTTGCTTACTCTTGAGTAGAACTGCATATTCACTCCACCAATAAGCACCTTTGTAAAATGAGCCAAATTGAAGCAGAACACATTGTCGGAGTGTCAGAATGCATAGATAGAAGGCAAATAAGCGTTCTATGGCTTTATTTCGCTGAGTTGTTTACTCTTGAGTAGAACTGCACATTCACTCCAGCAATAAGCACCTTCGTAAAATGAGCCAAATTGAAGCAGAACACATTGTTGGAGTGTCAGAATGCATAGATAGAAGGCAAATAAGCGTTCTATGGCTTTATTTCGCTTAGTTGCTTACTCTTGAGTAGAAATGCATCTGCTCTCCAGAAATACGCACCTTTGTAAAATGAGCCAAATTGAAGCAGAACACATTGTTGGAGTGTCAGAATGCATAGATAGAGGCAAATAAGCGTTCTATGGCTTTATTTCGCTTAGTTGCTTACTCTTGAGTAGAACTGCATTTTCACTCCAGCAATAAGCACCTTTGTTGAATGAACCAAATTGAAGCAGAACACATTGTTCGAGTCTCAGAATGCATAGATAGAAGGCAAATAAGTGTTCTATGGCTTTATTTCGCTGAGTTGCTTACTCTTGAGTAGAACTGCATATTCACTCCACCAATAAGCACCTTTGTAAAATGAACCAAATTGAAGCAGAACACATTGTTGGAGTGTCAGAATGCATAGATAGAAGGCAAATAAGTGTTCTATGGCTTTATTTCGCTGAGTTGCTTACTCTTGAGTAGAACTGCATATTCACTCCACCAATAAGCACCTTCGTAAAATGGGCCAAATTGAAGCAGAACACATTGTTGGAGTGTCAGAATGCATAGATAGGAGGCAAATAAGCGTTCTATGGCTTTATTTCGCTTAGTTGCTTACTCTTGAGTTGAAATGCATCTGCTCTCCAGAAATACGCACCTTTGTAAAATGAGCCAAATTGAAGCAGAACACATTGTTGGAGTGTCAGAATGCATAGATAGAGGCAAATAAGCGTTCTACGGCTTTATTTCGCTTAGTTGCTTACTCTTGAGTAGAAATGCATATTCACTCCAGCAATAAGCACCTTTGTAAAATGAGCCAAATTGAAGCAGAACACATTGTTGGAGTGTCAGAATGCATAGATAGAAGGCAAATAAGCGTTCTATGGCTTTATTTCGCTTAGTTGCTTACTCTTGAGTAGAAATGCATATTCACTCCAGCAATAAGCACCTTTGTAAAATGAGCCAAATTGAAGCAGAACACATTGTTGGAGTGTCAGAATGCATAGATAGAAGGCAAATAAGCGTTCTATGGCTTTATTTCGCTTAGTTGCTTACTCTTGAGTAGAACTGCATATTCACTCCACCAATAAGCACCTTTGTAAAATGAACCAAATTGAAGCAGAACACATTGTTGGAGTGTCAGAATGCATAGATAGAAGGCAAATAAGTGTTCTATGGCTTTATTTCGCTGAGTTGCTTACTCTTGAGTAGAACTGCATATTCACTCCACCAATAAGCACCTTTGTAAAATGAGCCAAATTGAAGCAGAACACATTGTTGGAGTGTCAGAATGCATAGACAGAAGGCAAATAAGCGTTCTCTGGCTTTATTTCGCTGAGTTGCTTACTCTTGAGTAGAACTGCATATTCACTCCAGCAATAAGCACCTTCGTAAAATGGGCCAAATTGAAGCAGAACACATTGTTGGAGTGTCAGAATGCATAGATAGAAGGCAAATAAGCGTTCTATGGCTTTATTTCGCTTAGTTGCTTACTCTTGAGTAGAAATGCATCTGCTCTCCAGAAATACGCACCTTTGTAAAATGAGCCAAATTGAAGCAGAACACATTGTTGGAGTGTCAGAATGCATAGATAGAGGCAAATAAGCGTTCTATGGCTTTATTTCGCTGAGTTGCTTACTCTTGAGTAGAACTGCATTTTCACTCCAGCAATAAGCACCTTTGTTGAATGAACCAAATTGAAGCAGAACACATTGTTGGAGTCTCAGAATGCATAGATAGAAGGCAAATAAGTGTTCTATGGCTTTATTTCGCTTAGTTGCTTACTCTTGAGTAGAAATGCATATTCACTCCACCAATAAGCACCTTTGTAAAATGAGCCAAATTGAAGCAGAACACATTGTCGGAGTGTCAGAATGCATAGATAGAAGGCAAATAAGCGTTCTATGGCTTTATTTCGCTGAGTTGTTTACTCTTGAGTAGAACTGCACATTCACTCCAGCAATAAGCACCTTCGTAAAATGAGCCAAATTGAAGCAGAACACATTGTTGGAGTGTCAGAATGCATAGATAGAAGGCAAATAAGCGTTCTATGGCTTTATTTCGCTTAGTTGCTTACTCTTGAGTAGAAATGCATCTGCTCTCCAGAAATACGCACCTTTGTAAAATGAGCCAAATTGAAGCAGAACACATTGTTGGAGTGTCAGAATGCATAGATAGAGGCAAATAAGCGTTCTATGGCTTTATTTCGCTTAGTTGCTTACTCTTGAGTAGAACTGCATTTTCACTCCAGCAATAAGCACCTTTGTTGAATGAACCAAATTGAAGCAGAACACATTGTTCGAGTCTCAGAATGCATAGATAGAAGGCAAATAAGTGTTCTATGGCTTTATTTCGCTGAGTTGCTTACTCTTGAGTAGAACTGCATATTCACTCCACCAATAAGCACCTTTGTAAAATGAACCAAATTGAAGCAGAACACATTGTTGGAGTGTCAGAATGCATAGATAGAAGGCAAATAAGTGTTCTATGGCTTTATTTCGCTGAGTTGCTTACTCTTGAGTAGAACTGCATATTCACTCCACCAATAAGCACCTTCGTAAAATGGGCCAAATTGAAGCAGAACACATTGTTGGAGTGTCAGAATGCATAGATAGGAGGCAAATAAGCGTTCTATGGCTTTATTTCGCTTAGTTGCTTACTCTTGAGTTGAAATGCATCTGCTCTCCAGAAATACGCACCTTTGTAAAATGAGCCAAATTGAAGCAGAACACATTGTTGGAGTGTCAGAATGCATAGATAGAGGCAAATAAGCGTTCTACGGCTTTATTTCGCTTAGTTGCTTACTCTTGAGTAGAAATGCATATTCACTCCAGCAATAAGCACCTTTGTAAAATGAGCCAAATTGAAGCAGAACACATTGTTGGAGTGTCAGAATGCATAGATAGAAGGCAAATAAGCGTTCTATGGCTTTATTTCGCTTAGTTGCTTACTCTTGAGTAGAAATGCATATTCACTCCAGCAATAAGCACCTTTGTAAAATGAGCCAAATTGAAGCAGAACACATTGTTGGAGTGTCAGAATGCATAGATAGAAGGCAAATAAGCGTTCTATGGCTTTATTTCGCTTAGTTGCTTACTCTTGAGTAGAACTGCATATTCACTCCACCAATAAGCACCTTTGTAAAATGAACCAAATTGAAGCAGAACACATTGTTGGAGTGTCAGAATGCATAGATAGAAGGCAAATAAGTGTTCTATGGCTTTATTTCGCTGAGTTGCTTACTCTTGAGTAGAACTGCATATTCACTCCACCAATAAGCACCTTTGTAAAATGAGCCAAATTGAAGCAGAACACATTGTTGGAGTGTCAGAATGCATAGACAGAAGGCAAATAAGCGTTCTCTGGCTTTATTTCGCTGAGTTGCTTACTCTTGAGTAGAACTGCATATTCACTCCAGCAATAAGCACCTTCGTAAAATGGGCCAAATTGAAGCAGAACACATTGTTGGAGTGTCAGAATGCATAGATAGAAGGCAAATAAGCGTTCTATGGCTTTATTTCGCTTAGTTGCTTACTCTTGAGTAGAAATGCATCTGCTCTCCAGAAATACGCACCTTTGTAAAATGAGCCAAATTGAAGCAGAACACATTGTTGGAGTGTCAGAATGCATAGATAGAGGCAAATAAGCGTTCTATGGCTTTATTTCGCTGAGTTGCTTACTCTTGAGTAGAACTGCATTTTCACTCCAGCAATAAGCACCTTTGTTGAATGAACCAAATTGAAGCAGAACACATTGTTGGAGTCTCAGAATGCATAGATAGAAGGCAAATAAGTGTTCTATGGCTTTATTTCGCTGAGTTGCTTACTCTTGAGTAGAACTGCATATTCACTCCACCAATAAGCACCTTTGTAAAATGAACCAAATTGAAGCAGAACACATTGTTGGAGTGTCAGAATGCATAGATAGAAGGCAAATAAGTGTTCTATGGCTTTATTTCGCTGAGTTGCTTACTCTTGAGTAGAACTGCATATTCACTCCACCAATAAGCACCTTTGTAAAATGAGCCAAATTGAAGCAGAACACATTGTTGGAGTGTCAGAATGCATAGACAGAAGGCAAATAAGCGTTCTCTGGCTTTATTTCGCTGAGTTGCTTACTCTTGAGTAGAACTGCATATTCACTCCAGCAATAAGCACCTTCGTAAAATGGGCCAAATTGAAGCAGAACACATTGTTGGAGTGTCAGAATGCATAGATAGGAGGCAAATAAGCGTTCTATGGCTTTATTTCGCTTAGTTGCTTACTCTTGAGTTGAAATGCATCTGCTCTCCAGAAATACGCACCTTTGTAAAATGAGCCAAATTGAAGCAGAACACATTGTTGGAGTGTCAGAATGCATAGATAGAGGCAAATAAGCGTTCTACGGCTTTATTTCGCTTAGTTGCTTACTCTTGAGTAGAAATGCATATTCACTCCACCAATAAGCACCTTTGTAAAATGAACCAAATTGAAGCAGAACACATTGTTGGAGTGTCAGAATGCATAGATAGAAGGCAAATAAGTGTTCTATGGCTTTATTTCGCTGAGTTGCTTACTCTTGAGTAGAACTGCATATTCACTCCACCAATAAGCACCTTTTTAAAATGAGACAAATTGAAGCAGAACACATTGTTGGAGTGTCAGAATGCATAGACAGAAGGCAAATAAGCGTTCTCTGGCTTTATTTCGCTGAGTTGCTTACTCTTGAGTAGAACTGCATATTCACTCCAGCAATAAGCACCTTCGTAAAATGGGCCAAATTGAAGCAGAACACAATGTTGGAGTGTCAGAATGCATAGATAGGAGGCAAATAAGCGTTCTATGGCTTTATTTCGCTTAGTTGCTTACTCTTGAGTTGAAATGCATCTGCTCTCCAGAAATACGCACCTTTGTAAAATGAGCCAAATTGAAGCAGAACACATTGTTGGAGTGTCAGAATGCATAGATAGAGGCAAATAAGCGTTCTACGTCTTTATTTCGCTTAGTTGCTTACTCTTGAGTAGAAATGCATATTCACTCCAGCAATAAGCACCTTTGTAAAATGAGCCAAATTGAAGCAGAACACATTGTTGGAGTGTCAGAATGCATAGATAGAAGGCAAATAAGCGTTCTATGGCTTTATTTCGCTTAGTTGCTTACTCTTGAGTAGAAATGCATATTCACTCCAGCAATAAGCACCTTTGTAAAATGAGCCAAATTGAAGCAGAACACATTGTTGGAGTGTCAGAATGCATAGATAGAAGGCAAATAAGCGTTCTATGGCTTTATTTCGCTTAGTTGCTTACTCTTGAGTAGAACTGCATATTCACTCCACCAATAAGCACCTTTGTAAAATGAGCCAAATTGAAGCAGAACACATTGTCGGAGTGTCAGAATGCATAGATAGAAGGCAAATAAGCGTTCTATGGCTTTATTTCGCTTAGTTGCTTACTCTTGAGTAGAACTGCATATTCACTCCACCAATAAGCACCTTTGTAAAATGAGCCAAATTGAAGCAGAACACATTGTTGGAGTGTCAGAATGCATAGACAGAAGGCAAATAAGCGTTCTCTGGCTTTATTTCGCTGAGTTGCTTACTCTTGAGTAGAACTGCACATTCACTCCAGCAATAAGCACCTTCGTAAAATGAGCCAAATTGAAGCAGAACACATTGTTGGAGTGTCAGAATGCATAGATGGAAGGCAAATAAGCGTTCTATGGATTTATTTTGATTAGATGCTTACTCTTGAGTAGAAATGCATCTGCTCTCCAGAAATACGCACCTTTGTAAAATGAGCCAAATTGAAGCAGAACACATTGTTGGAGTGTCAGAATGCATAGATAGAGGCAAATAAGCGTTCTATGGCTTTATTTCGCTTAGTTGTTTACTATTGAGTAGAAATGCATATTCATTCCAGCAATAAGCACCTTTGTAAAATGAGCCAAATTGAAGCAGAACACATTGTTGGAGTGTCAGAATGCATAGATAGAAGGCAAATAAGCGTTCTATGGCTTTATTTCGCTTAGTTGCTTACTCTTGAGTAGAACTGCATATTCACTCCACCAATAAGCACCTTTGTAAAATGAGCCAAATTGAAGCAGAAAACATTGTTGGAGTGTCAGAATGCATAGATAGAAGGCAAATAAGCGTTCTATGGCTTTATTTCGCTTACTTGCTTACTCTTTAGTAGAAATGCATCTGCACTCCAGGAATAATCACCTTTGTAAAATGAGCCAAATTGAAGCAGAACACATTGTTGGAGTGTCAGAATGCATGGATAGAAGGCAAATAAGCGTTCTATGGCTTTATTTCGCTTAGTTGCTTACTCTTGAGTAGAACTGCATATTCACTCCACCAATAAGCACCTTTGTAAAATGAGCCAAATTGAAGCAGAACACAATGTTGGAGTGTCAGAAAGCATAGACAGAAGGTAAATAAGCGTTCTCTGGCTTTATTTCGCTGAGTTGCTTACTCTTGAGTAGAACTGCACATTCACTCCAGCAATAAGCACCTTTGTAAAATGAGCCAAATTGAAGCAGAACACATTGTTGGAGTGTCAGAATGCATAGATTGAAGGCAAATAAGCGTTCTATGGCTTTATTTCGCTTAGTTGCTTACTCTTGAGTAGAAATGCATCTGCTCTCCAGAAATACGCACCTTTGTAAAATGAGCCAAATTGAAGCAGAACACATTGTTGGAGTGTCAGAATGCATAGATAGAAGGCAAATAAGCGTTCTATGGCTTTATTTCGCTTAGTTGCTTACTCTTGAGTAGAACTGCATATTCACTCCACCAATAAGCACCTTTGTAAAATGAGCCAAATTGAAGCAGAACACATTGTTGGAGTGTCAGAATGCATAGACAGAAGGCAAATAAGCGTTCTCTGGCTTTATTTCGCTGAGTTGCTTACTCTTGAGTAGAACTGCACATTCACTCCAGCAATAAGCACCTTCGTAAAATGAGCCAAATTGAAGCAGAACACATTGTTGGAGTGTCAGAATGCATAGATAGAAGGCAAATAAGCGTTCTATGGCTTTATTTCGCTTAGTTGCTTACTCTTGAGTAGAAATGCATCTGCTCTCCAGAAATACGCACCTTTGTAAAATGAGCCAAATTGAAGCAGAACACATTGTTGGAGTGTCAGAATGCATAGATAGAGGCAAATAAGCGTTCTATGGCTTTATTTCGCTTAGTTGTTTACTATTGAGTAGAAATGCATATTCACTCCAGCAATAAGCACCTTTGTAAAATGAGCCAAATTGAAGCAGAACACATTGTTGGAGTGTC
The DNA here is from genome assembly GCF_963506605.1 of Zootoca vivipara. Lineage (NCBI taxonomy): Eukaryota > Metazoa > Chordata > Lepidosauria > Squamata > Lacertidae > Zootoca > Zootoca vivipara. The sequence continues at coordinate 5,022,790 of NC_083293.1, read as the reverse complement.
AGAATGCATAGATAGAAGGCAAATAAGCGTTCTATGGCTTTATTTCGTTTCGTCGCTTACTCTTGAGTAGAAATGCATATTCACTCCAGCAATAAGCACCTTTGTAAAATGAGCCAAATTGAAGCAGAAAACATTGTTGGAGTGTCAGAATGCATAGATAGAAGGCAAATAAGCGTTCTATGGCTTTATTTCGCTTACTTGCTTACTCTTTAGTAGAAATGCATCTGCACTCCAGGAATAATCACCTTTGTAAAATGAGCCAAATTGAAGCAGAACACATTGTTGGAGTGTCAGAATGCATAGACAGAAGGCAAATAAGCGTTCTCTGGCTTTATTTCGCTGAGTTGCTTACTCTTGAGTAGAACTGCACATTCACTCCAGCAATAAGCACCTTCGTAAAATGAGCCAAATTGAAGCAGAACACATTGTTGGAGTGTCAGAATGCATAGATAGAAGGCAAATAAGCGTTCTATGGCTTTATTTCGCTTAGTTGCTTACTCTTGAGTTGAAATGCATCTGCTCTCCAGAAATACGCACCTTTGTAAAATGAGCCAAATTGAAGCAGAACACATTGTTGGAGTGTCAGAATGCATAGATAGAGGCAAATAAGCGTTCTATGGCTTTATTTCGCTTAGTTGTTTACTCTTGAGTAGAAATGCATATTCACTCCAGCAATAAGCACCTTTGTAAAATGAGCCAAATTGAAGCAGAACACATTGTTGGAGTGTCAGAATGCATAGATAGAAGGCAAATAAGCGTTCTATGGCTTTATTTCGTTTCGTCGCTTACTCTTGAGTAGAAATGCATATTCACTCCAGCAATAAGCACCTTTGTAAAATGAGCCAAATTGAAGCAGAAAACATTGTTGGAGTGTCAGAATGCATAGATAGAAGGCAAATAAGCGTTCTATGGCTTTATTTCGCTTACTTGCTTACTCTTTAGTAGAAATGCATCTGCACTCCAGGAATAATCACCTTTGTAAAATGAGCCAAATTGAAGCAGAACACATTGTCGGAGTGTCAGAATGCATGGATAGAAGGCAAATAAGCGTTCTATGGCTTTATTTCGCTTAGTTGCTTACTCTTGAGTAGAACTGCATATTCACTCCACCAATAAGCACCTTTGTAAAATGAGCCAAATTGAAGCAGAACACAATGTTGGAGTGTCAGAAAGCATAGACAGAAGGTAAATAAGCGTTCTCTGGCTTTATTTCGCTGAGTTGCTTACTCTTGAGTAGAAATGCATCTGCTCTCCAGAAATACGCACCTTTGTAAAATGAGCCAAATTGAAGCAGAACACATTGTTGGAGTGTCAGAATGCATAGATTGAAGGCAAATAAGTGTTCTATGGCTTTATTTCGCTTAGTTGCTTACTCTTGAGTAGAAATGCATCTGCTCTCCAGAAATACGCACCTTTGTAAAATGAGCCAAATTGAAGCAGAACACATTGTTGGAGTGTCAGAATGCATAGATAGAAGGCAAATAAGCGTTCTATGGCTTTATTTCGCTTAGTTGCTTACTCTTGAGTAGAAATGCATATTCACTCCAGCAATAAGCACCTTTGTAAAATGAGCCAAATTGAAGCAGAAAACATTGTTGGAGTGTCAGAATGCATAGATAGAAGGCAAATAAGCGTTCTATGGCTTTATTTCGCTTACTTGCTTACTCTTTAGTAGAAATGCATCTGCACTCCAGGAATAATCACCTTTGTAAAATGAGCCAAATTGAAGCAGAACACATTGTTGGAGTGTCAGAATGCATGGATAGAAGGCAAATAAGCGTTCTATGGCTTTATTTCGCTTAGTTGCTTACTCTTGAGTAGAACTGCATATTCACTCCACCAATAAGCACCTTTGTAAAATGAGCCAAATTGAAGCAGAAAACATTGTTGGAGTGTCAGAATGCATAGATAGAAGGCAAATAAGCGTTCTATGGCTTTATTTCGCTTACTTGCTTACTCTTTAGTAGAAATGCATCTGCACTCCAGGAATAATCACCTTTGTAAAATGAGCCAAATTGAAGCAGAACACATTGTTGGAGTGTCAGAATGCATGGATAGAAGGCAAATAAGCGTTCTATGGCTTTATTTCGCTTAGTTGCTTACTCTTGAGTAGAACTGCATATTCACTCCACCAATAAGCACCTTTGTAAAATGAGCCAAATTGAAGCAGAACACAATGTTGGAGTGTCAGAAAGCATAGACAGAAGGTAAATAAGCGTTCTCTGGCTTTATTTCGCTGAGTTGCTTACTCTTGAGTAGAACTGCACATTCACTCCAGCAATAAGCACCTTTGTAAAATGAGCCAAATTGAAGCAGAACACATTGTTGGAGTGTCAGAATGCATAGATTGAAGGCAAATAAGCGTTCTATGGCTTTATTTCGCTTAGTTGCTTACTCTTGAGTAGAAATGCATCTGCTCTCCAGAAATACGCACCTTTGTAAAATGAGCCAAATTGAAGCAGAACACATTGTTGGAGTGTCAGAATGCATAGATAGAAGGCAAATAAGCGTTCTATGGCTTTATTTCGCTTAGTTGCTTACTCTTGAGTAGAACTGCATATTCACTCCACCAATAAGCACCTTTGTAAAATGAGCCAAATTGAAGCAGAACACATTGTTGGAGTGTCAGAATGCATAGACAGAAGGCAAATAAGCGTTCTCTGGCTTTATTTCGCTGAGTTGCTTACTCTTGAGTAGAACTGCACATTCACTCCAGCAATAAGCACCTTCGTAAAATGAGCCAAATTGAAGCAGAACACATTGTTGGAGTGTCAGAATGCATAGATAGAAGGCAAATAAGCGTTCTATGGCTTTATTTCGCTTAGTTGCTTACTCTTGAGTAGAAATGCATCTGCTCTCCAGAAATACGCACCTTTGTAAAATGAGCCAAATTGAAGCAGAACACATTGTTGGAGTGTCAGAATGCATAGATAGAGGCAAATAAGCGTTCTAGGGCTTTATTTCGCTTAGTTGTTTACTATTGAGTAGAAATGCATATTCACTCCAGCAATAAGCACCTTTGTAAAATGAGCCAAATTGAAGCAGAACACATTGTTGGAGTGTCAGAATGCATAGATAGAAGGCAAATAAGCGTTCTATGGCTTTATTTCGCTTAGTTGCTTACTCTTGAGTAGAAATGCATATTCACTCCAGCAATAAGCACCTTTGTAAAATGAGCCAAATTGAAGCAGAAAACATTGTTGGAGTGTCAGAATGCATAGATAGAAGGCAAATAAGCGTTCTATGGCTTTATTTCGCTTACTTGCTTACTCTTTAGTAGAAATGCATCTGCACTCCAGGAATAATCACCTTTGTAAAATGAGCCAAATTGAAGCAGAACACATTGTTGGAGTGTCAGAATGCATGGATAGAAGGCAAATAAGCGTTCTATGGCTTTATTTCGCTTAGTTGCTTACTCTTGAGTAGAACTGCATTTTCACTCCACCAATAAGCACCTTTGTAAAATGAGCCAAATTGAAGCAGAACACAATGTTGGAGTGTCAGAAAGCATAGACAGAAGGTAAATAAGCGTTCTCTGGCTTTATTTCGCTGAGTTGCTTACTCTTGAGTAGAACTGCACATTCACTCCAGCAATAAGCACCTTTGTAAAATGAGCCAAATTGAAGCAGAACACATTGTTGGAGTGTCAGAATGCATAGATTGAAGGCAAATAAGCGTTCTATGGCTTTATTTCGCTTAGTTGCTTATTCTTGAGTAGAAATGCATCTGCTCTCCAGAAATACGCACCTTTGTAAAATGAGCCAAATTGAAGCAGAACACATTGTTGGAGTGTCAGAATGCATAGATAGAAGGCAAATAAGCGTTCTATGGCTTTATTTCGCTTAGTTGCTTACTCTTGAGTAGAACTGCATATTCACTCCACCAATAAGCACCTTTGTAAAATGAGCCAAATTGAAGCAGAACACATTGTTGGAGTGTCAGAATGCATAGACAGAAGGCAAATAAGCGTTCTCTGGCTTTATTTCGCTGAGTTGCTTACTCTTGAGTAGAACTGCACATTCACTCCAGCAATAAGCACCTTCGTAAAATGAGCCAAATTGAAGCAGAACACATTGTTGGAGTGTCAGAATGCATAGATAGAAGGCAAATAAGCGTTCTATGGCTTTATTTCGCTTAGTTGCTTACTCTTGAGTAGAAATGCATCTGCTCTCCAGAAATACGCACCTTTGTAAAATGAGCCAAATTGAAGCAGAACACATTGTTGGAGTGTCAGAATGCATAGATAGAGGCAAATAAGCGTTCTATGGCTTTATTTCGCTTAGTTGTTTACTATTGAGTAGAAATGCATATTCACTCCAGCAATAAGCACCTTTGTAAAATGAGCCAAATTGAAGCAGAACACATTGTTGGAGTGTCAGAATGCATAGATAGAAGGCAAATAAGCGTTCTATGGCTTTATTTCGCTTAGTTGCTTACTCTTGAGTAGAAATGCATATTCACTCCAGCAATAAGCACCTTTGTAAAATGAGCCAAATTGAAGCAGAAAACATTGTTGGAGTGTCAGAATGCATAGATAGAAGGCAAATAAGCGTTCTATGGCTTTATTTCGCTTACTTGCTTACTCTTTAGTAGAAATGCATCTGCACTCCAGGAATAATCACCTTTGTAAAATGAGCCAAATTGAAGCAGAACACATTGTTGGAGTGTCAGAATGCATGGATAGAAGGCAAATAAGCGTTCTATGGCTTTATTTCGCTTAGTTGCTTACTCTTGAGTAGAACTGCATATTCACTCCACCAATAAGCACCTTTGTAAAATGAGCCAAATTGAAGCAGAAAACATTGTTGGAGTGTCAGAATGCATAGATAGAAGGCAAATAAGCGTTCTATGGCTTTATTTCGCTTACTTGCTTACTCTTTAGTAGAAATGCATCTGCACTCCAGGAATAATCACCTTTGTAAAATGAGCCAAATTGAAGCAGAACACATTGTTGGAGCGTCAGAATGCATGGATAGAAGGCAAATAAGCGTTCTATGGCTTTATTTCGCTTAGTTGCTTACTCTTGAGTAGAACTGCATATTCACTCCACCAATAAGCACCTTTGTAAAATGAGCCAAATTGAAGCAGAACACAATGTTGGAGTGTCAGAAAGCATAGACAGAAGGTAAATAAGCGTTCTCTGGCTTTATTTCGCTGAGTTGCTTACTCTTGAGTAGAACTGCACATTCACTCCAGCAATAAGCACCTTTGTAAAATGAGCCAAATTGAAGCAGAACACATTGTTGGAGTGTCAGAATGCATAGATTGAAGGCAAATAAGCGTTCTATGGCTTTATTTCGCTTAGTTGCTTACTCTTGAGTAGAAATGCATCTGCTCTCCAGAAATACGCACCTTTGTAAAATGAGCCAAATTGAAGCAGAACACATTGTTGGAGTGTCAGAATGCATAGATAGAAGGCAAATAAGCGTTCTATGGCTTTATTTCGCTTAGTTGCTTACTCTTGAGTAGAACTGCATATTCACTCCACCAATAAGCACCTTTGTAAAATGAGCCAAATTGAAGCAGAACACATTGTTGGAGTGTCAGAATGCATAGACAGAAGGCAAATAAGCGTTCTCTGGCTTTATTTCGCTGAGTTGCTTACTCTTGAGTAGAACTGCACATTCACTCCAGCAATAAGCACCTTCGTAAAATGAGCCAAATTGAAGCAGAACACATTGTTGGAGTGTCAGAATGCATAGATAGAAGGCAAATAAGCGTTCTATGGCTTTATTTCGCTTAGTTGCTTACTCTTGAGTAGAAATGCATCTGCTCTCCAGAAATACGCACCTTTGTAAAATGAGCCAAATTGAAGCAGAACACATTGTTGGAGTGTCAGAATACATAGATAGAGGCAAATAAGCGTTCTATGGCTTTATTTCGCTTAGTTGTTTACTATTGAGTAGAAATGCATATTCACTCCAGCAATAAGCACCTTTGTAAAATGAGCCAAATTGAAGCAGAACACATTGTTGGAGTGTCAGAATGCATAGATAGAAGGCAAATAAGCGTTCTATGGCTTTATTTCGCTTAGTTGCTTACTCTTGAGTAGAAATGCATATTCACTCCAGCAATAAGCACCTTTGTAAAATGAGCCAAATTGAAGCAGAAAACATTGTTGGAGTGTCAGAATGCATAGATAGAAGGCAAATAAGCGTTCTATGGCTTTATTTCGCTTACTTGCTTACTCTTTAGTAGAAATGCATCTGCACTCCAGGAATAATCACCTTTGTAAAATGAGCCAAATTGAAGCAGAACACATTGTTGGAGTGTCAGAATGCATGGATAGAAGGCAAATAAGCGTTCTATGGCTTTATTTCGCTTAGTTGCTTACTCTTGAGTAGAACTGCATATTCACTCCACCAATAAGCACCTTTGTAAAATGAGCCAAATTGAAGCAGAAAACATTGTTGGAGTGTCAGAATGCATAGATAGAAGGCAAATAAGCGTTCTATGGCTTTATTTCGCTTACTTGCTTACTCTTTAGTAGAAATGCATCTGCACTCCAGGAATAATCACCTTTGTAAAATGAGCCAAATTGAAGCAGAACACATTGTTGGAGTGTCAGAATGCATGGATAGAAGGCAAATAAGCGTTCTATGGCTTTATTTCGCTTAGTTGCTTACTCTTGAGTAGAACTGCATATTCACTCCACCAATAAGCACCTTTGTAAAATGAGCCAAATTGAAGCAGAACACAATGTTGGAGTGTCAGAAAGCATAGACAGAAGGTAAATAAGCGTTCTCTGGCTTTATTTCGCTGAGTTGCTTACTCTTGAGTAGAACTGCACATTCACTCCTGCAATAAGCACCTTTGTAAAATGAGCCAAATTGAAGCAGAACACATTGTTGGAGTGTCAGAATGCATAGATTGAAGGCAAATAAGCGTTCTATGGCTTTATTTCGCTTAGTTGCTTACTCTTGAGTAGAAATGCATCTGCTCTCCAGAAATACGCACCTTTGTAAAATGAGCCAAATTGAAGCAGAACACATTGTTGGAGTGTCAGAATGCATAGATAGAAGGCAAATAAGCGTTCTATGGCTTTATTTCGCTTAGTTGCTTACTCTTGAGTAGAAATGCATATTCACTCCAGCAATAAGCACCTTTGTAAAATGAGCCAAATTGAAGCAGAAAACATTGTTGGAGTGTCAGAATGCATAGATAGAAGGCAAATAAGCGTTCTATGGCTTTATTTCGCTTACTTGCTTACTCTTTAGTAGAAATGCATCTGCACTCCAGGAATAATCACCTTTGTAAAATGAGCCAAATTGAAGCAGAACACATTGTTGGAGTGTCAGAATGCATGGATAGAAGGCAAATAAGCGTTCTATGGCTTTATTTCGCTTAGTTGCTTACTCTTGAGTAGAACTGCATATTCACTCCACCAATAAGCACCTTTGTAAAATGAGCCAAATTGAAGCAGAAAACATTGTTGGAGTGTCAGAATGCATAGATAGAAGGCAAATAAGCGTTCTATGGCTTTATTTCGCTTACTTGCTTACTCTTTAGTAGAAATGCATCTGCACTCCAGGAATAATCACCTTTGTAAAATGAGCCAAATTGAAGCAGAACACATTGTTGGAGTGTCAGAATGCACGGATAGAAGGCAAATAAGCGTTCTATGGCTTTATTTCGCTTAGTTGCTTACTCTTGAGTAGAACTGCATATTCACTCCACCAATAAGCACCTTTGTAAAATGAGCCAAATTGAAGCAGAACACAATGTTGGAGTGTCAGAAAGCATAGACAGAAGGTAAATAAGCGTTCTATGGCTTTATTTCGCTTAGTTGCTTACTCTTGAGTAGAAATGCATATTCACTCCAGCAATAAGCACCTTTGTAAAATGAGCCAAATTGAAGCAGAAAACATTGTTGGAGTGTCAGAATGCATAGATAGAAGGCAAATAAGCGTTCTATGGCTTTATTTCGCTTACTTGCTTACTCTTTAGTAGAAATGCATCTGCACTCCAGGAATAATCACCTTTGTAAAATGAGCCAAATTGAAGCAGAACACATTGTTGGAGTGTCAGAATGCATGGATAGAAGGCAAATAAGCGTTCTATGGCTTTATTTCGCTTAGTTGCTTACTCTTGAGTAGAACTGCATATTCACTCCACCAATAAGCACCTTTGTAAAATGAGCCAAATTGAAGCAGAACACATTGTTGGAGTGTCAGAAAGCATAGACAGAAGGTAAATAAGCGTTCTCTGGCTTTATTTCGCTGAGTTGCTTACTCTTGAGTAGAACTGCACATTCACTCCAGCAATAAGCACCTTTGTAAAATGAGCCAAATTGAAGCAGAACACATTGTTGGAGTGTCAGAATGCATAGATTGAAGGCAAATAAGCGTTCTATGGCTTTATTTCGCTTAGTTGCTTACTCTTGAGTAGAAATGCATCTGCTCTCCAGAAATACGCACCTTTGTAAAATGAGCCAAATTGAAGCAGAACACATTGTTGGAGTGTCAGAATGCATAGATAGAGGCAAATAAGCATTCTATGGCTTTATTTCGCTTAGTTGTTTACTCTTGAGTAGAAATGCATATTCACTCCAGCAATAAGCACCTTTGTAAAATGAGCCAAATTGAAGCAGAACACATTGTTGGAGTGTCAGAATGCATAGATAGAAGGCAAATAAGCGTTCTATGGCTTTATTTCGCTTAGTTGCTTTTTCTTGAGTAGAAATGCATATTCACTCCAGCAATAAGCACCTTTGTAAAATGAGCCAAATTGAAGCAGAAAACATTGTTGGAGTGTCAGAATGCATAGATAGAAGGCAAATAAGCGTTCTATGGCTTTATTTCGCTTACTTGCTTACTCTTTAGTAGAAATGCATCTGCACTCCAGGAATAATCACCTTTGTAAAATGAGCCAAATTGAAGCAGAACACATTGTTGGAGTGTCAGAATGCATAGATAGAAGGCAAATAAGCGTTCTCTGGCTTTATTTCGCTGAGTTGCTTACTCTTGAGTAGAACTGCACATTCACTCCAGCAATAAGCACCTTCGTAAAATGAGCCAAATTGAAGCAGAACACATTGTTGGAGTGTCAGAATGCATAGATAGAAGGCAAATAAGAGTTCTATGGCTTTATTTCGCTTAGTTGCTTTCTCTTGAGTAGAACTGCATATTCACTCCAGCAATAAGCACCTTTGTAAAATGAGCCAAATTGAAGCAGAACACATTGTTGGAGTGTCAGAATGCATAGATAGAAGGCAAATAAGCGTTCTATGGCTTTATTTCGCTTAGTTGCTTACTCTTGAGTAGAAATGCATATTCACTCCAGCAATAAGCACCTTTGTAAAATGAGCCAAATTGAAGCAGAACACATTGTTGGAGTGTCAGAATGCATAGATAGAAGGCAAATAAGCGTTCTATGGCTTTATTTCGCTTAGTTGCTTACTCTTGAGTAGAACTGCATATTCACTCCACCAATAAGCACCTTTGTAAAATGAGCCAAATTGAAGCAGAACACATTGTCGGAGTGTCAGAATGCATAGATAGAAGGCAAATAAGCGTTCTATGGCTTTATTTCGCTTAGTTGCTTACTCTTGAGTAGAACTGCATATTCACTCCACCAATAAGCACCTTTGTAAAATGAGCCAAATTGAAGCAGAACACATTGTTGGAGTGTCAGAATGCATAGACAGAAGGCAAATAAGCGTTCTCTGGCTTTATTTCGCTGAGTTGCTTACTCTTGAGTAGAACTGCACATTCACTCCAGCAATAAGCACCTTCGTAAAATGAGCCAAATTGAAGCAGAACACATTGTTGGAGTGTCAGAATGCATAGATAGAAGGCAAATAAGCGTTCTATGGCTTTATTTCGCTTAGTTGCTTACTCTTGAGTAGAAATGCATCTGCTCTCCAGAAATACGCACCTTTGTAAAATGAGCCAAATTGAAGCAGAACACATTGTTGGAGTGTCAGAATGCATAGATAGAGGCAAATAAGCGTTCTATGGCTTTATTTCGCTTAGTTGTTTACTCTTGAGTAGAAATGCATATTCACTCCAGCAATAAGCACCTTTGTAAAATGAGCCAAATTGAAGCAGAACACATTGTTGGAGTGTCAGAATGCATAGATAGAAGGCAAATAAGCGTTCTATGGCTTTATTTCGCTTAGTTGCTTACTCTTGAGTAGAAATGCAAATTCACTCCAGCAATAAGCACCTTAGTAAAATGAGCCAAATTGAAGCAGAAAACATTGTTGGAGTGTCAGAATGCATAGATAGAAGGCAAATAAGCGTTCTATGGCTTTATTTCGCTTACTTGCTTACTCTTTAGTAGAAATGCATCTGCACTCCAGGAATAATCACCTTTGTAAAATGAGCCAAATTGAAGCAGAACACATTGTTGGAGTGTCAGAATGCATGGATAGAAGGCAAATAAGCGTTCTATGGCTTTATTTCGCTTAGTTGCTTACTCTTGAGTAGAACTGCATATTCACTCCACCAATAAGCACCTTTGTAAAATGAGCCAAATTGAAGCAGAACACATTGTTGGAGTGTCAGAATGCATAGACAGAAGGTAAATAAGCGTTCTCTGGCTTTATTTCGCTGAGTTGCTTACTCTTGAGTAGAACTGCACATTCACTCCAGCAATAAGCACCTTCGTAAAATGAGCCAAATTGAAGCAGAACACATTGTTGGAGTGTCAGAATGCATAGATAGAAGGCAAATAAGCATTCTATGGCTTTATTTCGCTTAGTTGTTTACTCTTGAGTAGAAATGCATATTCACTCCAGCAATAAGCAGCTTTGTAAAATGAGCCAAATTGAAGCAGAACACATTGTTGGAGTGTCAGAATGCATAGATAGAAGGCAAATAAGCGTTCTATGGCTTTATTTCGCTTAGTTGCTTACTCTTGAGTAGAAATGCATCTGCTCTCCAGAAATACGCACCTTTGTAAAATGAGCCAAATTGAAGCAGAAGACATTGTTGGAGTGTCAGAATGCATAGATAGAGGCAAATAAGCATTCTATGGCTTTATTTCGCTTAGTTGTTTACTCTTGAGTAGAAATGCATATTCACTCCAGCAATAAGCACCTTTGTAAAATGAGCCAAATTGAAGCAGAACACATTGTTGGAGTGTCAGAATGCATAGATAGAAGGCAAATAAGCGTTCTATGGCTTTATTTCGCTTAGTTGCTTACTCTTGAGTAGAAATGCATATTCACTCCAGCAATAAGCACCTTTGTAAAATGAGCCAAATTGAAGCAGAACACATTGTTGGAGTGTCAGAATGCATAGATAGAAGGCAAATAAGCGTTCTCTGGCTTTATTTCACTGAGTTGCTTACTCTTGAATAGAAATGCACATTCACTCCAGCAATAAGCACCTTCGTAAAATGAGCCAAATTGAAGCAGAACACATTGTTGGAGTGTCAGAATGCATAGATAGAAGGCAAATAAGAGTTCTATGGCTTTATTTCGCTTAGTTGCTTACTCTTGAGTAGAACTGCACATTCACTCCAGCAATAAGCACCTTCGTAAAATGAGCCAAATTGAAGCAGAACACATTGTTGGAGTGTCAGAATGCATAGATAGAAGGCAAATAAGCGTTCTATGGCTTTATTTCGCTTAGTTGCTTACTCTTGAGTAGAAATGCATCTGCTCTCCAGAAATACGCACCTTTGTAAAATGAGCCAAATTGAAGCAGAACACATTGTTGGAGTGTCAGAATGCATAGATAGAGGCAAATAAGCGTTCTATGGCTTTATTTCGCTTAGTTGTTTACTCTTGAGTAGAAATGCATATTCACTCCAGCAATAAGCACCTTTGTAAAATGAGCCAAATTGAAGCAGAACACATTGTTGGAGTGTCAGAATGCATAGATAGAAGGCAAATAAGCGTTCTATGGCTTTATTTCGCTTAGTTGCTTACTCTTGAGTAGAAATGCATATTCACTCCAGCAATAAGCACCTTTGTAAAATGAGCCAAATTGAAGCAGAAAACATTGTTGGAGTGTCAGAATGCATAGATAGAAGGCAAATAAGCATTCTATGGCTTTATTTCGCTTACTTGCTTACTCTTTAGTAGAAATGCATCTGCACTCCAGGAATAATCACCTTTGTAAAATGAGCCAAATTGAAGCAGAACACATTGTTGGAGTGTCAGAATGCATAGATAGAAGGCAAATAAGCGTTCTCTGGCTTTATTTCGCTGAGTTGCTTACTCTTGAGTAGAACTGCACATTCACTCCAGCAATAAGCACCTTCGTAAAATGAGCCAAATTGAAGCAGAACACATTGTTGGAGTGTCAGAATGCATAGATAGAAGGCAAATAAGCGTTCTATGGCTTTATTTCGCTTAGTTGCTTACTCTTGAGTAGAAATGCATCTGCTCTCCAGAAATACGCACCTTTGTAAAATGAGGCAAATTGAAGCAGAACACATTGTTGGAGTGTCAGAATGCATAGATAGAAGGCAAATAAACGTTCTATGGCTTTATTTCGCTGACTTGCTTACTCTTGAGTAGAACTGCATATTCACTCCAGCAAAAAGCACCTTTGTAAAATGAGCCAAATTGAAGCAGAACACATTGTTGGAGTGTCAGAATGTATAGATAGAAGGCAAATAAGCGTTCTATGGCTTCATTTCGCTGAGTTGCTTACTCTTGAGTAGAAATGCATCTGCTCTCCAGAAATACGCACCTTTGTAAAATGAGCCAAATTGAAGCAGAACACATTGTTGGAGTGTCAGAATGCATAGATAGAGGCAAATAAGCATTCTATGGCTTTATTTCGCTTAGTTGCTTACTCTTGAGTAGAAATGCATATTCACTCCAGCAATAAGCACCTTTGTAAAATGAGCCAAATTGAAGCAGAACACATTGTTGGAGTGTCAGAATGCATAGATAGAAGGCAAATAAGCGTTCTATGGCTTTATTTCGCTTAGTTGCTTACTCTTGAGTAGAAATGCATATTCACTCCAGCAATAAGCACCTTTGTAAAATGAGCCAAATTGAAGCAGAAAACATTGTTGGAGTGTCAGAATGCATAGATAGAAGGCAAATAAGCATTCTATGGCTTTATTTCGCTGACTTGCTTACTCTTGAGTAGAAATGCATCTGCTCTCCAGAAATACGCACCTTTGTAAAATGAGCCAAATTGAAGCAGAACACATTGTTGGAGTGTCAGAATGCATAGATAGAAGGCAAATAAGCGTTCTATGGCTTTATTTCGCTGAGTTGCTTACTCTTGAGTAGAACTGCATATTCACTCCAGCAAAAAGCACCTTTGTAAAATGAGCCAAATTGAAGCAGAACACATAGTTGGAGTGTCAGAATGCGTAGATAGAAGGCAAATAAGCGTCCTATGGCTTTATTTCGCTTAGTTGCTTACTCTTGAGTAGAAATGCATCTGCTCTCCAGCAATCAGCTCCTTTGTAAAATGAGCCAAATTGAAGCAGAACACAGTGTTGGAGTGTCAGAATGCATAGATAGAAGGCAAATAAGCGTTCTATGGCTTTATTTCGCTTAGTTGCTTACTCTTGAGTAGAAATGCATATTCACTCCAGCAATAAGCACCTTTGTAAAATGAGCCAAATTGAAGCAGAAAACATTGTTGGAGTGTCAGAATGCATAGATAGAAGGCAAATAAGCGTTCTATGGCTTTATTTCGCTGACTTGCTTACTCTTGAGTAGAAATGCATCTGCTCTCCAGAAATACGCACCTTTGTAAAATGAGCCAAATTGAAGCAGAACACATTGTTGGAATGTCAGAATGCATAGATAGAAGGCAAATAAGCGTTCTATGGCTTTATTTCGCTTAGTTGCTTACTCTTGAGTAGAACTGCATATTCACTCCACCAATAAGCACCTTTGTAAAATGAGCCAAATTGAAGCAGAACACATTGTCGGAGTGTCAGAATGCATAGATAGAAGGCAAATAAGCGTTCTATGGCTTTATTTCGCTTAGTTGCTTACTCTTGAGTAGAACTGCATATTCACTCCACCAATAAGCACCTTTGTAAAATGAGCCAAATTGAAGCAGAACACATTGTTGGAGTGTCAGAATGCATAGATAGAGGCAAATAAGCATTCTATGGCTTTATTTCGCTTAGTTGTTTACTCTTGAGTAGAAATGCATATTCACTCCAGCAATAAGCACCTTTGTAAAATGAGCCAAATTGAAGCAGAACACATTGTTGGAGTGTCAGAATGCATAGATAGAAGGCAAATAAGCGTTCTATGGCTTTATTTCGCTTAGTTGCTTACTCTTGAGTAGAAATGCATATTCACTCCAGCAATAAGCACCTTTGTAAAATGAGCCAAATTGAAGCAGAAAACATTGTTGGAGTGTCAGAATGCATAGATAGAAGGCAAATAAGCGTTCTATGGCTTTATTTCGCTTACTTGCTTACTCTTTAGTAGAAATGCATCTGCACTCCAGGAATAATCACCTTTGTAAAATGAGCCAAATTGAAGCAGAACACATTGTTGGAGTGTCAGAATGCATAGATAGAAGGCAAATAAGCGTTCTCTGGCTTTATTTCACTGAGTTGCTTACTCTTGAGTAGAACTGCACATTCACTCCAGCAATAAGCACCTTCGTAAAATGAGCCAAATTGAAGCAGAACACATTGTTGGAGTGTCAGAATGCATAGATAGAAGGCAAATAAGAGTTCTATGGCTTTATTTCGCTTAGTTGCTTACTCTTGAGTAGAACTGCACATTCACTCCAGCAATAAGCACCTTCGTAAAATGAGCCAAATTGAAGCAGAACACATTGTTGGAGTGTCAGAATGCATAGATAGAAGGCAAATAAGCGTTCTATGGCTTTATTTCGCTTAGTTGCTTACTCTTGAGTAGAAATGCATCTGCTCTCCAGAAATACGCACCTTTGTAAAATGAGCCAAATTGAAGCAGAACACATTGTTGGAGTGTCAGAATGCATAGATAGAGGCAAATAAGCGTTCTATGGCTTTATTTCGCTTAGTTGTTTACTCTTTAGTAGAAATGCATCTGCACTCCAGGAATAAGCACCTTTGTAAAATGAGCCAAATTGAAGCAGAACACATTGTTGGAGTGTCAGAATGCATAGATAGAAGGCAAATAAGCGTTCTATGGCTTTATTTCGCTTAGTTGCTTACTCTTGAGTAGAAATGCATATTCACTCCACCAATAAGCACCTTTGTAAAATGAGCCAAATTGAAGCAGAAAACATTGTTGGAGTGTCAGAATGCATAGATAGAAGGCAAATAAGCATTCTATGGCTTTATTTCGCTTACTTGCTTACTCTTTAGTAGAAATGCATCTGCACTCCAGGAATAATCACCTTTGTAAAATGAGCCAAATTGAAGCAGAACACATTGTTGGAGTGTCAGAATGCATAGATAGAAGGCAAATAAGCGTTCTCTGGCTTTATTTCGCTGAGTTGCTTACTCTTGAGTAGAACTGCACATTCACTCCAGCAATAAGCACCTTCGTAAAATGAGCCAAATTGAAGCAGAACACATTGTTGGAGTGTCAGAATGCATAGATAGAAGGCAAATAAGCGTTCTATGGCTTTATTTCGCTTAGTTGCTTACTCTTGAGTAGAAATGCATCTGCTCTCCAGAAATACGCACCTTTGTAAAATGAGGCAAATTGAAGCAGAACACATTGTTGGAGTGTCAGAATGCATAGATAGAAGGCAAATAAGCGTTCTATGGCTTTATTTCGCTTAGTTGCTTACTCTTGAGTAGAACTGCATATTCACTCCACCAATAAGCACCTTTGTAAAATGAGCCAAATTGAAGCAGAACACATTGTCGGAGTGTCAGAATGCATAGATAGAAGGCAAATAAGCGTTCTATGGCTTTATTTCGCTTAGTTGCTTACTCTTGAGTAGAACTGCATATTCACTCCACCAATAAGCACCTTTGTAAAATGAGCCAAATTGAAGCAGAACACATTGTTGGAGTGTCAGAATGCATAGATAGAGGCAAATAAGCATTCTATGGCTTTATTTCGCTTAGTTGTTTACTCTTGAGTAGAAATGCATATTCACTCCAGCAATAAGCACCTTTGTAAAATGAGCCAAATTGAAGCAGAAAACATTGTTGGAGTGTCAGAATGCATAGATAGAAGGCAAATAAGCGTTCTATGGCTTTATTTCGCTTACTTGCTTACTCTTTAGTAGAAATGCATCTGCACTCCAGGAATAATCACCTTTGTAAAATGAGCCAAATTGAAGCAGAACACATTGTTCGAGTGTCAGAATGCATAGATCGAGGCAAATAAGCGTTCTATGGCTTTATTTCGCTTAGTTGCTTACTCTTGAGTAGAAATGCATATTCACTCCAGCAATAAGCACCTTTGTAAAATGAGCCAAATTGAAGCAGAACACATAGTTGGAGTGTCAGAATGCGTAGATAGAAGGCAAATAAGCGTCCTATGGCTTTATTTCGCTTAGTTGCTTACTCTTGAGTAGAAATGCATCTGCTCTCCAGCAATCAGCTCCTTTGTAAAATGAGCCAAATTGAAGCAGAACACAGTGTTGGAGTGTCAGAATGCATAGATAGAAGGCAAATAAGCGTTCTATGGATTTATTTCGCTTAGTTGCTTACTCTTGAGTAGAACTGCATTTTCACTCCAGCAATAAGCACCTTTGTTGAATGAACCAAATTGAAGCAGAACACATTGTTGGAGTCTCAGAATGCATAGATAGAAGGCAAATAATTGTTCTATGGCTTTATTTCGCTGAGTTGCTTACTCTTGAGTAGAACTGCATATTCACTCCAGCAAAAAGCACCTTTGTAAAATGAGCCAAACTGAAGCAGAACACATTGTTGGAGTGTCAGAATGTATAGATAGAAGGCAAATAAGCGTTCTATGGCTTCATTTCGCTGAGTTGCTTACTCTTGAGTAGAAATGCATCTGCTCTCCAGAAATACGCACCTTTGTAAAATGAGCCAAATTGAAGCAGAACACATTGTTGAAGTGTCAGAATGCATAGATAGAGGCAAATAAGCGTTCTATAGCTTTATTTCGCTTAGTTGCTTACTCTTGAGTAGAAATGCATATTCACTCCAGCAATAAGCACCTTTGTAAAATGAGCCAAATTGAAGCAGAACACATTGTTGGAGTGTCAGAATGCATAGATAGAAGGCAAATAAGCGTTCTATGGCTTTATTTCGCTGACTTGCTTACTCTTGAGTAGAAATGCATCTGCTCTCCAGAAATACGCACCTTTGTAAAATGAGCCAAATTGAAGCAGAACACATTGTTGGAGTGTCAGAATGCATAGATAGAAGGCAAATAAGCGTTCTATGGCTTTATTTCGCTTAGTTGCTTACTCTTGAGTAGAACTGCATATTCACTCCACCAATAAGCACCTTTGTAAAATGAGCCAAATTGAAGCAGAACACATTGTCGGAGTGTCAGAATGCATAGATAGAAGGCAAATAAGCGTTCTATGGCTTTATTTCGCTTAGTTGCTTACTCTTGAGTAGAACTGCATATTCACTCCACCAATAAGCACCTTTGTAAAATGAGCCAAATTGAAGCAGAACACATTGTTGGAGTGTCAGAATGCATAGATAGAGGCAAATAAGCATTCTATGGCTTTATTTCGCTTAGTTGTTTACTCTTGAGTAGAAATGCATATTCACTCCAGCAATAAGCACCTTTGTAAAATGAGCCAAATTGAAGCAGAACACATTGTTGGAGTGTCAGAATGCATAGATAGAAGGCAAATAAGCGTTCTATGGCTTTATTTCGCTTAGTTGCTTACTCTTGAGTAGAACTGCACATTCACTCCAGCAATAAGCACCTTTGTAAAATGAGCCAAATTGAAGCAGAACACATTGTTGGAGTGTCAGAATGCATAGATAGAAGGCAAATAAGCGTTCTATGGCTTTATTTCGCTTAGTTGCTTACTCTTGAGTAGAAATGCATATTCACTCCAGCAATAAGCACCTTTGTAAAATGAGCCAAATTGAAGCAGAACACATTGTTGGAGTGTCAGAATGCATAGATAGAAGGCAAATAAGCGTTCTATGGCTTTATTTCGCTTAGTTGCTTACTCTTGAGTAGAACTGCATATTCACTCCACCAATAAGCACCTTTGTAAAATGAGCCAAATTGAAGCAGAACACATTGTCGGAGTGTCAGAATGCATAGATAGAAGGCAAATAAGCGTTCTATGGCTTTATTTCGCTTAGTTGCTTACTCTTGAGTAGAACCGCATATTCACTCCACCAATAAGCACCTTTGTAAAATGAGCCAAATTGAAGCAGAACACATTGTTGGAGTGTCAGAATGCATAGACAGAAGGCAAATAAGCGTTCTCTGGCTTTATTTCGCTGAGTTGCTTACTCTTGAGTAGAAATGCATATTCACTCCAGCAATAAGCACCTTTGTAAAATGAGCCAAATTGAAGCAGAACACATTGTTGGAGTGTCAGAATGCATAGATAGAAGGCAAATAAGCGTTCTCTGGCTTTATTTCACTGAGTTGCTTACTCTTGAGTAGAACTGCACATTCACTCCAGCAATAAGCACCTTCGTAAAATGAGCCAAATTGAAGCAGAACACATTGTTGGAGTGTCAGAATGCATAGATAGAAGGCAAATAAGAGTTCTATGGCTTTATTTCGCTTAGTTGCTTACTCTTGAGTAGAACTGCACATTCACTCCAGCAATAAGCACCTTCGTAAAATGAGCCAAATTGAAGCAGAACACATTGTTGGAGTGTCAGAATGCATAGATAGAAGGCAAATAAGCGTTCTATGGCTTTATTTCGCTTAGTTGCTTACTCTTGAGTAGAAATGCATCTGCTCTCCAGAAATACGCACCTTTGTAAAATGAGCCAAATTGAAGCAGAACACATTGTTGGAGTGTCAGAATGCATAGATAGAGGCAAATAAGCGTTCTATGGCTTTATTTCGCTTAGTTGTTTACTCTTTAGTAGAAATGCATCTGCACTCCAGGAATAAGCACCTTTGTAAAATGAGCCAAATTGAAGCAGAACACATTGTTGGAGTGTCAGAATGCATAGATAGAAGGCAAATAAGCGTTCTATGGCTTTATTTCGCTTAGTTGCTTACTCTTGAGTAGAAATGCATATTCACTCCACCAATAAGCACCTTTGTAAAATGAGCCAAATTGAAGCAGAAAACATTGTTGGAGTGTCAGAATGCATAGATAGAAGGCAAATAAGCATTCTATGGCTTTATTTCGCTTACTTGCTTACTCTTTAGTAGAAATGCATCTGCACTCCAGGAATAATCACCTTTGTAAAATGAGCCAAATTGAAGCAGAACACATTGTTGGAGTGTCAGAATGCATAGATAGAAGGCAAATAAGCGTTCTCTGGCTTTATTTCGCTGAGTTGCTTACTCTTGAGTAGAACTGCACATTCACTCCAGCAATAAGCACCTTCGTAAAATGAGCCAAATTGAAGCAGAACACATTGTTGGAGTGTCAGAATGCATAGATAGAAGGCAAATAAGCGTTCTATGGCTTTATTTCGCTTAGTTGCTTACTCTTGAGTAGAAATGCATCTGCTCTCCAGAAATACGCACCTTTGTAAAATGAGGCAAATTGAAGCAGAACACATTGTTGGAGTGTCAGAATGCATAGATAGAAGGCAAATAAGCGTTCTATGGCTTTATTTCGCTTAGTTGCTTACTCTTGAGTAGAACTGCATATTCACTCCACCAATAAGCACCTTTGTAAAATGAGCCAAATTGAAGCAGAACACATTGTTGGAGTGTCAGAATGCATAGATAGAGGCAAATAAGCATTCTATGGCTTTATTTCGCTTAGTTGTTTACTCTTGAGTAGAAATGCATATTCACTCCAGCAATAAGCACCTTTGTAAAATGAGCCAAATTGAAGCAGAAAACATTGTTGGAGTGTCAGAATGCATAGATAGAAGGCAAATAAGCGTTCTATGGCTTTATTTCGCTTACTTGCTTACTCTTTAGTAGAAATGCATCTGCACTCCAGGAATAATCACCTTTGTAAAATGAGCCAAATTGAAGCAGAACACATTGTTCGAGTGTCAGAATGCATAGATCGAGGCAAATAAGCGTTCTATGGCTTTATTTCGCTTAGTTGCTTACTCTTGAGTAGAAATGCATATTCACTCCAGCAATAAGCACCTTTGTAAAATGAGCCAAATTGAAGCAGAACACATAGTTGGAGTGTCAGAATGCGTAGATAGAAGGCAAATAAGCGTCCTATGGCTTTATTTCGCTTAGTTGCTTACTCTTGAGTAGAAATGCATCTGCTCTCCAGCAATCAGCTCCTTTGTAAAATGAGCCAAATTGAAGCAGAACACAGTGTTGGAGTGTCAGAATGCATAGATAGAAGGCAAATAAGCGTTCTATGGATTTATTTCGCTTAGTTGCTTACTCTTGAGTAGAACTGCATTTTCACTCCAGCAATAAGCACCTTTGTTGAATGAACCAAATTGAAGCAGAACACATTGTTGGAGTCTCAGAATGCATAGATAGAAGGCAAATAATTGTTCTATGGCTTTATTTCGCTGAGTTGCTTACTCTTGAGTAGAACTGCATATTCACTCCAGCAAAAAGCACCTTTGTAAAATGAGCCAAATTGAAGCAGAACACATTGTTGGAGTGTCAGAATGTATAGATAGAAGGCAAATAAGCGTTCTATGGCTTCATTTCGCTGAGTTGCTTACTCTTGAGTAGAAATGCATCTGCTCTCCAGAAATACGCACCTTTGTAAAATGAGCCAAATTGAAGCAGAACACATTGTTGGAGTGTCAGAATGCATAGATAGAGGCAAATAAGCGTTCTATGGCTTTATTTCGCTTAGTTGCTTACTCTTGAGTAGAAATGCATATTCACTCCAGCAATAAGCACCTTTGTAAAATGAGCCAAATTGAAGCAGAACACATTGTTGGAGTGTCAGAATGCATAGATAGAAGGCAAATAAGCGTTCTATGGCTTTATTTCGCTTAGTTGCTTACTCTTGAGTAGAAATGCATATTCACTCCAGCAATAAGCACCTTTGTAAAATGAGCCAAATTGAAGCAGAAAACATTGTTGGAGTGTCAGAATGCATAGATAGAAGGCAAATAAGCGTTCTATGGCTTTATTTCGCTGACTTGCTTACTCTTGAGTAGAAATGCATCTGCTCTCCAGAAATACGCACCTTTGTAAAATGAGCCAAATTGAAGCAGAACACATTGTTGGAGTTTCAGAATGCATAGATAGAAGGCAAATAAGCGTTCTATGGCTTTATTTCGCTTAGTTGCTTACTCTTGAGTAGAACTGCATATTCACTCCACCAATAAGCACCTTTGTAAAATGAGCCAAATTGAAGCAGAACACATTGTCGGAGTGTCAGAATGCATAGATAGAAGGCAAATAAGCGTTCTATGGCTTTATTTCGCTTAGTTGCTTACTCTTGAGTAGAACTGCATATTCACTCCACCAATAAGCACCTTTGTAAAATGAGCCAAATTGAAGCAGAACACATTGTTGGAGTGTCAGAATGCATAGATAGAGGCAAATAAGCATTCTATGGCTTTATTTCGCTTAGTTGTTTACTCTTTTTTTTTTTTTTTATAAAAAATTTTTTATTTTTTTTAATTAAACACAAATAAAAACAAAATACACACAAACAAGAATTTCATAATCACAATTTCGTCTCTAATCATTATATTTGACTTCCTCAATTCCTCCTTACTGCGCATCATCCTATATTAATCTTTTAGCAATTTCTACTTCATATTCCTCATTAACTTTTGATTCCATATATTTATACCATAATCATCCTTAACCATGATAGATATTACGTTTTTCCTTCAACACCAATCTATTTTGATAAGCTACAGCTCCCTGTTTCTATCAAAACCCTTTCTTATTATTCTATGTCTATTTTATTCTTTTTCAAATAGTCTTTAAAACATTTCCAATCTTCTTCCACCATTTTTTCTCGCTGGTCTCGAAGTCTCCCGGTCAGGTCAGCTAATTCCATGTATTCCATCATCTTCATCTGCCATTCTTCCACCGTCGGTATTTCTTTCAGCTTCCAATATTTCGCTATCAAAATTCTTGCTGCTGTTGTGGCATATAAGAAAAATGTGGTATCTTTTTTCGGTATTTCACTCCCAACTAGTCCCAATAAAAAGGCTTCTGGTTTTTTTATAAAAGTGTTCTTCAACACTTTTTTCAGTTCATTATAAATTTTCTCCCAGAAGTCCTTTATCCTGGGGCAAGTCCACCACATATGATAAAAAGTTCCTTCCACTGCATTACATTTCCAACACTTATTGTCATATGTATGATACATTTTGGCTAATTTTACTGGGGTTAAATACCATCTATACATCATTTTCATAACATTTTCTTTCAATACATTACATGCAGTAAATTTAATAGATTTTTTCCACAATCTTTCCCAGTCCTCCATCATTATATTATGTCCAACATCTTTGGCCCATTCAATCATTGTTGATTTCGTTAACTCATCTTTTGTTTGCCACTCCAGCAGCAAATTATACATCTTTGAAAGATTTTTTGTACTCGAATTCAATAGCAGCGTTTCCAATTTGGATTCTTCCAATTGAAAACCTATTTTTTTATCATTTTTAAAAGCCTCATTTATCTGATGATACTGAAGCCAATCAGTAAGTATTTCCTTCATTTGATCATATGTTTTCATTTTACATTGATCTCCTTCTTGTATCAAAATGTCTTTATATTTTGGCCATTTGGTTTCCATATTTCGCCTTTTAAATGCTTTGGCCTCTAACGGTGAAACCCACCTGGGTGTTTTGTTTTCTAACAGATCTTTATATCTAATCCATACATTAAACAATGATTTCCTAATTATATGATTTTTAAAACCTTTGTGTAATTTTAACTTATCATACCAAATATATGCATGCCAACCAAAAGCATTGTCAAATCCTTCCAAGTCTAATATATCTGTATTGTTCAGCAAAAACCATTCTTTCATCCAACACAAAGCTGCAGCTTCAAAATACAGTTTCAAGTCTGGCAGGGAGAATCCCCCTCTCTCTTTCTTGTCTGTTAAAATCTTATATTTTATTCTGGGTTTTTTCCCCTGCCAGATGAATCTAGATAAAACCTTTTGCCACTCTTTGAAACACTTTATGTTATCAATTATCGGTAGTGCTTGGAATAAAAATAACATTCTTGGCAATACATTCATCTTAATAACTGATATTCTGCCCATCAATGACAACTTCAACTTATTCCATATATCCAAATCTCTCTTAATTTCATTCCACATTTTTTCATAATTGTCTTTGTACAAACCTAAATTTTTTGCAGTCATATTAACACCCAGGTACTTCACCTTCTTTACAAAACTCAAACCTGTGATTTCCTGTATCCTATTTCTCTCTTCCAATGTGAGGTTTTTTTCTAGAACCTTCGTTTTAGATTTATTTAACTTAAACCCTGCAACCTGCCCGAACTCCTGTATTAAATCCAGCGCCTTAATTGCACTGGAGTCCGGATCCTCTAATGTCAAAACCAAATCATCTGCAAAGGCTTTCAACTTATATTGTTTTGTCCCTACCATAATCCCTTTAACCTCTTCTTCCTTCCTGATCGTTGTCAGCAAGACTTCCAGAACAGTAATAAATAACAGGGGGGAAAGAGGACACCCTTGCCTGGTTCCTTTTTCTATTCTTATATCCTCCGATATCACATTGTTAACTATAATTTTAGCTTTTTGTTCCGAATAAATTGCTTTCAACCCATTCGAAAAGTTTTGCCCAATTCCCATTCTTTCCATATTTGCTTTCATAAATCCCCACGATATATTGTCAAAAGCTTTCTCTGCATCAATAAATATCAGGATCGCCTTTGTATTCTTCTTGGCCTCTAAAAATTCCAACACATCAACAATGTTCCTAATATTATCCTTCATATGCCTAGTGGGTAGAAAGCCTGTTTGGTCCTGGTGTATGAAATCATTCAACACCTTCTTCAATCTTGAAGCCATAATACTTGCAAAAATTTTGTAATCCACATTCAGCAATGAAATCGGGCGATAATTCTTAACTAGAGTTCTATCAGCATCTGGTTTGGGTATCACGGTGATAAACGCCTCTCTCCAGGACTCTGGTGCTCTGTCTCCCCCTAATATCTTGTTGCAAACTTCCATCAAAGGTTGAATCAGCCAGTCTTTTAATACCTTATAGTATTTTGCAGTCAAACCATCCGGGCCTGGAGCCTTGCCGACTTGCAGTTGGTTAATTGCTGTCTCCACTTCATTTCTTGTGATCTGCTGATTAAGTAGGGTTTTCTTATGCATCGGAATTTTTTGCAGTCCATGTTCCATCAAATATTGTTCCATTTTCACTGGATCTTCTTTATCTTGCTTATACAACTTTTTATAATATTTTTGGAAACATTTTCTAATTTCAGCTGGGTTATCAAAGATCTTTTCCTCTTGAATTATTTTGGATATCGTATTTTGCTTTTGACGCTTTTTCAATTGCCATGCCAATAGCTTGCCACATTTATTTGCAGATTCAAAGGATCTCTGCTTCATCATCTTGACTTTCCACTCTATTTCCTGATTGATTAATTTGGAATATTGTATTTGTAAAGCCTTTATTTCCTTTTGTACCTGAAGATCTTTGGGATTTTTCCTTAATTTTTTCTCTTCTTGCTTCATTCTACTTAGAATCTTCTCTTTCTTTTCCTCCTGTGTTTTCTTCCTTATTGAATTCTGTTGAATCAGGAATCCTCTCATCACTGCTTTGCTAGCATCCCATACAACCCTGCTTTCTGTCTGGTTATTCATATTAATTTCAAAATAGTCTTTTAGGGTTTTCTGGGCCTTTTCCAAAATTTGTTCATTCCTTAGCAGTGAATCATTCATTCTCCATCTAAATGCTCCTGGTATCATTAACCTTAGTTCCAATAAAACTGCATTATGATCAGAGCAAGTCCTTGGTTGGATTTCTGCTTTGACTATTTTCGGAGCCAAATCCTTTGTAGTCCAGATATAGTCAAGCCTCGAGCTTGATTGATGTACTTCTGAGAAAAATGTGAATTCTTTATCTAATGGATTCTTTAACCTCCAGGTATCCACCATGTCCAAATTTTCCACCATTTCGAAAAAAGTTTTTGGCAGCCTTCCTTCATTCGAAACTCTTTGTCTTTGGGTTCGGTCCATCATTGTAGACGATACTGCATTTAAATCTCCCAGCAAAATAATTTTATAGTCCATGTAATCCAGCAATAAGTCGTGTATCTTCTTATAGAACTCCGATTTAGCATCATTTGGTGCATAAATTCCGACGACTAGAAACTTTTCCGCATAAGCCTTCACTTCTACCGCTAGGTATCTTCCCTCCTCATCTTTAAATATCAATTTCGCATCAAATTTTTCTTTAACATACAATACAACACCACGTTTTTTAACCTTTGCCGATGATATAAACTCCTGTCCCAATTTTTTATTTTGCAATATTTTCCTGTGAATTCTTGTAACATGCGTTTCTTGAAGACATATTATATCCAAATTCATCTTTTGTATAACGTGGAATACTTGATTCCTTTTGCATTTTGAATTCAAACCGTGAGTGTTCCATGAAAGTATTCTCAGTGCCATGTTGATTTTTAGATTGTAGGATCAGCTCCTGCGCCTGCTCCTAAAAATTTCGAATCAAAGAAGGGAGGTGACAACGGTTGGGGTGCAGTACCTGTGTCTGTTTCCAGTTCAAAATCCTTCGCGTTCCTTTCTAAAAAGCTTATTTTGTCTTCCACTGATTTGATCCAGTATTTCTTCTGTTGATATTTAAAGAACACACCCTGCGGATATTCCCACCTAAAATTGATTCCTTTCCTCCTCAGAAGAGTTGTCAAATCTGCGTATTTTTCTCTCAAATTTAAAAAGAATTTCGGGGTATCTTTAAACAGAATGACTTGTTTACCTTTCACCTTCCAGTTCTTCTGGTAATGTAGACTCAAAATTTTATCTCGTTGTTCTTTGGTCTGGAATTCAATCATACAATCATTTATGAATTTAGGATCTTTCTTCTTTGATTTTGCGCCAAATCTGTAAGCCTTCACAATTATTGTATCCAATTCTTCCTTTGTCAAATCCCAAGTTGTCGTGAATTCTTTAATCAAAGTCGCCTTTAAATCTTCTTTCTCAATCTCTGGGAATCCGCGAATCCTTAAATTCATCTGACGTTCCCTTAGTTGCAAGAAGGCAATTTGAACCTGAGTCTGATAATGTTGGCTTTCCAAGTCCTGCACTCTGATGTTCTCCAAGTGTGTTACTCTGGTTTCTATTCCTGTCACCTCAGCCTTTACCTGTTGAATATCTTGATTTAATGAGCCTATTTCCTTCTTTATATCTTTAAACTCTTCTGTATGTTTGTCTTGTGTCTCTTTTAATTTATCCTGCCCCTCCTTAAGAGTGTTAAGCATTTTAAGAACCTCATCCTCAAAAGTTGGTGAGACTGACAACTTTCTTCTTGGCTTTGCGCCACTTGCGCCACTTGCACCACTCGCACCCTCCCCTGCCATAACAAGGAGGGGTGTACCAGTTATTGTCAAACAGTTACTGTCAAACCGGTAAGTCAGTAAGTTCTTTTCCTCTCTACTGAGAAGCCTTATCTCAGTCCAGGCAACTCAGCTTTCAGCAAAGGAATGTCAAGGTCACTTTTTTCTCAGCACCCTTCCAGCAGCAGCAGCTGTGAGAACTGTTCAGAAAGCACTAGAAAAAAAAAAACAAAGTGCAGGCAAACAACCAGCAGGAGAAGGAGGGGGGGGGAGAAGTCCTCTTTTACTGTATAAGTCCACAGAACCGCAACAAAGGATCCATAAACAGTTATGTTGTAATCCTCACATAAGGAGCCCAAGCCGTTACAGTGCAACCATCCATCCAAATAGGAAACAAAGTATTTATAACGTTAGTTAGTCTCTGTCAAGCCTCTCAAGTTACATTCGCTGGCTCTCCCGCTTGAATCGCCGAGCTGAGCAGACGGGAGATTCTCGGCTGCGGGAATCTCCGGCGCGTTGAAGGCTTTGAAGGCTCCGCAACGGCGCTGCGGGCTTTCGTTTACTCCTCAGATAGCGCGTTCTGAGGCCTGGATTCGGCGGGTGCCTGGACGTTTCCCCTACTCCCCGGTAGACCCTAATAAGGGTCGCCGAGAGCGAGCGGGGTTGAAGACTAGGGCGCCTCGAAAGGACTCCGCTCCCTTCAGCGCGTGAAGCCGCGAGTCTGCAGGCATATCGAGCGATCAGGTTCTTCAGTAAACATCTATTTGGCCAATTTGGATCCCGTGAGTACAAAGCTTCGTAATTAAGACAATTTGGATGAAAATTGGATCGCGGGAAGGAGTTAAAATGGAGGTCGCTCCTTCCCTGCTGCGCTAAAATGAAAGCAATCAACTAGCGCTACAGCTGCAATAAGCAGAGGGAACTGTCAAAAATCAAGACCCTGGCCACGATATTATTTTGGTTCTGGGCAAGGGCAAGAGAGACTGAGCTTTAATTGATTGCCCTGTGGAAAAGGTGGTGAAAAAACGACAGCCGTTTTGCTTGCTGGGACGGAGAAACCGGGAGAGCTAGTTGTTTACTCTTGAGTAGAAATGCATATTCACTCCAGCAATAAGCACCTTTGTAAAATGAGCCAAATTGAAGCAGAACACATTGTTGGAGTGTCAGAATGCATAGATAGAAGGCAAATAAGCGTTCTATGGCTTTATTTCGCTTAGTTGCTTACTCTTGAGTAGAAATGCATATTCACTCCAGCAATAAGCACCTTTGTAAAATGAGCCAAATTGAAGCAGAAAACATTGTTGGAGTGTCAGAATGCATAGATAGAAGGCAAATAAGCGTTCTATGGCTTTATTTCGCTTACTTGCTTACTCTTTAGTAGAAATGCATCTGCACTCCAGGAATAATCACCTTTGTAAAATGAGCCAAATTGAAGCAGAACACATTGTTGGAGTGTCAGAATACATAGATAGAAGGCAAATAAGCGTTCTCTGGCTTTATTTCGCTGAGTTGCTTACTCTTGAGTAGAACTGCACATTCACTCCAGCAATAAGCACCTTCGTAAAATGAGCCAAATTGAAGCAGAACACATTGTTGGAGTGTCAGAATGCATAGATAGAAGGCAAATAAGAGTTCTATGGCTTTATTTCGCTTAGTTGCTTACTCTTGAGTAGAACTGCACATTCACTCCAGCAATAAGCACCTTTGTAAAATGAGCCAAATTGAAGCAGAACACATTGTTGGAGTGTCAGAATGCATAGATAGAAGGCAAATAAGCGTTCTATGGCTTTATTTCGCTTAGTTGCTTACTCTTGAGTAGAAATGCATATTCACTCCAGCAATAAGCACCTTTGTAAAATGAGCCAAATTGAAGCAGAACACATTGTTGGAGTGTCAGAATGCATAGATAGAAGGCAAATAAGCGTTCTATGGCTTTATTTCGCTTAGTTGCTTACTCTTGAGTAGAACTGCATATTCACTCCACCAATAAGCACCTTTGTAAAATGAGCCAAATTGAAGCAGAACACATTGTCGGAGTGTCAGAATGCATAGATAGAAGGCAAATAAGCGTTCTATGGCTTTATTTCGCTTAGTTGCTTACTCTTGAGTAGAACCGCATATTCACTCCACCAATAAGCACCTTTGTAAAATGAGCCAAATTGAAGCAGAACACATTGTTGGAGTGTCAGAATGCATAGACAGAAGGCAAATAAGCGTTCTCTGGCTTTATTTCGCTGAGTTGCTTACTCTTGAGTAGAAATGCATATTCACTCCAGCAATAAGCACCTTTGTAAAATGAGCCAAATTGAAGCAGAACACATTGTTGGAGTGTCAGAATGCATAGATAGAAGGCAAATAAGCGTTCTCTGGCTTTATTTCACTGAGTTGCTTACTCTTGAGTAGAACTGCACATTCACTCCAGCAATAAGCACCTTCGTAAAATGAGCCAAATTGAAGCAGAACACATTGTTGGAGTGTCAGAATGCATAGATAGAAGGCAAATAAGCGTTCTATGGCTTTATTTCGCTTAGTTGCTTACTCTTGAGTAGAAATGCATCTGCTCTCCAGAAATACGCACCTTTGTAAAATGAGCCAAATTGAAGCAGAACTCATTGTTGGAGTGTCAGAATGCATAGATAGAGGCAAATAAGCGTTCTATGGCTTTATTTCGCTTAGTTGTTTACTCTTTAGTAGAAATGCATCTGCACTCCAGGAATAAGCACCTTTGTAAAATGAGCCAAATTGAAGCAGAACACATTGTTGGAGTGTCAGAATGCATAGATAGAAGGCAAATAAGCGTTCTATGGCTTTATTTCGCTTAGTTGCTTACTCTTGAGTAGAAATGCATATTCACTCCACCAATAAGCACCTTTGTAAAATGAGCCAAATTGAAGCAGAAAACATTGTTGGAGTGTCAGAATGCATAGATAGAAGGCAAATAAGCATTCTATGGCTTTATTTCGCTTACTTGCTTACTCTTTAGTAGAAATGCATCTGCACTCCAGGAATAATCACCTTTGTAAAATGAGCCAAATTGAAGCAGAACACATTGTTGGAGTGTCAGAATGCATAGATAGAAGGCAAATAAGCGTTCTCTGGCTTTATTTCGCTTAGTTGCTTACTCTTGAGTAGAAATGCATCTGCTCTCCAGAAATACGCACCTTTGTAAAATGAGGCAAATTGAAGCAGAACACATTGTTGGAGTGTCAGAATGCATAGATAGAAGGCAAATAAGCGTTCTATGGCTTTATTTCGCTTAGTTGCTTACTCTTGAGTAGAAATGCATCTGCTCTCCAGAAATACGCACCTTTGTAAAATGAGGCAAATTGAAGCAGAACACATTGTTGGAGTGTCAGAATGCATAGATAGAAGGCAAATAAGCGTTCTATGGCTTTATTTCGCTGACTTGCTTACTCTTGAGTAGAACTGCATATTCACTCCAGCAAAAAGCACCTTTGTAAAATGAGCCAAATTGAAGCAGAACACATTGTTGGAGTGTCAGAATGTATAGATAGAAGGCAAATAAGCGTTCTATGGCTTCATTTCGCTGAGTTGCTTACTCTTGAGTAGAAATGCATCTGCTCTCCAGAAATACGCACCTTTGTAAAATGAGCCAAATTGAAGCAGAACACATTGTTGGAGTGTCAGAATGCATAGATAGAGGCAAATAAGCATTCTATGGCTTTATTTCGCTTAGTTGCTTACTCTTGAGTAGAAATGCATATTCACTCCAGCAATAAGCACCTTTGTAAAATGAGCCAAATTGAAGCAGAACACATTGTTGGAGTGTCAGAATGCATAGATAGAAGGCAAATAAGCGTTCTATGGCTTTATTTCGCTTAATTGCTTACTCTTGAGTAGAAATGCATATTCACTCCAGCAATAAGCACCTTTGTAAAATGAGCCAAATTGAAGCAGAAAACATTGTTGGAGTGTCAGAATGCATAGATAGAAGGCAAATAAGCATTCTATGGCTTTATTTCGCTGACTTGCTTACTCTTGAGTAGAAATGCATCTGCTCTCCAGAAATACGCACCTTTGTAAAATGAGCCAAATTGAAGCAGAACACATTGTTGGAGTGTCAGAATGCATAGATAGAGGCAAATAAGCGGTCTATGGCTTTATTTCGCTTAGTTGCTTACTCTTGAGTAGAAATGCATATTCACTCCAGCAATAAGCACCTTTGTAAAATGAGCCAAATTGAAGCAGAACACATTGTTGGAGTGTCAGAATGCATAGATAGAAGGCAAATAAGCGTTCTATGGCTTTATTTCGCTGAGTTGCTTACTCTTGAGTAGAACTGCATATTCACTCCAGCAAAAAGCACCTTTGTAAAATGAGCCAAATTGAAGCAGAACACATAGTTGGAGTGTCAGAATGCGTAGATAGAAGGCAAATAAGCGTCCTATGGCTTTATTTCGCTTAGTTGCTTACTCTTGAGTAGAAATGCATCTGCTCTCCAGCAATCAGCTCCTTTGTAAAATGAGCCAAATTGAAGCAGAACACAGTGTTGGAGTGTCAGAATGCATAGATAGAAGGCAAATAAGCGTTCTATGGATTTATTTCGCTTAGTTGCTTACTCTTGAGTAGAACTGCATTTTCACTCCAGCAATAAGCACCTTTGTAGAATGAACCAAATTGAAGCAGAACACATTGTTGGAGTCTCAGAATGCATAGATAGAAGGCAAATAATTGTTCTATGGCTTTATTTCGCTGAGTTGCTTACTCTTGAGTAGAACTGCATATTCACTCCAGCAAAAAGCACCTTTGTAAAATGAGCCAAATTGAAGCAGAACACATTGTTGGAGTGTCAGAATGTATAGATAGAAGGCAAATAAGCGTTCTATGGCTTCATTTCGCTGAGTTGCTTACTCTTGAGTAGAAATGCATCTGCTCTCCAGAAATACGCACCTTTGTAAAATGAGCCAAATTGAAGCAGAACACATTGTTGGAGTGTCAGAATGCATAGATAGAGGCAAATAAGCGGTCTATGGCTTTATTTCGCTTAGTTGCTTACTCTTGAGTAGAAATGCATATTCACTCCAGCAATAAGCACCTTTGTAAAATGAGCCAAATTGAAGCAGAACACATTGTTGGAGTGTCAGAATGCATAGATAGAAGGCAAATAAGCGTTCTATGGCTTTATTTCGCTTAGTTGCTTACTCTTGAGTAGAAATGCATATTCACTCCAGCAATAAGCACCTTTGTAAAATGAGCCAAATTGAAGCAGAAAACATTGTTGGAGTGTCAGAATGCATAGATAGAAGGCAAATAAGCGTTCTATGGCTTTATTTCGCTGACTTGCTTACTCTTGAGTAGAAATGCATCTGCTCTCCAGAAATACGCACCTTTGTAAAATGAGCCAAATTGAAGCAGAACACATTGTTGGAGTGTCATAATGCATAGATAGAAGGCAAATAAGCGTTCTATGGCTTTATTTCGCTGAGTTGCTTACTCTTGAGTAGAAATGCATCTGCTCTCCAGCAATCAGCTCCTTTGTAAAATGAGCCAAATTGAAGCAGAACACAGTGTTGGAGTGTCAGAATGCATAGATAGAAGGCAAATAAGCGTTCTATGGATTTATTTCGCTTACTTGCTTACTCTTGAGTAGAACTGCATTTTCACTCCAGCAATAAGCACCTTTGTTGAATGAACCAAATTGAAGCAGAACACATTGTTGGAGTCTCAGAATGCATAGATAGAAGGCAAATAATTGTTCTATGGCTTTATTTCGCTGAGTTGCTTACTCTTGAGTAGAACTGCATATTCACTCCACCAATAAGCACCTTTGTAAAATGAACCAAATTGAAGCAGAACACATTGTTGGAGTGTCAGAATGCATAGATAGAAGGCAAATAAGTGTTCTATGGCTTTATTTCGCTTAGTTGCTTACTCTTGAGTAGAACTGCATATTCACTCCAGCAATAAGCACCTTTGTAAAATGAACCAAATTGAAGCAGAACACATTGTTGGAGTGTCAGAATGCATAGATAGAGGCAAATAAGCGTTCTATGGCTTTATTTCGCTTAGTTGCTTACTCTTGAGTAGAACTGCACATTCACTCCAGCAATAAGCACCTTCGTAAAATGAGCCAAATTGAAGCAGAACACATTGTTGGAGTGTCAGAATGCATAGATAGAAGGCAAATAAGCGTTCTATGGCTTTATTTCGCTTAGTTGCTTACTCTTGAGTAGAAATGCATATTCACTCCAGCAATAAGCACCTTTGTAAAATGAGCCAAATTGAAGCAGAACACATTGTTGGAGTGTCAGAATGCATAGATAGAAGGCAAATAAGCGTTCTATGGCTTTATTTCGCTTAGTTGCTTACTCTTGAGTAGAACTGCATATTCACTCCACCAATAAGCACCTTTGTAAAATGAGCCAAATTGAAGCAGAACACATTGTCGGAGTGTCAGAATGCATAGATAGAAGGCAAATAAGCGTTCTATGGCTTTATTTCGCTTAGTTGCTTACTCTTGAGTAGAACTGCATATTCACTCCAGCAATAAGCACCTTTGTAAAATGAACCAAATTGAAGCAGAACACATTGTTGGAGTGTCAGAATGCATAGATAGAAGGCAAATAAGTGTTCTATGGCTTTATTTCACTGAGTTGCTTACTCTTGAGTAGAACTGCATATTCACTCCACCAATAAGCACCTTTGTAAAATGAGCCAAATTGAAGCAGAACACATTGTTGGAGTGTCAGAATGCATAGACAGAAGGCAAATAAGCGTTCTCTGGCTTTATTTCGCTGAGTTGCTTACTCTTGAGTAGAACTGCACATTCACTCCAGCAATAAGCACCTTCGTAAAATGAGCCAAATTGAAGCAGAACACATTGTTGGAGTGTCAGAATGCATAGATAGAAGGCAAATAAGCGTTCTATGGCTTTATTTCGCTTAGTTGCTTACTCTTGAGTAGAAATGCATCTGCTCTCCAGAAATACGCACCTTTGTAAAATGAGCCAAATTGAAGCAGAACACATTGTTCGAGTGTCAGAATGCATAGATCGAGGCAAATAAGCGTTCTATGGCTTTATTTCGCTTAGTTGCTTACTCTTGAGTAGAAATGCATATTCACTCCAGCAATAAGCACCTTTGTAAAATGAGCCAAATTGAAGCAGAACACATTGTTGGAGTGTCAGAATGCATAGATAGAAGGCAAATAAGTGTTCTATGGCTTTATTTCGCTTAGTTGCTTACTCTTGAGTAGAAATGCATATTCAATCCAGCAATGAGAACCTTTGTAAAATGAGCCAAATTGAAGCAGAACACATTGTTGGAGTGTCAGAATGCATAGATAGAAGGCAAATAAGCGTTCTATGGCTTTATTTCGCTTAGTTGCTTACTCTTTAGTAGAAATGCATCTGCACTCCAGGAATAATCACCTTTGTAAAATGAGCCAAATTGAAGCAGAACACATTGTTGGAGTGTCAGAATGCATGGATAGAAGGCAAATAAGCGTTCTATGGCTTTATTTCGCTTAGTTGCTTACTCTTTAGTAGAAATGCATCTGCACTCCAGGAATAATCACCTTTGTAAAATGAGCCAAATTGAAGCAGAACACATTGTTGGAGTGTCAGAATGCATAGATAGAAGGCAAATAAGCGTTCTATGGCTTTATTTCGCTGACTTGCTTACTCTTGAGTAGAACTGCATATTCACTCCAGCAAAAAGCACCTTTGTAAAATGAGCCAAATTGAAGCAGAACACATTGTTGGAGTGTCAGAATGCATAGATAGAAGGCAAATAAGCGTTCTATGGCTTTATTTCGCTTAGTTGCTTACTCTTGAGTAGAAATGCATATTCACTCCAGCAATAAGCACCTTTGTAAAATGAGCCAAATTGAAGCAGAACACATTGTTGGAGTGTCAGAATGCATAGATAGAAGGCAAATAAGCGTTCTATGGCTTTATTTCGCTTAGTTGCTTATTCTTGAGTAAAAATGCATATTCACTCCAGCAATAAGCACCTTTGTAAAATGAGCCAAATTGAAGCAGAACACATTGTTGGAGTGTCAGAATGCATAGATAGAAGGCAAATAAGCGTTCTATGGCTTTATTTCGCTTAGTTGCTTACTCTTGAGTAGAACTGCATATTCACTCCACCAATAAGCACCTTTGTAAAATGAGCCAAATTGAAGCAGAACACATTGTCGGAGTGTCAGAATGCATAGATAGAAGGCAAGTAAGCGTTCTATGGCTTTATTTCGCTTAGTTGCTTACTCTTGAGTAGAACTGCATATTCACTCCAGCAATAAGCACCTTTGTAAAATGAACCAAATTGAAGCAGAACACATTGTTGGAGTGTCAGAATGCATAGATAGAAGGCAAATAAGTGTTCTATGGCTTTATTTCGCTGAGTTGCTTACTCTTGAGTAGAACTGCATATTCACTCCACCAATAAGCACCTTTGTAAAATGAGCCAAATTGAAGCAGAACACATTGTTGGAGTGTCAGAATGCATAGACAGAAGGCAAATAAGCGTTCTCTGGCTTTATTTCGCTGAGTTGCTTACTCTTGAGTAGAACTGCACATTCACTCCAGCAATAAGCACCTTCGAAAAATGAGCCAAATTGAAGCAGAACACATTGTTGGAGTGTCAGAATGCATAGATAGAAGGCAAATAAGCGTTCTATGGCTTTATTTCGCTTAGTTGCTTACTCTTGAGTAGAAATGCATCTGCTCTCCAGAAATACGCACCTTTGTAAAATGAGCCAAATTGAAGCAGAACACATTGTTCGAGTGTCAGAATGCATAGATCGAGGCAAATAAGCGTTCTATGGCTTTATTTCGCTTAGTTGCTTACTCTTGAGTAGAAATGCATATTCACTCCAGCAATAAGCACCTTTGTAAAATGAGCCAAATTGAAGCAGAACACATTGTTCGAGTGTCAGAATGCATAGATCGAGGCAAATAAGCGTTCTATGGCTTTATTTCGCTTAGTTGCTTACTCTTGAGTAGAAATGCATATTCACTCCAGCAATAAGCACCTTTGTAAAATGAGCCAAATTGAAGCAGAACACATTGTTGGAGTGTCAGAATGCATAGATAGAAGGCAAATAAGCGTTCTATGGCTTTATTTCGCTTAGTTGCTTACTCTTGAGTAGAAATGCATATTCAATCCAGCAATGAGAACCTTTGTAAAATGAGCCAAATTGAAGCAGAACACATTGTTGGAGTGTCAGAATGCATAGATAGAAGGCAAATAAGCGTTCTATGGCTTTATTTCGCTTAGTTGCTTACTCTTTAGTAGAAATGCATCTGCACTCCAGGAATAATCACCTTTGTAAAATGAGCCAAATTGAAGCAGAACACATTGTTGGAGTGTCAGAATGCATGGATAGAAGGCAAATAAGCGTTCTATGGCTTTATTTCGCTTAGTTGCTTACTCTTTAGTAGAAATGCATCTGCACTCCAGGAATAATCACCTTTGTAAAATGAACCAAATTGAAGCAGAACACATTGTTGGAGTGTCAGAATGCATAGATAGAAGGCAAATAAGCGTTCTATGGCTTTATTTCGCTGACTTGCTTACTCTTGAGTAGAACTGCATATTCACTCCAGCAAAAAGCACCTTTGTAAAATGAGCCAAATTGAAGCAGAACACATTGTTGGAGTGTCAGAATGCATAGATAGAAGGCAAATAAGCGTTCTATAGCTTTATTTCGCTTAGTTGCTTACTCTTGAGTAGAAATGCATCTGCTCTCCAGAAATAAGCACCTTTGTAAAATGAGCCAAATTGAAGCAGAACACATTGTTGGAGTGTCAGAATGCATAGATAGAAGGCGAATATGCGTTCTATGGCTTTATTTCGCTTCGTTGCTTACTCTTGAGTAGAACTGCATGTTCACTCCAGAAATAATCACCTTTGTAAAATGAGCCAAATTGAAGCAGAACACATTGTTGGAGTGTCAGAATGCATAGAGAGAAGGCAAATATGCGTTCTATGACTTTATTTCGCTTAGTTGCTTACTCTTGAGTAGAAATGCATATTCACTCCAGCAATAAGCACCTTTGTAAAATGAGCCAAATTGAAGCAGAACACATAGTTGGAGTGTCAGAATGCGTAGATAGAAGGCAAATAAGCGTCCTATGGCTTTATTTCGCTTAGTTGCTTACTCTTGAGTAGAAATGCATCTGCTCTCCGGCAATCAGCTCCTTTGTAAAATGAGCCAAATTGAAGCAGAACACAGTGTTGGAGTGTCAGAATGCATAGATAGAAGGCAAATAAGCGTTCTATGGATTTATTTCGCTTACTTGCTTACTCTTGAGTAGAACTGCATTTTCACTCCAGCAATAAGCACCTTTGTTGAATGAACCAAATTGAAGCAGAACACATTGTTGGAGTCTCAGAATGCATAGATAGAAGGCAAATAAGCGTTCTATGGCTTTATTTCGCTTAGTTGCTTACTCTTGATTAGAAATGCATATTCAATCCAGCAATGAGAACCTTTGTAAAATGAGCCAAATTGAAGCAGAACACATTGTTGGAGTTTCAGAATGCATAGATAGAAGGCATATAAGCGTTCTATGGCTTTATTTCGCTGACTTGCTTACTCTTGAGTAGAAATGCATCTGCTCTCCAGAAATACGCACCTTTGTAAAATGAGCCAAATTGAAGCAGAACACATTGTTGGAGTGTCATAATGCATAGATAGAAGGCAAATAAGCGTTCTATGGCTTTATTTCGCTGAGTTGCTTACTCTTGAGTAGAACTGCATATTCACTCCAGCAAAAAGCACCTTTGTAAAATGAGCCAAATTGAAGCAGAACACATAGTTGGAGTGTCAGAATGCGTAGATAGAAGGCAAATAAGCGTCCTATGGCTTTATTTCGCTTAGTTGCTTACTCTTGAGTAGAAATGCATCTGCTCTCCAGCAATCAGCTCCTTTGTAAAATGAGCCAAATTGAAGCAGAACACAGTGTTGGAGTGTCAGAATGCATAGATAGAAGGCAAATAAGCGTTCTATGGATTTATTTCGCTTACTTGCTTACTCTTGAGTAGAACTGCATTTTCACTCCAGCAATAAGCACCTTTGTTGAATGAACCAAATTGAAGCAGAACACATTGTTGGAGTCTCAGAATGCATAGATAGAAGGCAAATAAGCGTTCTATGGCTTTATTTCGCTTAGTTGCTTACTCTTGAGTAGAAATGCATATTCAATCCAGCAATGAGAACCTTTGTAAAATGAGCCAAATTGAAGCAGAACACATTGTTGGAGTGTCAGAATGCATGGATAGAAGGCAAATAAGCGTTCTATGGCTTTATTTCGCTTAGTTGCTTACTCTTTAGTAGAAATGCATCTGCACTCCAGGAATAATCACCTTTGTAAAATGAGCCAAATTGAAGCAGAACACATTGTTGGAGTGTCAGAATGCATAGATAGAAGGCAAATAAGCGTTCTATGGCTTTATTTCGCTGACTTGCTTACTCTTGAGTAGAACTGCATATTCACTCCAGCAAAAGAACACCTTTGTAAAATGAGCCAAATTGAAGCAGAACACATTGTTGGAGTGTCAGAATGCATAGATAGAAGGCAAATAAGCGTTCTATGGCTTTATTTCGCTTAGTTGCTTACTCTTGAGTAGAAATGCATCTGCTCTCCAGAAATAAGCACCTTTGTAAAATGAGCCAAATTGAAGCAGAACACATTGTTGGAGTGTCAGAATGCATAGATAGAAGGCGAATATGCGTTCTATGGCTTTATTTCGCTTCGTTGCTTACTCTTGAGTAGAACTGCATGTTCACTCCAGAAATAATCACCTTTGTAAAATGAGCCAAATTGAAGCAGAACACATTGTTGGAGTGTCAGAATGCATAGAGAGAAGGCAAATATGCGTTCTATGACTTTATTTCGCTTAGTTGCTTACTCTTGAGTAGAAATGCATATTGACTCCAGCAAATAAGCACCTTTGTAAAATGAGCCAAATTGAAGCAGAACACATTGTTGGAGTGTCAGAATGCATAGATGGAAGGCAAATAAGCGTTCTATGGCTTTATTTCGATTAGTTGCTTACTCTTGAGTAGAAATGCATCTGCTCTCCAGAAATACGCACCTTTGTAAAATGAGCCAAATTGAAGCAGAACACATTGTTGGAGTGTCAGAA
The DNA here is from genome assembly GCF_963506605.1 of Zootoca vivipara. Classification (NCBI taxonomy): domain Eukaryota; kingdom Metazoa; phylum Chordata; class Lepidosauria; order Squamata; family Lacertidae; genus Zootoca; species Zootoca vivipara. Next base: position 4,984,225 of record NC_083293.1, on the reverse strand, counting down.
TGCATAGATAGAAGGCAAATAAGCGTTCTCTGGCTTTATTTCGCTGAGTTGCTTACTCTTGAGTAGAACTGCATATTCACTCCAGCAAAAAGCACCTTTGTAAAATGAGCCAAATTGAAGCAGAACACATTGTTGGAGTGTCAGAATGCATAGATAGAAGGCGTATATGCGTTCTATGGCTTTATTTCGTTTCGTCGCTTACTCTTGAGTAGAAATGCATGTTCACTCCAGCAATAAGCACCTTTGTAAAATGAGCCAAATTGAAGCAGAACACATTGTTGGAATGTCAGAATGCATAGATAGAAGGCAAATAAGCGTTCTATGGCTTTATTTCGCTTAGTTGCTTACTCTTGAGTAGAAATGCATATTCACTCCAGCAATGAGCACCTTTGTAAAATGAGCCAAATTGAAGCAGAACACATTGTTGGAGTGTCAGAATGCATAGATAGAAGGCAAATAAGCGTTCTCTGGCTTTATTTCGCTTAGTTGCTTACTCTTGAGTAGAACTGCATATTCACTCCACCAATAAGCACCTTTGTAAAATGAGCCAAATTGAAGCAGAACACATTGTTGGAGTGTCAGAATGCATAGATAGAAGGCAAATAAGCGTTCTATGGCTTTATTTCGATTAGTTGCTTACTCTTGAGTAGAACTGCATATTCACTCCACCAATAAGCACCTTTGTAAAATGAGCCAAATTGAAGCAGAACACATTGTTGGAGTGTCAGAATGCATAGATAGAAGGCAAATAAGCGTTCTATGGCTTTATTTCGCTTAGTTGCTTACTCTTGAGTAGAAATGCATATTCACTCCAGCAATGAGCACCTTTGTAAAATGAGCCAAATTGAAGCAGAACACATTGTTGGAGTGTCAGAATGCATAGATAGAAGGCAAATAAGCGTTCTCTGGCTTTATTTCGCTTAGTTGCTTACTCTTGAGTAGAACTGCATATTCACTCCACCAATAAGCACCTTTGTAAAATGAGCCAAATTGAAGCAGAACACGTTGTTGGAGTGTCAGAATGCATAGATAGAAGGCAAATAAGCGTTCTATGGCTTTATTTCGATTAGTTGCTTACTCTTGAGTAGAACTGCATATTCACTCCACCAATAAGCACCTTTGTAAAATGAGCCAAATTGAAGCAGAACACATTGTTGGAGTGTCAGAATGCATAGATGGAAGGCAAATAAGCGTTCTATGGCTTTATTTCGATTAGTTGCTTACTCTTGAGTAGAAATGCATCTGCTCTCCAGAAATACGCACCTTTGTAAAATGAGCCAAATTGAAGCAGAACACATTGTTGGAGTGTCAGAATGCATAGATAGAGGCAAATAAGCGTTCTATGGCTTTATTTCGCTTAGTTGCTTACTCTTGAGTAGAAATGCATATTCACTCCAGCAATAAGCACCTTTGTAAAATGAGCCAAATTGAAGCAGAACACATTGTTGGAGTGTCAGAATGCATAGATAGAAGGCAAATAAGCGTTCTATGGCTTTATTTCGCTTAGTTGCTTACTCTTTAGTAGAAATGCATCTGCACTCCAGGAATAATCACCTTTGTAAAATGAGCCAAATTGAAGCAGAACACATTGTTGGAGTGTCAGAATGCATGGATAGAAGGCAAATAAGCGTTCTATGGCTTTATTTCGCTTAGTTGCTTACTCTTTAGTAGAAATGCATCTGCACTCCAGGAATAATCACCTTTGTAAAATGAACCAAATTGAAGCAGAACACATTGTTGGAGTGTCAGAATGCATAGATAGAAGGCAAATAAGCGTTCTATGGCTTTATTTCGCTGACTTGCTTACTCTTGAGTAGAACTGCATATTCACTCCAGCAAAAAGCACCTTTGTAAAATGAGCCAAATTGAAGCAGAACACATTGTTGGAGTGTCAGAATGCATAGATAGAAGGCAAATAAGCGTTCTATGGCTTTATTTCGCTTAGTTGCTTACTCTTGAGTAGAAATGCATCTGCTCTCCAGAAATAAGCACCTTTGTAAAATGAGCCAAATTGAAGCAGAACACATTGTTGGAGTGTCAGAATGCATAGATAGAAGGCGAATATGCGTTCTATGGCTTTATTTCGCTTCGTTGCTTAATCTTGAGTAGAACTGCATGTTCACTCCAGAAATAATCACCTTTGTAAAATGAGCCAAATTGAAGCAGAACACATTGTTGGAGTGTCATAATGCATAGATAGAAGGCAAATAAGCGTTCTATGGCTTTATTTCGCTGAGTTGCTTACTCTTGAGTAGAACTGCATATTCACTCCAGCAAAAAGCACCTTTGTAAAATGAGCCAAATTGAAGCAGAACACATAGTTGGAGTGTCAGAATGCGTAGATAGAAGGCAAATAAGCGTCCTATGGCTTTATTTCGCTTAGTTGCTTACTCTTGAGTAGAAATGCATCTGCTCTCCAGCAATCAGCTCCTTTGTAAAATGAGCCAAATTGAAGCAGAACACAGTGTTGGAGTGTCAGAATGCATAGATAGAAGGCAAATAAGCGTTCTATGGATTTATTTCGCTTACTTGCTTACTCTTGAGTAGAACTGCATTTTCACTCCAGCAATAAGCACCTTTGTTGAATGAACCAAATTGAAGCAGAACACATTGTTGGAGTCTCAGAATGCATAGATAGAAGGCAAATAAGCGTTCTATGGCTTTATTTCGCTTAGTTGCTTACTCTTGAGTAGAAATGCATATTCAATCCAGCAATGAGAACCTTTGTAAAATGAGCCAAATTGAAGCAGAACACATTGTTGGAGTGTCAGAATGCATAGATAGAAGGCAAATAAGCGTTCTATGGCTTTATTTCGCTTAGTTGCTTACTCTTTAGTAGAAATGCATCTGCACTCCAGGAATAATCACCTTTGTAAAATGAGCCAAATTGAAGCAGAACACATTGTTGGAGTGTCAGAATGCATGGATAGAAGGCAAATAAGCGTTCTATGGCTTTATTTCGCTTAGTTGCTTACTCTTTAGTAGAAATGCATCTGCACTCCAGGAATAATCACCTTTGTAAAATGAGCCAAATTGAAGCAGAACACATTGTTGGAGTGTCAGAATGCATAGATAGAAGGCAAATAAGCGTTCTATGGCTTTATTTCGCTTAGTTGCTTACTCTTGAGTAGAACTGCATATTCACTCCAGCAAAAGAACACCTTTGTAAAATGAGCCAAATTGAAGCAGAACACATTGTTGGAGTGTCAGAATGCATAGATAGAAGGCAAATAAGCGTTCTATGGCTTTATTTCGCTTAGTTGCTTACTCTTGAGTAGAAATGCATCTGCACTCCAGGAATAATCACCTTTGTAAAATGAGCCAAATTGAAGCAGAACACATTGTTGGAGTGTCAGAATGCATAGATAGAAGGCAAATAAGCGTTCTATGGCTTTATTTCGCTTAGTTGCTTACTCTTGAGTAGAACTGCATATTCACTCCAGCAAAAGAACACCTTTGTAAAATGAGCCAAATTGAAGCAGAACACATTGTTGGAGTGTCAGAATGCATAGATAGAAGGCAAATAAGCGTTCTATGGCTTTATTTCGCTTAGTTGCTTACTCTTGAGTAGAAATGCATCTGCTCTCCAGAAATAAGCACCTTTGTAAAATGAGCCAAATTGAAGCAGAACACATTGTTGGAGTGTCAGAATGCATAGATAGAAGGCGAATATGCGTTCTATGGCTTTATTTCGCTTCGTTGCTTACTCTTGAGTAGAACTGCATGTTCACTCCAGAAATAATCACCTTTGTAAAATGAGCCAAATTGAAGCAGAACACATTGTTGGAGTGTCAGAATGCATAGAGAGAAGGCAAATATGCGTTCTATGACTTTATTTCGCTTAGTTGCTTACTCTTGAGTAGAAATGCATATTCACTCCAGCAAATAAGCACCTTTGTAAAATGAGCCAAATTGAAGCAGAACACATTGTTGGAGTGTCAGAATGCATAGATGGAAGGCAAATAAGCGTTCTATGGCTTTATTTCGATTAGTTGCTTACTCTTGAGTAGAAATGCATCTGCTCTCCAGAAATACGCACCTTTGTAAAATGAGCCAAATTGAAGCAGAACACATTGTTGGAGTGTCAGAATGCATAGATAGAAGGCAAATAAGCGTTCTCTGGCTTTATTTCGCTGAGTTGCTTACTCTTGAGTAGAACTGCATATTCACTCCAGCAAAAAGCACCTTTGTAAAATGAGCCAAATTGAAGCAGAACACATTGTTGGAGTGTCAGAATGCATAGATAGAAGGCGTATATGCGTTCTATGGCTTTATTTCGTTTCGTCGCTTACTCTTGAGTAGAAATGCATGTTCACTCCAGCAATAAGCACCTTTGTAAAATGAGCCAAATTGAAGCAGAACACATTGTTGGAATGTCAGAATGCATAGATAGAAGGCAAATAAGCGTTCTATGGCTTTATTTCGCTTAGTTGCTTACTCTTGAGTAGAAATGCATATTCACTCCAGCAATGAGCACCTTTGTAAAATGAGCCAAATTGAAGCAGAACACATTGTTGGAGTGTCAGAATGCATAGATAGAAGGCAAATAAGCGTTCTCTGGCTTTATTTCGCTTAGTTGCTTACTCTTGAGTAGAACTGCATATTCACTCCACCAATAAGCACCTTTGTAAAATGAGCCAAATTGAAGCAGAACACATTGTTGGAGTGTCAGAATGCATAGATAGAAGGCAAATAAGCGTTCTATGGCTTTATTTCGATTAGTTGCTTACTCTTGAGTAGAACTGCATATTCACTCCAGCAATAAGCACCTTCGTAAAATGAGCCAAATTGAAGCAGAACACATTGTTGGAGTGTCAGAATGCATAGATAGAAGGCAAATAAGCGTTCTATGGCTTTATTTCGCTTAGTTGCTTACTCTTGAGTAGAAATGCATATTCACTCCAGCAATGAGCACCTTTGTAAAATGAGCCAAATTGAAGCAGAACACATTGTTGGAGTGTCAGAATGCATAGATAGAAGGCAAATAAGCGTTCTCTGGCTTTATTTCGCTTAGTTGCTTACTCTTGAGTAGAACTGCATATTCCCTCCACCAATAAGCACCTTTGTAAAATGAGCCAAATTGAAGCAGAACACATTGTTGGAGTGTCAGAATGCATAGATAGAAGGCAAATAAGCGTTCTATGGCTTTATTTCGATTAGTTGCTTACTCTTGAGTAGAACTGCATATTCACTCCACCAATAAGCACCTTTGTAAAATGAGCCAAATTGAAGCAGAACACATTGTTGGAGTGTCAGAATGCATAGATGGAAGGCAAATAAGCGTTCTATGGCTTTATTTCGATTAGTTGCTTACTCTTGAGTAGAAATGCATCTGCTCTCCAGAAATACGCACCTTTGTAAAATGAGCCAAATTGAAGCAGAACACATTGTTGGAGTGTCAGAATGCATAGATAGAGGCAAATAAGCGTTCTATGGCTTTATTTCGCTTAGTTGCTTACTCTTGAGTAGAAATGCATATTCACTCCAGCAATAAGCACCTTTGTAAAATGAGCCAAATTGAAGCAGAACACATTGTTGGAGTGTCAGAATGCATAGATAGAAGGCAAATAAGCGTTCTATGGCTTTATTTCGCTTAGTTGCTTACTCTTGAGTAGAAATGCATATTCAATCCAGCAATGAGCACCTTTGTAAAATGAGCCAAATTGAAGCAGAACACATTGTTGGAGTGTCAGAATGCATAGATAGAAGGCAAATAAGCGTTCTATGGCTTTATTTCGCTGAGTTGCTTACTCTTGAGTAGAACCGCATATTCACTCCAGCAAAAAGCACCTTTGTAAAATGAGCCAAATTGAAGCAGAACACATTGTTGGAGTGTCAGAATGCATAGATAGAAGGCGAATATGCGTTCTATGGCTTTATTTCGCTTCGTTGCTTACTCTTGAGTAGAAATGCATGTTCACTCCAGCAATAAGCACCTTTGTAAAATGAGCCAAATTGAAGCAGAACACATTGTTGGAGTGTCAGAATGCATAGATAGAAGGCAAATAAGCGTTCTATGGCTTTATTTCGCTTAGTTGCTTACTCTTGAGTAGAAATGCATATTCACTCCAGCAATGAGCACCTTTGTAAAATGAGCCAAATTGAAGCAGAACACATTGTTGGAGTGTCAGAATGCATAGATAGAAGGCAAATAAGCGTTCTATGGCTTTATTTCGCTTAGTTGCTTACTCTTTAGTAGAAATGCATCTGCACTCCAGGAATAATCACCTTTGTAAAATGAGCCAAATTGAAGCAGAACACATTGTTGGAGTGTCAGAATGCATGGATAGAAGGCAAATAAGCGTTCTCTGGCTTTATTTCGCTTAGTTGCCTACTCTTGAGTAGAACTGCATATTCACTCCACCAATAAGCACCTTTGTAAAATGAGCCAAATTGAAGCAGAACACATTGTTGGAGTGTCAGAATGCATAGATAGAAGGCAAATAAGCGTTCTCTGGCTTTATTTCGCTTAGTTGCTTACTCTTGAGTAGAAATGCATCTGCTCTCCAGCAATCAGCTCCTTTGTAAAATGAGCCAAATTGAAGCAGAACACAGTGTTGGAGTGTCAGAATGCATAGAAAGAAGGCAAATAAGCGTTCTATGGCTTTATTTCGCTTACTTGCTTACTCTTGAGTAGAACTGCATATTCACTCCAGCAATAAGCACCTTTGTTGAATGAACCAAATTGAAGCAGAACACATTGTTGGAGTCTCAGAATGCATAGATAGAAGGCGAATATGCGTTCTATGGCTTTATTTCGTTTCGTCGCTTACTCTTGAGTAGAAATGCATGTTCACTCCAGCAATAAGCACCTTTGTAAAATGAGCCAAATTGAAGCAGAACACATTGTTGGAATGTCAGAATGCATAGATAGAAGGCAAATAAGCGTTCTATGGCTTTATTTCGCTTAGTTGCTTACTCTTGAGTAGAAATGCATATTCACTCCAGCAATGAGCACCTTTGTAAAATGAGCCAAATTGAAGCAGAACACATTGTTGGAGTGTCAGAATGCATAGATAGAAGGCAAATAAGCGTTCTCTGGCTTTATTTCGCTTAGTTGCTTACTCTTGAGTAGAACTGCATATTCACTCCACCAATAAGCACCTTTGTAAAATGAGCCAAATTGAAACAGAACACATTGTTGGAGTGTCAGAATGCATAGATAAAAGGCAAATAAGCGTTCTATGGCTTTATTTCGATTAGTTGCTTACTCTTGAGTAGAACTGCATATTCACTCCACCAATAAGCACCTTTGTAAAATGAGCCAAATTGAAGCAGAACACATTGTTGGAGTGTCAGAATGCATAGATGGAAGGCAAATAAGGGTTCTATGGCTTTATTTCGCTTAGTTGCTTACTCTTGAGTAGAAATGCATATTCACTCCAGCAATGAGCACCTTTGTAAAATGAGCCAAATTGAAGCAGAACACATTGTTGGAGTGTCAGAATGCATAGATAGAAGGCAAATAAGCGTTCTATGGCTTTATTTCGCTGAGTTGCTTACTCTTGAGTAGAACTGCATATTCACTCCAGCAAAAAGTACCTTTGTAAAATGAGCCAAATTGAAGCAGAACACATTGTTGGAGTGTCAGAATGCATAGATAGAAGGCGAATATGCGTTCTATGGCTTTATTTCGCTTCGTTGCTTACTCTTGAGTAGAAATGCATGTTCACTCCAGCAATAAGCACCTTTGTAAAATGAGCCAAATTGAAGCAGAACACATTGTTGGAGTGTCAGAATGCATAGATAGAAGGCAAATAAGCGTTCTATGGCTTTATTTCGCTTAGTTGCTTACTCTTGAGTAGAAATGCATATTCACTCCAGCAATGAGCACCTTTGTAAAATGAGCCAAATTGAAGCAGAACACATTGTTGGAGTGTCAGAATGCATAGATAGAAGGCAAATAAGCGTTCTATGGCTTTATTTCGCTTAGTTGCTTACTCTTTAGTAGAAATGCATCTGCACTCCAGGAATAATCACCTTTGTAAAATGAGCCAAATTGAAGCAGAACACATTGTTGGAGTGTCAGAATGCATGGATAGAAGGCAAATAAGCGTTCTCTGGCTTTATTTCGCTTAGTTGCCTACTCTTGAGTAGAACTGCATATTCACTCCACCAATAAGCACCTTTGTAAAATGAGCCAAATTGAAGCAGAACACATTGTTGGAGTGTCAGAATGCATAGATAGAAGGCAAATAAGCGTTCTCTGGCTTTATTTCGCTTAGTTGCTTACTCTTGAGTAGAACTGCATATTCACTCCAGCAAATAAGCACCTTTGTAAAATGAGCCAAATTGAAGCAGAACACATTGTTGGAGTGTCAGAATGCATAGATGGAAGGCAAATAAGCGTTCTATGGCTTTATTTCGATTAGTTGCTTACTCTTGAGTAGAAATGCATCTGCTCTCCAGAAATACGCACCTTTGTAAAATGAGCCAAATTGAAGCAGAACACATTGTTGGAGTGTCAGAATGCATAGATAGAGGCAAATAAGCGTTCTATGGCTTTATTTCGCTTAGTTGCTTACTCTTGAGTAGAAATGCATAATCACTCCAGCAATAAGCACCTTTGTAAAATGAGCCAAATTGAAGCAGAACACATTGTTGGAGTGTCAGAATGCATAGATAGAAGGCAAATAAGCGTTCTATGGCTTTATTTCGCTTAGTTGCTTACTCTTGAGTAGAAATGCATATTCAATCCAGCAATGAGCACCTTTGTAAAATGAGCCAAATTGAAGCAGAACACATTGTTGGAGTGTCAGAATGCATAGATAGAAGGCAAATAAGCGTTCTATGGCTTTATTTCGCTTAGTTGCTTACTCTTTAGTAGAAATGCATCTGCACTCCAGGAATAATCACCTTTGTAAAATGAGCCAAATTGAAGCAGAACACATTGTTGGAGTGTCAGAATGCATGGATAGAAGGCAATTAAGCGTTCTCTGGCTTTATTTCGCTTAGTTGCTTACTCTTGAGTAGAACTGCATATTCACTCCAGCAAAAAGCACCTTTGTAAAATGAGCCAAATTGAAGCAGAACACATTGTTGGAGTGTCAGAATGCATAGATAGAAGGCGAATATGCGTTCTATGGCTTTATTTCGCTTCGTTGCTTACTCTTGAGTAGAAATGCATGTTCACTCCAGCAATAAGCACCTTTGTAAAATGAGCCAAATTGAAGCAGAACACATTGTTGGAGTGTCAGAATGCATAGATAGAAGGCAAATAAGCGTTCTATGGCTTTATTTCGCTTAGTTGCTTACTCTTGAGTAGAAATGCATATTCACTCCAGCAATGAGCACCTTTGTAAAATGAGCCAAATTGAAGCAGAACACATTGTTGGAGTGTCAGAATGCATAGATAGAAGGCAAATAAGCGTTCTATGGCTTTATTTCGCTTAGTTGCTTACTCTTTAGTAGAAATGCATCTGCACTCCAGGAATAATCACCTTTGTAAAATGAGCCAAATTGAAGCAGAACACATTGTTGGAGTGTCAGAATGCATGGATAGGAGGCAAATAAGCGTTCTCTGGCTTTATTTCGCTTAGTTGCTTACTCTTGAGTAGAACTGCATATTCACTCCACCAATAAGCACCTTTGTAAAATGAGCCAAATTGAAGCAGAACACATTGTTGGAGTGTCAGAATGCATAGATAGAAGGCAAATAAGCGTTCTCTGGCTTTATTTCGCTTAGTTGCTTCCTCTAGAGTAGAACTGCATATTCACTCCAGCAAATAAGCACCTTTGTAAAATGAGCCAAATTGAAGCAGAACACATTGTTGGAGTGTCAGAATGCATAGATGGAAGGCAAATAAGCGTTCTATGGCTTTATTTCGCTTAGTTGCTTACTCTTTAGTAGAAATGCATCTGCACTCCAGGAATAAGCACCTTTGTAAAATGAGCCAAATTGAAGCAGAACACATTGTTGGAGTGTCAGAATGCATGGATAGAAGGCAAATAAGCGTTCTCTGGCTTTATTTCGCTTAGTTGCTTACTCTTGAGTAGAACTGCATATTCACTCCACCAATAAGCACCTTTGTAAAATGAGCCAAATTGAAGCAGAACACATTGTTGGAGTGTCAGAATGCATAGATAGAAGGCAAATAAGCGTTCTCTGGCTTTATTTCGCTGAGTTGCTTACTCTTGAGTAGAACTGCACATTCACTCCAGCAATAAGCACCTTCTTAAAATGAGCCAAATTGAAGCAGAACACATTGTTGGAGTGTCAGAATGCATAGATAGAAGGCAAATAAGCGTTCTATGGCTTTATTTCGCTGAGTTGCTTACTCTTGAGTAGAACTGCATATTCACTCCAGCAAAAAGCACCTTTGTAAAATGAGCCAAATTGAAGCAGAACACATTGTTGGAGTGTCAGAATGCATAGATAGAAGGCGAATATGCGTTCTATGGCTTTATTTCGCTTCGTTGCTTACTCTTGAGTAGAAATGCATGTTCACTCCAGCAATAAGCACCTTTGTAAAATGAGCCAAATTGAAGCAGAACACATTGTTGGAGTGTCAGAATGCATAGATAGAAGGCAAATAAGCGTTCTATGGCTTTATTTCGCTTAGTTGCTTACTCTTGAGTAGAAATGCATATTCACTCCAGCAATGAGCACCTTTGTAAAATGAGCCAAATTGAAGCAGAACACATTGTTGGAGTGTCAGAATGCATAGATAGAAGGCAAATAAGCGTTCTATGGCTTTATTTCGCTTAGTTGCTTACTCTTTAGTAGAAATGCATCTGCACTCCAGGAATAATCACCTTTGTAAAATGAGCCAAATTGAAGCAGAACACATTGTTGGAGTGTCAGAATGCATGGATAGAAGGCAAATAAGCGTTCTCTGGCTTTATTTCGCTTAGTTGCTTACTCTTGAGTAGAACTGCATATTCACTCCAGCAAATAAGCACCTTTGTAAAATGAGCCAAATTGAAGCAGAACACATTGTTGGAGTGTCAGAATGCATAGATGGAAGGCAAATAAGCGTTCTATGGCTTTATTTCGATTAGTTGCTTACTCTTGAGTAGAAATGCATCTGCTCTCCAGAAATACGCACCTTTGTAAAATGAGCCAAATTGAAGCAGAACACATTGTTGGAGTGTCAGAATGCATAGATAGAGGCAAATAAGCGTTCTATGGCTTTATTTCGCTTAGTTGCTTACTCTTGAGTAGAAATGCATAATCACTCCAGCAATAAGCACCTTTGTAAAATGAGCCAAATTGAAGCAGAACACATTGTTGGTGTGTCAGAATGCATAGATAGAAGGCAAATAAGCGTTCTATGGCTTTATTTCGCTTAGTTGCTTACTCTTGAGTAGAAATGCATATTCAATCCAGCAATGAGCACCTTTGTAAAATGAGCCAAATTGAAGCAGAACACATTGTTGGAGTGTCAGAATGCATAGATAGAAGGCAAATAAGCGTTCTATGGCTTTATTTCGCTTAGTTGCTTACTCTTTAGTAGAAATGCATCTGCACTCCAGGAATAATCACCTTTGTAAAATGAGCCAAATTGAAGCAGAACACATTGTTGGAGTGTCAGAATGCATGGATAGAAGGCAAATAAGCGTTCTCTGGCTTTATTTCGCTTAGTTGCCTACTCTTGAGTAGAACTGCATATTCACTCCACCAATAAGCACCTTTGTAAAATGAGCCAAATTGAAGCAGAACACATTGTTGGAGTGTCAGAATGCATAGATAGAAGGCAAATAAGCGTTCTCTGGCTTTATTTCGCTTAGTTGCTTACTCTTGAGTAGAACTGCATATTCACTCCAGCAAATAAGCACCTTTGTAAAATGAGCCAAATTGAAGCAGAACACATTGTTGGAGTGTCAGAATGCATAGATGGAAGGCAAATAAGCGTTCTATGGCTTTATTTCGATTAGTTGCTTACTCTTGAGTAGAAATGCATCTGCACTCCAGGAATAAGCACCTTTGTAAAATGAGCCAAATTGAAGCAGAACACATTGTTGGAGTGTCAGAATGCATGGATAGAAGGCAAATAAGCGTTCTCTGGCTTTATTTCGCTTAGTTGCTTACTCTTGAGTAGAACTGCATATTCACTCCACCAATAAGCACCTTTGTAAAATGAGCCAAATTGAAGCAGAACACATTGTTGGAGTGTCAGAATGCATAGATAGAAGGCAAATAAGCGTTCTCTGGCTTTATTTCGCTGAGTTGCTTACTCTTGAGTAGAACTGCACATTCACTCCAGCAATAAGCACCTTCTTAAAATGAGCCAAATTGAAGCAGAACACATTGTTGGAGTGTCAGAATGCATAGATAGAAGGCAAATAAGCGTTCTATGGCTTTATTTCGCTGAGTTGCTTACTCTTGAGTAGAACTGCATATTCACTCCAGCAAAAAGCACCTTTGTAAAATGAGCCAAATTGAAGCAGAACACATTGTTGGAGTGTCAGAATGCATAGATAGAAGGCGAATATGCGTTCTATGGCTTTATTTCGCTTCGTTGCTTACTCTTGAGTAGAAATGCATGTTCACTCCAGCAATAAGCACCTTTGTAAAATGAGCCAAATTGAAGCAGAACACATTGTTGGAGTGTCAGAATGCATAGATAGAAGGCAAATAAGCGTTCTATGGCTTTATTTCGCTTAGTTGCTTACTCTTGAGTAGAAATGCATATTCACTCCAGCAATGAGCACCTTTGTAAAATGAGCCAAATTGAAGCAGAACACATTGTTGGAGTGTCAGAATGCATAGATAGAAGGCAAATAAGCGTTCTATGGCTTTATTTCGCTTAGTTGCTTACTCTTTAGTAGAAATGCATCTGCACTCCAGGAATAATCACCTTTGTAAAATGAGCCAAATTGAAGCAGAACACATTGTTGGAGTGTCAGAATGCATGGATAGAAGGCAAATAAGCGTTCTCTGGCTTTATTTCGCTTAGTTGCTTACTCTTGAGTAGAACTGCATATTCACTCCAGCAAATAAGCACCTTTGTAAAATGAGCCAAATTGAAGCAGAACACATTGTTGGAGTGTCAGAATGCATAGATGGAAGGCAAATAAGCGTTCTATGGCTTTATTTCGATTAGTTGCTTACTCTTGAGTAGAAATGCATCTGCTCTCCAGAAATACGCACCTTTGTAAAATGAGCCAAATTGAAGCAGAACACATTGTTGGAGTGTCAGAATGCATAGATAGAGGCAAATAAGCGTTCTATGGCTTTATTTCGCTTAGTTGCTTACTCTTGAGTAGAAATGCATAATCACTCCAGCAATAAGCACCTTTGTAAAATGAGCCAAATTGAAGCAGAACACATTGTTGGTGTGTCAGAATGCATAGATAGAAGGCAAATAAGCGTTCTATGGCTTTATTTCGCTTAGTTGCTTACTCTTGAGTAGAAATGCATATTCAATCCAGCAATGAGCACCTTTGTAAAATGAGCCAAATTGAAGCAGAACACATTGTTGGAGTGTCAGAATGCATAGATAGAAGGCAAATAAGCGTTCTATGGCTTTATTTCGCTTAGTTGCTTACTCTTTAGTAGAAATGCATCTGCACTCCAGGAATAATCACCTTTGTAAAATGAGCCAAATTGAAGCAGAACACATTGTTGGAGTGTCAGAATGCATGGATAGAAGGCAAATAAGCGTTCTCTGGCTTTATTTCGCTTAGTTGCCTACTCTTGAGTAGAACTGCATATTCACTCCACCAATAAGCACCTTTGTAAAATGAGCCAAATTGAAGCAGAACACATTGTTGGAGTGTCAGAATGCATAGATAGAAGGCAAATAAGCGTTCTCTGGCTTTATTTCGCTTAGTTGCTTACTCTTGAGTAGAACTGCATATTCACTCCAGCAAATAAGCACCTTTGTAAAATGAGCCAAATTGAAGCAGAACACATTGTTGGAGTGTCAGAATGCATAGATGGAAGGCAAATAAGCGTTCTATGGCTTTATTTCGATTAGTTGCTTACTCTTGAGTAGAAATGCATCTGCTCTCCAGAAATACGCACCTTTGTAAAATGAGCCAAATTGAAGCAGAACACATTGTTGGAGTGTCAGAATGCATAGATAGAGGCAAATAAGCGTTCTATGGCTTTATTTCGCTTAGTTGCTTACTCTTGAGTAGAAATGCATAATCACTCCAGCAATAAGCACCTTTGTAAAATGAGCCAAATTGAAGCAGAACACATTGTTGGTGTGTCAGAATGCATAGATAGAAGGCAAATAAGCGTTCTATGGCTTTATTTCGCTTAGTTGCTTACTCTTGAGTAGAAATGCATATTCAATCCAGCAATGAGCACCTTTGTAAAATGAGCCAAATTGAAGCAGAACACATTGTTGGAGTGTCAGAATGCATAGATAGAAGGCAAATAAGCGTTCTATGGCTTTATTTCGCTTAGTTGCTTACTCTTTAGTAGAAATGCATCTGCACTCCAGGAATAATCACCTTTGTAAAATGAGCCAAATTGAAGCAGAACACATTGTTGGAGTGTCAGAATGCATGGATAGAAGGCAATTAAGCGTTCTCTGGCTTTATTTCGCTTAGTTGCTTACTCTTGAGTAGAACTGCATATTCACTCCAGCAAAAAGCACCTTTGTAAAATGAGCCAAATTGAAGCAGAACACATTGTTGGAGTGTCAGAATGCATAGATAGAAGGCGAATATGCGTTCTATGGCTTTATTTCGCTTCGTTGCTTACTCATGAGTAGAAATGCATGTTCACTCCAGCAATAAGCACCTTTGTAAAATGAGCCAAATTGAAGCAGAACACATTGTTGGAGTGTCAGAATGCATAGATAGAAGGCAAATAAGCGTTCTATGGCTTTATTTCGCTTAGTTGCTTACTCTTGAGTAGAAATGCATATTCACTCCAGCAATGAGCACCTTTGTAAAATGAGCCAAATTGAAGCAGAACACATTGTTGGAGTGTCAGAATGCATAGATAGAAGGCAAATAAGCGTTCTATGGCTTTATTTCGCTTAGTTGCTTACTCTTTAGTAGAAATGCATCTGCACTCCAGGAATAATCACCTTTGTAAAATGAGCCAAATTGAAGCAGAACACATTGTTGGAGTGTCAGAATGCATGGATAGGAGGCAAATAAGCGTTCTCTGGCTTTATTTCGCTTAGTTGCTTACTCTTGAGTAGAACTGCATATTCACTCCACCAATAAGCACCTTTGTAAAATGAGCCAAATTGAAGCAGAACACATTGTTGGAGTGTCAGAATGCATAGATAGAAGGCAAATAAGCGTTCTCTGGCTTTATTTCGCTTAGTTGCTTCCTCTAGAGTAGAACTGCATATTCACTCCAGCAAATAAGCACCTTTGTAAAATGAGCCAAATTGAAGCAGAACACATTGTTGGAGTGTCAGAATGCATAGATGGAAGGCAAATAAGCGTTCTATGGCTTTATTTCGCTTAGTTGCTTACTCTTTAGTAGAAATGCATCTGCACTCCAGGAATAAGCACCTTTGTAAAATGAGCCAAATTGAAGCAGAACACATTGTTGGAGTGTCAGAATGCATGGATAGAAGGCAAATAAGCGTTCTCTGGCTTTATTTCGCTTAGTTGCTTACTCTTGAGTAGAACTGCATATTCACTCCACCAATAAGAACCTTTGTAAAATGAGCCAAATTGAAGCAGAACACATTGTTGGAGTGTCAGAATGCATAGATAGAAGGCAAATAAGCGTTCTCTGGCTTTATTTCGCTGAGTTGCTTACTCTTGAGTAGAACTGCACATTCACTCCAGCAATAAGCACCTTCTTGAAATGAGCCAAATTGAAGCAGAACACATTGTTGGAGTGTCAGAATGCATAGATAGAAGGCAAATAAGCGTTCTATGGCTTTATTTCGCTTAGTTGCTTACTCTTGAGTAGAAATGCATCTGCTCTCCAGAAATACGCACCTTTGTAAAATGAGCCAAATTGAAGCAGAACACATTGTTGGAGTGTCAGAATGCATAGATAGAAGGCAAATAAGCATTCTATGGCTTTATTTCGCTGACTTGCTTACTCTTGAGTAGAACTGCATATTCACTCCAGCAAAAAGCACCTTTGTAAAATGAGCCAAATTGAAGCAGAACACATTGTTGGAGTGTCAGAATGCATAGATGGAAGGCAAATAAGCGTTCTATGGCTTTATTTCGATTAGTTGCTTACTCTTGAGTAGAAATGCATCTGCTCTCCAGAAATGCGCACCTTTGTAAAATGAGCCAAATTGAAGCAGAACACATTGTTGGAGTGTCAGAATGCATAGATAGAAGACAAATAAGCGTTCTATGGCTTTATTTCGCTGAGTTGCTTACTCTTGAGTAGAACTGCATATTCACTCCAGCAAAAAGCACCTTTGTAAAATGAGCCAAATTGAAGCAGAACACATTGTTGGAGTGTCAGAATGCATAGATAGAAGGCGAATATGCGTTCTATGGCTTTATTTCGTTTCGTCGCTTACTCTTGAGTAGAAATGCATGTTCACTCCAGCAATAAGCACCTTTGTAAAATGAGCCAAATTGAAGCAGAACACATTGTTGGAGTGTCAGAATGCATAGATAGAAGGCAAATAAGCGTTCTATGGCTTTATTTCGCTTAGTTGCTTACTCTTGAGTAGAACTGCATATTCACTCCACCAATAAGCACCTTTGTAAAATGAGCCAAATTGAAGCAGAACACATTGTTGGAGTGTCAGAATGTATAGATAGAAGGCAAATAAGCGTTCTATGGCTTCATTTCGCTGAGTTGCTTACTCTTGAGTAGAAATGCATCTGCTCTCCAGAAATACGCACCTTTGTAAAATGAGCCAAATTGAAGCAGAACACATTGTTGGAGTGTCAGAATGCATAGATAGAAGGCAAATAAGCGTTCTATGGCTTTATTTCGCTTCGTTGCTTACTCTTGAGTAGAACTGCATGTTCACTCCAGAAATAATCACCTTTGTAAAATGAGCCAAATTGAAGCAGAACAAATTGTTGGAGTGTCAGAATGCATAGAGTGAAGGCAAATATGCGTTCTATGACTTTATTTCGCTTAGTTGCTTACTCTTGAGTAGAACTGCATATTCACTCCAGCAAATAAGCACCTTTGTAAAATGAGCCAAATTGAAGCAGAACACATTGTTGGAGTGTCAGAATGCATAGATGGAAGGCAAATAAGCGTTCTATGGCTTTATTTCGATTAGTTGCTTACTCTTGAGTAGAAATGCATCTGCTCTCCAGAAATACGCACCTTTGTAAAATGAGCCAAATTGAAGCAGAACACAGTGTTGGAGTGTCAGAATGCATAGATAGAAGGCAAATAAGCGTTCTATGGATTTATTTCGCTTAGTTGCTTACTCTTGAGTAGAACTGCATATTCACTCCACCAATAAGCACCTTTGTAAAATGAGCCAAATTGAAGCAGAACACATTGTTGGAGTGTCAGAATGCATAGATAGAAGGCAAATAAGCGTTCTCTGGCTTTATTTCGCTGAGTTGCTTACTCTTGAGTAGAACTGCACATTCACTCCAGCAATAAGCACCTTTGTAAAATGAGCCAAATTGAAGCAGAACACATTGTTGGAGTGTCAGAATGCATAGATGGAAGGCAAATAAGCGTTCTATGGCTTTATTTCGATTAGTTGCTTACTCTTGAGTAGAAATGCATCTGCTCTCCAGAAATGCGCACCTTTGTAAAATGAGCCAAATTGAAGCAGAACACATTGTTGGAGTGTCAGAATGCATAGATAGAAGGCAAATAAGCGTTCTATGGCTTTATTTCGCTGAGTTGCTTACTCTTGAGTAGAACTGCATATTCACTCCAGCAAAAAGCACCTTTGTAAAATGAGCCAAATTGAAGCAGAACACATTGTTGGAGTGTCAGAATGCATAGATAGAAGGCGAATATGCGTTCTATGGCTTTATTTCGTTTCGTCGCTTACTCTTGAGTTGAAATGCATGTTCACTCCAGCAATAAGCACCTTTGTAAAATGAGCCAAATTGAAGCAGAACACATTGTTGGAGTGTCAGAATGCATAGATAGAAGGCAAATAAGCGTTCTATGGCTTTATTTCGCTTAGTTGCTTACTCTTGAGTAGAAATGCATATTCACTCCAGCAATGAGCACCTTTGTAAAATGAGCCAAATTGAAGCAGAACACATTGTTGGAGTGTCAGAATGCATAGATAGAAGGCAAATAAGCGTTCTATGGCTTTATTTCGCTTAGTTGCTTACTCTTTAGTAGAAATGCATCTGCACTCCAGGAATAATCACCTTTGTAAAATGAGCCAAATTGAAGCAGAACACATTGTTGGAGTGTCAGAATGCATGGATAGAAGGCAAATAAGCGTTCTCTGGCTTTATTTCGCTTAGTTGCTTACTCTTGAGTAGAAATGCATCTGCTCTCCAGAAATACGCACCTTTGTAAAATGAGCCAAATTGAAGCAGAACACATTGTTGGAGTGTCAGAATACATAGATAGAAGGCAAATAAGCGTTCTATGGCTTTATTTCGCTTAGTTGCTTACTCTTGAGTAGAAATGCATCTGCTCTCCAGAAATAAGCACCTTTGTAAAATGAGCCAAATTGAAGCAGAACACATTGTTGGAGTGTCAGAATGCATAGATAGAAGGCGAATATGCGTTCTATGGCTTTATTTCGCTTCGTTGCTTACTCTTGAGTAGAACTGCATGTTCACTCCAGAAATAATCACCTTTGTAAAATGAGCCAAATTGAAGCAGAACAAATTGTTGGAGTGTCAGAATGCATAGAGTGAAGGCAAATATGCGTTCTATGACTTTATTTCGCTTAGTTGCTTACTCTTGAGTAGAACTGCATATTCACTCCAGCAAATAAGCACCTTTGTAAAATGAGCCAAATTGAAGCAGAACACATTGTTGGAGTGTCAGAATGCATAGATGGAAGGCAAATAAGCGTTCTATGGCTTTATTTCGATTAGTTGCTTACTCTTGAGTAGAAATGCATCTGCTCTCCAGAAATACGCACCTTTGTAAAATGAGCCAAATTGAAGCAGAACACAGTGTTGGAGTGTCAGAATGCATAGATAGAAGGCAAATAAGCGTTCTATGGATTTATTTCGCTTAGTTGCTTACTCTTGAGTAGAACTGCATATTCACTCCACCAATAAGCACCTTTGTAAAATGAGCCAAATTGAAGCAGAACACATTGTTGGAGTGTCAGAATGCATAGATAGAAGGCAAATAAGCGTTCTCTGGCTTTATTTCGCTGAGTTGCTTACTCTTGAGTAGAACTGCAAATTCACTCCAGCAATAAGCACCTTCGTAAAATGAGCCAAATTGAAGCAGAACACATTGTTGGAGTGTCAGAATGCATAGATAGAAGGCAAATAAGCGTTCTATGGCTTTATTTCGCTTAGTTGCTTACTCTTAAGTAGAAATGCATCTGCTCTCCAGAAATACGCACCTTTGTAAAATGAGCCAAATTGAAGCAGAACACATTGTTGGAGTGTCAGAATGCATAGATAGAAGGCAAATAAGCGTTCTATGGCTTTATTTTGCTGACTTGCTTACTCTTGAGTAGAACTGCATATTCACTCCAGCAAAAAGCACCTTTGTAAAATGAGCCAAATTGAAGCAGAACACATTGTTGGAGTGTCAGAATGCATAGATAGAAGGCAAATAAGCGTTCTATGGCTTTATTTCGCTTACTTGCTTACTCTTGAGTAGAAATGCATCTGCTCTCCAGCAATCAGCTCCTTTGTAAAATGAGCCAAATTGAAGCAGAACACATTGTTGGAGTGTCAGAATACATAGATAGAAGGCAAATAAGCGTTCTATGGCTTTATTTCGCTGAGTTGCTTACTCTTGAGTAGAACTGCATATTCACTCCAGCAAAAAGCACCTTTGTAAAATGAGCCAAATTGAAGCAGAACACATTGTTGGAGTGTCAGAATGCATAGATGGAAGGCAAATAAGTGTCCTATGGCTTTATTTCGCTTAGTTGCTTACTCTTGAGTAGAAATGCATCTGCTCTCCAGCAATCAGCTCCTTTGTAAAATGAGCCAAATTGAAGCAGAACACATTGTTGGAGTGTCAGAATGCATAGATAGAAGGCAAATAAGCGTTCTATGGCTTTATTTCGCTGACTTGCTTACTCTTGAGTAGAACTGCATATTCACTCCAGCAAAAAGCACCTTTGTAAAATGAGCCAAATTGAAGCAGAACACATTGTTGGAGTGTCAGAATGTATAGATAGAAGGCAAATAAGCGTTCTATGGCTTCATTTCGCTGAGTTGCTTACTCTTGAGTAGAAATGCATCTGCTCTCCAGAAATACGCACCTTTGTAAAATGAGCCAAATTGAAGCAGAACACATTGTTGGAGTGTCAGAATGCATAGATAGAGGCAAATAAGCGTTCTATGGCTTTATTTCGCTTAGTTGCTTACTCTTGAGTAGAAATGCATATTCACTCCAGCAATAAGCACCTTTGTAAAATGAGCCAAATTGAAGCAGAACACATTGTTGGAGTGTCAGAATGCATAGACAGAAGGCAAATAAGCGTTCTATGGCTTTATTTCGCTTAGTTGCTTACTCTTGAGTAGAACTGCATATTCACTCCAGCAAAAAGCACCTTTGTAAAATAAGCCAAATTGAAGCAGAAAACATTGTTGGAGTTTCAGAATGCATAGATAGAAGGCAAATAAGCATTCTATGGCTTTATTTCGCTGACTTGCTTACTCTTGAGTAGAAATGCATCTGCTCTCCAGAAATACGCACCTTTGTAAAATGAGCCAAATTGAAGCAGAACACATTGTTGGAGTGTCAGAATGCATAGATAGAAGGCAAATAAGCGTTCTATGGCTTAATTTCGCTGAGTTGCTTACTCTTGAGTAGAACTGCATATTCACTCCAGCAAAAAGCACCTTTGTAAAATGAGCCAAATTGAAGCAGAACACATAGTTGGAGTGTCAGAATGCGTAGATAGAAGGCAAATAAGCGTCCTATGGCTTTATTTCGCTTAGTTGCTTACTCTTGAGTAGAAATGCATCTGCTCTCCAGCAATCAGCTCCTTTGTAAAATGAGCCAAATTGAAGCAGAACACAGTGTTGGAGTGTCAGAATGCATAGATAGAAGGCAAATAAGCGTTCTATGGATTTATTTCGCTTAGTTGCTTACTCTTGAGTAGAACTGCATTTTCACTCCAGCAATAAGCACCTTTGTTGAATGAACCAAATTGAAGCAGAACACATTGTTGGAGTCTCAGAATGCATAGATAGAAGGCAAATAATTGTTCTATGGCTTTATTTCGCTGAGTTGCTTACTCTTGAGTAGAACTGCATATTCACTCCAGCAAAAAGCACCTTTGTAAAATGAGCCAAATTGAAGCAGAACACATTGTTGGAGTGTCAGAATGTATAGATAGAAGGCATTTAAGCGTTCTATGGCTTCATTTCGCTGAGTTGCTTACTCTTGAGTAGAAATGCATCTGCTCTCCAGAAATACGCACCTTTGTAAAATGAGCCAAATTGAAGCAGAACACATTGTTGGAGTGTCAGAATGCATAGATAGAAGGCAAATAAGCGTTCTATGGCTTTATTTCGCTTACTTGCTTACTCTTGAGTAGAAATGCATCTGCTCTCCAGCAATCAGCTCCTTTGTAAAATGAGCCAAATTGAAGCAGAACACATTGTTGGAGTGTCAGAATACATAGATAGAAGGCAAATAAGCGTTCTATGGCTTTATTTCGCTGAGTTGCTTACTCTTGAGTAGAACTGCATATTCACTCCAGCAAAAAGCACCTTTGTAAAATGAGCCAAATTGAAGCAGAACACATTGTTGGAGTGTCAGAATGCATAGATGGAAGGCAAATAAGTGTCCTATGGCTTTATTTCGCTTAGTTGCTTACTCTTGAGTAGAAATGCATCTGCTCTCCAGCAATCAGCTCCTTTGTAAAATGAGCCAAATTGAAGCAGAACACATTGTTGGAGTGTCAGAATGCATAGATAGAAGGCAAATAAGCGTTCTATGGCTTTATTTCGCTGACTTGCTTACTCTTGAGTAGAACTGCATATTCACTCCAGCAAAAAGCACCTTTGTAAAATGAGCCAAATTGAAGCAGAACACATTGTTGGAGTGTCAGAATGTATAGATAGAAGGCAAATAAGCGTTCTATGGCTTCATTTCGCTGAGTTGCTTACTCTTGAGTAGAAATGCATCTGCTCTCCAGAAATACGCACCTTTGTAAAATGAGCCAAATTGAAGCAGAACACATTGTTGGAGTGTCAGAATGCATAGATAGAGGCAAATAAGCGTTCTATGGCTTTATTTCGCTTAGTTGCTTACTCTTGAGTAGAAATGCATATTCACTCCAGCAATAAGCACCTTTGTAAAATGAGCCAAATTGAAGCAGAACACATTGTTGGAGTGTCAGAATGCATAGACAGAAGGCAAATAAGCGTTCTATGGCTTTATTTCGCTTAGTTGCTTACTCTTGAGTAGAAATGCATATTCACTCCAGCAATAAGCACCTTTGTAAAATAAGCCAAATTGAAGCAGAAAACATTGTTGGAGTTTCAGAATGCATAGATAGAAGGCAAATAAGCATTCTATGGCTTTATTTCGCTGACTTGCTTACTCTTGAGTAGAAATGCATCTGCTCTCCAGAAATACGCACCTTTGTAAAATGAGCCAAATTGAAGCAGAACACATTGTTGGAGTGTCAGAATGCATAGATAGAAGGCAAATAAGCGTTCTATGGCTTTATTTCGCTGAGTTGCTTACTCTTGAGTAGAACTGCATATTCACTCCAGCAAAAAGCACCTTTGTAAAATGAGCCAAATTGAAGCAGAACACATAGTTGGAGTGTCAGAATGCGTAGATAGAAGGCAAATAAGCGTCCTATGGCTTTATTTCGCTTAGTTGCTTACTCTTGAGTAGAAATGCATCTGCTCTCCAGCAATCAGCTCCTTTGTAAAATGAGCCAAATTGAAGCAGAACACAGTGTTGGAGTGTCAGAATGCATAGATAGAAGGCAAATAAGCGTTCTATGGATTTATTTCGCTTAGTTGCTTACTCTTGAGTAGAACTGCATTTTCACTCCAGCAATAAGCACCTTTGTTGAATGAACCAAATTGAAGCAGAACACATTGTTGGAGTCTCAGAATGCATAGATAGAAGGCAAATAATTGTTCTATGGCTTTATTTCGCTGAGTTGCTTACTCTTGAGTAGAACTGCATATTCACTCCAGTAAAAAGCACCTTTGTAAAATGAGCCAAATTGAAGCAGAAAACATTGTTGGAGTGTCAGAATGCATAGATAGAAGGCAAATAAGCGTTCTATGGCTTTATTTCGCTGACTTGCTTACTCTTGAGTAGAAATGCATCTGCTCTCCAGAAATACGCACCTTTGTAAAATGAGCCAAATTGAAGCAGAACACATTGTTGGAGTGTCATAATGCATAGATAGAAGGCAAATAAGCGTTCTATGGCTTTATTTCGCTGACTTGCTTACTCTTGAGTAGAACTGCATATTCACTCCAGCAAAAAGCACCTTTGTAAAATGAGCCAAATTGAAGCAGAACACATTGTTGGAGTGTCAGAATGTATAGATAGAAGGCAAATAAGCGTTCTATGGCTTCATTTCGCTGAGTTGCTTACTCTTGAGTAGAAATGCATCTGCTCTCCAGAAATACGCACCTTTGTAAAATGAGCCAAATTGAAGCAGAACACATTGTTGGAGTGTCAGAATGCATAGATAGAGGCAAATAAGCGTTCTATGGCTTTATTTCGCTTAGTTGCTTACTCTTGAGTAGAAATGCATATTCACTCCAGCAATAAGCACCTTTGTAAAATGAGCCAAATTGAAGCAGAACACATTGTTGGAGTGTCAGAATGCATAGACAGAAGGCAAATAAGCGTTCTATGGCTTTATTTCGCTTAGTTGCTTACTCTTGAGTAGAAATGCATATTCACTCCAGCAATAAGCACCTTTGTAAAATAAGCCAAATTGAAGCAGAAAACATTGTTGGAGTTTCAGAATGCATAGATAGAAGGCAAATAAGCATTCTATGGCTTTATTTCGCTGACTTGCTTACTCTTGAGTAGAAATGCATCTGCTCTCCAGAAATACGCACCTTTGTAAAATGAGCCAAATTGAAGCAGAACACATTGTTGGAGTGTCAGAATGCATAGATAGAAGGCAAATAAGCGTTCTATGGCTTTATTTCGCTGAGTTGCTTACTCTTGAGTAGAACTGCATATTCACTCCAGCAAAAAGCACCTTTGTAAAATGAGCCAAATTGAAGCAGAACACATAGTTGGAGTGTCAGAATGCGTAGATAGAAGGCAAATAAGCGTCCTATGGCTTTATTTCGCTTAGTTGCTTACTCTTGAGTAGAAATGCACCTGCTCTCCAGAAATACGCACCTTTGTAAAATGAGCCAAATTGAAGCAGAACACATAGTTGGAGTGTCAGAATGCGTAGATAGAAGGCAAATAAGCGTCCTATGGCTTTATTTCGCTTAGTTGCTTACTCTTGAGTAGAAATGCATCTGCTCTCCAGCAATCAGCTACTTTGTAAAATGAGCCAAATTGAAGCAGAACACAGTGTTGGAGTGTCAGAATGCATAGATAGAAGGCAAATAAGCGTTCTATGGCTTTATTTCGCTTAGTTGCTTACTCTTGAGTAGAACTGCATTTTCACTCCAGCAATAAGCACCTTTGTTGAATGAACCAAATTGAAGCAGAACACATTGTTGGAGTCTCAGAATGCATAGATAGAAGGCAAATAATTGTTCTATGGCTTTATTTCGCTGAGTTGCTTACTCTTGAGTAGAACTGCATATTCACTCCAGTAAAAAGCACCTTTGTAAAATGAGCCAAATTGAAGCAGAACACATTGTTGGAGTGTCAGAATGTATAGATAGAAGGCAAATAAGCGTTCTATGGCTTCATTTCGCTGAGTTGCTTACTCTTGAGAAGAAATGCATCTGCTCTCCAGAAATACGCACCTTTGTAAAATGAGCCAAATTGAAGCAGAACACATTGTTGGAGTGTCAGAATGCATAGATAGAGGCAAATAAGCATTCTATGGCTTTATTTCGCTTAGTTGCTTACTCTTGAGTAGAAATGCATATTCACTCCAGCAATAAGCACCTTTGTAAAATGAGCCAAATTGAAGCAGAACACATTGTTGGAGTGTCAGAATGCATAGATAGAAGGCAAATAAGCGTTCTATGGCTTTATTTCGCTTAGTTGCTTACTCTTGAGTAGAAATGCATATTCACTCCAGCAATAAGCACCTTTGTAAAATGAGCCAAATTGAAGCAGAAAACATTGTTGGAGTGTCAGAATGCATAGATAGAAGGCAAATAAGCGTTCTATGGCTTTATTTCGCTGACTTGCTTACTCTTGAGTAGAAATGCATCTGCTCTCCAGAAATACGCACCTTTGTAAAATGAGCCAAATTGAAGCAGAACACATTGTTGGAGTGTCATAATGCATAGATAGAAGGCAAATAAGCGTTCTATGGCTTTATTTCGCTGAGTTGCTTACTCTTGAGTAGAACTGCATATTCACTCCAGCAAAAAGCACCTTTGTAAAATGAGCCAAATTGAAGCAGAACACATAGTTGGAGTGTCAGAATGCGTAGATAGAAGGCAAATAAGCGTCCTATGGCTTTATTTCGCTTAGTTGCTTACTCTTGAGTAGAAATGCATCTGCTCTCCAGCAATCAGCTCCTTTGTAAAATGAGCCAAATTGAAGCAGAACACAGTGTTGGAGTGTCAGAATGCATAGATAGAAGGCAAATAAGCGTTCTATGGCTTTATTTCGCTTAGTTGCTTACTCTTGAGTAGAAATGCATATTCACTCCAGCAATAAGCACCTTTGTAAAATGAGCCAAATTGAAGCAGAACACATTGTTGGAGTGTCAGAATGCATAGATAGAAGGCAAATAAGCGTTCTATGGCTTTATTTCGCTGACTTGCTTACTCTTGAGTAGAAATGCATCTGCTCTCCAGAAATACGCACCTTTGTAAAATGAGCCAATTTGAAGCAGAACACATTGTTGGAGTGTCATAATGCATAGATAGAAGGCAAATAAGCGTTCTATGGCTTTATTTCGCTGAGTTGCTTACTCTTGAGTAGAAATGCATCTGCTCTCCAGAAATACGCACCTTTGTAAAATGAGCCAAATTGAAGCAGAACACATTGTTGGAGTGTCAGAATGCATAGATAGAGGCAAATAAGCGTTCTATGGCTTTATTTCGCTTAGTTGCTTACTCTTGAGTAGAAATGCATATTCACTCCAGCAATAAGCACCTTTGTAAAATGAGCCAAATTGAAGCAGAACACATTGTTGGAGTGTCAGAATGCATAGACAGAAGGCAAATAAGCGTTCTATGGCTTTATTTCGCTTAGTTGCTTACTCTTGAGTAGAAATGCATCTGCTCTCCAGAAATACGCACCTTTGTAAAATGAGCCAAATTGAAGCAGAACACATTGTTGGAGTGTCAGAATGCATAGATAGAAGGCAAATAAGCGTTCTATGGCTTTATTTCGCTTACTTGCTTACTCTTGAGTAGAAATGCATCTGCTCTCCAGCAATCAGCTCCTTTGTAAAATGAGCCAAATTGAAGCAGAACACATTGTTGGAGTGTCAGAATACATAGATAGAAGGCAAATAAGCGTTCTATGGCTTTATTTCGCTGAGTTGCTTACTCTTGAGTAGAACTGCATATTCACTCCAGCAAAAAGCACCTTTGTAAAATGAGCCAAATTGAAGCAGAACACATTGTTGGAGTGTCAGAATGCATAGATGGAAGGCAAATAAGTGTCCTATGGCTTTATTTCGCTTAGTTGCTTACTCTTGAGTAGAAATGCATCTGCTCTCCAGCAATCAGCTCCTTTGTAAAATGAGCCAAATTGAAGCAGAACACATTGTTGGAGTGTCAGAATGCATAGATAGAAGGCAAATAAGCGTTCTATGGCTTTATTTCGCTGACTTGCTTACTCTTGAGTAGAACTGCATATTCACTCCAGCAAAAAGCACCTTTGTAAAATGAGCCAAATTGAAGCAGAACACATTGTTGGAGTGTCAGAATGTATAGATAGAAGGCAAATAAGCGTTCTATGGCTTCATTTCGCTGAGTTGCTTACTCTTGAGTAGAAATGCATCTGCTCTCCAGAAATACGCACCTTTGTAAAATGAGCCAAATTGAAGCAGAACACATTGTTGGAGTGTCAGAATGCATAGATAGAGGCAAATAAGCGTTCTATGGCTTTATTTCGCTTAGTTGCTTACTCTTGAGTAGAAATGCATATTCACTCCAGCAATAAGCACCTTTGTAAAATGAGCCAAATTGAAGCAGAACACATTGTTGGAGTGTCAGAATGCATAGACAGAAGGCAAATAAGCGTTCTATGGCTTTATTTCGCTTAGTTGCTTACTCTTGAGTAGAAATGCATATTCACTCCAGCAATAAGCACCTTTGTAAAATAAGCCAAATTGAAGCAGAAAACATTGTTGGAGTTTCAGAATGCATAGATAGAAGGCAAATAAGCATTCTATGGCTTTATTTCGCTGACTTGCTTACTCTTGAGTAGAAATGCATCTGCTCTCCAGAAATACGCACCTTTGTAAAATGAGCCAAATTGAAGCAGAACACATTGTTGGAGTGTCAGAATGCATAGATAGAAGGCAAATAAGCGTTCTATGGCTTTATTTCGCTGAGTTGCTTACTCTTGAGTAGAACTGCATATTCACTCCAGCAAAAAGCACCTTTGTAAAATGAGCCAAATTGAAGCAGAACACATAGTTGGAGTGTCAGAATGCGTAGATAGAAGGCAAATAAGCGTCCTATGGCTTTATTTCGCTTAGTTGCTTACTCTTGAGTAGAAATGCATCTGCTCTCCAGCAATCAGCTCCTTTGTAAAATGAGCCAAATTGAAGCAGAACACAGTGTTGGAGTGTCAGAATGCATAGATAGAAGGCAAATAAGCGTTCTATGGATTTATTTCGCTTAGTTGCTTACTCTTGAGTAGAACTGCATTTTCACTCCAGCAATAAGCACCTTTGTTGAATGAACCAAATTGAAGCAGAACACATTGTTGGAGTCTCAGAATGCATAGATAGAAGGCAAATAATTGTTCTATGGCTTTATTTCGCTGAGTTGCTTACTCTTGAGTAGAACTGCATATTCACTCCAGTAAAAAGCACCTTTGTAAAATGAGCCAAATTGAAGCAGAAAACATTGTTGGAGTGTCAGAATGCATAGATAGAAGGCAAATAAGCGTTCTATGGCTTTATTTCGCTGACTTGCTTACTCTTGAGTAGAAATGCATCTGCTCTCCAGAAATACGCACCTTTGTAAAATGAGCCAAATTGAAGCAGAACACATTGTTGGAGTGTCATAATGCATAGATAGAAGGCAAATAAGCGTTCTATGGCTTTATTTCGCTGACTTGCTTACTCTTGAGTAGAACTGCATATTCACTCCAGCAAAAAGCACCTTTGTAAAATGAGCCAAATTGAAGCAGAACACATTGTTGGAGTGTCAGAATGTATAGATAGAAGGCAAATAAGCGTTCTATGGCTTCATTTCGCTGAGTTGCTTACTCTTGAGTAGAAATGCATCTGCTCTCCAGAAATACGCACCTTTGTAAAATGAGCCAAATTGAAGCAGAACACATTGTTGGAGTGTCAGAATGCATAGATAGAGGCAAATAAGCGTTCTATGGCTTTATTTCGCTTAGTTGCTTACTCTTGAGTAGAAATGCATATTCACTCCAGCAATAAGCACCTTTGTAAAATGAGCCAAATTGAAGCAGAACACATTGTTGGAGTGTCAGAATGCATAGACAGAAGGCAAATAAGCGTTCTATGGCTTTATTTCGCTTAGTTGCTTACTCTTGAGTAGAAATGCATATTCACTCCAGCAATAAGCACCTTTGTAAAATAAGCCAAATTGAAGCAGAAAACATTGTTGGAGTTTCAGAATGCATAGATAGAAGGCAAATAAGCATTCTATGGCTTTATTTCGCTGACTTGCTTACTCTTGAGTAGAAATGCATCTGCTCTCCAGAAATACGCACCTTTGTAAAATGAGCCAAATTGAAGCAGAACACATTGTTGGAGTGTCAGAATGCATAGATAGAAGGCAAATAAGCGTTCTATGGCTTTATTTCGCTGAGTTGCTTACTCTTGAGTAGAACTGCATATTCACTCCAGCAAAAAGCACCTTTGTAAAATGAGCCAAATTGAAGCAGAACACATAGTTGGAGTGTCAGAATGCGTAGATAGAAGGCAAATAAGCGTCCTATGGCTTTATTTCGCTTAGTTGCTTACTCTTGAGTAGAAATGCACCTGCTCTCCAGAAATACGCACCTTTGTAAAATGAGCCAAATTGAAGCAGAACACATAGTTGGAGTGTCAGAATGCGTAGATAGAAGGCAAATAAGCGTCCTATGGCTTTATTTCGCTTAGTTGCTTACTCTTGAGTAGAAATGCATCTGCTCTCCAGCAATCAGCTACTTTGTAAAATGAGCCAAATTGAAGCAGAACACAGTGTTGGAGTGTCAGAATGCATAGATAGAAGGCAAATAAGCGTTCTATGGCTTTATTTCGCTTAGTTGCTTACTCTTGAGTAGAACTGCATTTTCACTCCAGCAATAAGCACCTTTGTTGAATGAACCAAATTGAAGCAGAACACATTGTTGGAGTCTCAGAATGCATAGATAGAAGGCAAATAATTGTTCTATGGCTTTATTTCGCTGAGTTGCTTACTCTTGAGTAGAACTGCATATTCACTCCAGTAAAAAGCACCTTTGTAAAATGAGCCAAATTGAAGCAGAACACATTGTTGGAGTGTCAGAATGTATAGATAGAAGGCAAATAAGCGTTCTATGGCTTCATTTCGCTGAGTTGCTTACTCTTGAGAAGAAATGCATCTGCTCTCCAGAAATACGCACCTTTGTAAAATGAGCCAAATTGAAGCAGAACACATTGTTGGAGTGTCAGAATGCATAGATAGAGGCAAATAAGCATTCTATGGCTTTATTTCGCTTAGTTGCTTACTCTTGAGTAGAAATGCATATTCACTCCAGCAATAAGCACCTTTGTAAAATGAGCCAAATTGAAGCAGAACACATTGTTGGAGTGTCAGAATGCATAGATAGAAGGCAAATAAGCGTTCTATGGCTTTATTTCGCTTAGTTGCTTACTCTTGAGTAGAAATGCATATTCACTCCAGCAATAAGCACCTTTGTAAAATGAGCCAAATTGAAGCAGAAAACATTGTTGGAGTGTCAGAATGCATAGATAGAAGGCAAATAAGCGTTCTATGGCTTTATTTCGCTGACTTGCTTACTCTTGAGTAGAAATGCATCTGCTCTCCAGAAATACGCACCTTTGTAAAATGAGCCAAATTGAAGCAGAACACATTGTTGGAGTGTCATAATGCATAGATAGAAGGCAAATAAGCGTTCTATGGCTTTATTTCGCTGAGTTGCTTACTCTTGAGTAGAACTGCATATTCACTCCAGCAAAAAGCACCTTTGTAAAATGAGCCAAATTGAAGCAGAACACATAGTTGGAGTGTCAGAATGCGTAGATAGAAGGCAAATAAGCGTCCTATGGCTTTATTTCGCTTAGTTGCTTACTCTTGAGTAGAAATGCATCTGCTCTCCAGCAATCAGCTCCTTTGTAAAATGAGCCAAATTGAAGCAGAACACAGTGTTGGAGTGTCAGAATGCATAGATAGAAGGCAAATAAGCGTTCTATGGCTTTATTTCGCTTAGTTGCTTACTCTTGAGTAGAAATGCATATTCACTCCAGCAATAAGCACCTTTGTAAAATGAGCCAAATTGAAGCAGAACACATTGTTGGAGTGTCAGAATGCATAGATAGAAGGCAAATAAGCGTTCTATGGCTTTATTTCGCTGACTTGCTTACTCTTGAGTAGAAATGCATCTGCTCTCCAGAAATACGCACCTTTGTAAAATGAGCCAATTTGAAGCAGAACACATTGTTGGAGTGTCATAATGCATAGATAGAAGGCAAATAAGCGTTCTATGGCTTTATTTCGCTGAGTTGCTTACTCTTGAGTAGAAATGCATCTGCTCTCCAGAAATACGCACCTTTGTAAAATGAGCCAAATTGAAGCAGAACACATTGTTGGAGTGTCAGAATGCATAGATAGAGGCAAATAAGCGTTCTATGGCTTTATTTCGCTTAGTTGCTTACTCTTGAGTAGAAATGCATATTCACTCCAGCAATAAGCACCTTTGTAAAATGAGCCAAATTGAAGCAGAACACATTGTTGGAGTGTCAGAATGCATAGACAGAAGGCAAATAAGCGTTCTATGGCTTTATTTCGCTTAGTTGCTTACTCTTGAGTAGAAATGCATATTCACTCCAGCAATAAGCACCTTTGTAAAATGAGCCAAATTGAAGCAGAAAACATTGTTGGAGTGTCAGAATGCATAGATAGAAGGCAAATAAGCATTCTATGGCTTTATTTCGCTGACTTGCTTACTCTTGAGTAGAAATGCATCTGCTCTCCAGAAATACGCACCTTTGTAAAATGAGCCAAATTGAAGCAGAACACATTGTTGGAGTGTCAAAATGCATAGATAGAAGGCAAATAAGCGTTCTATGGCTTTATTTCGCTGAGTTGCTTACTCTTGAGTAGAACTGCATATTCACTCCAGCAAAAAGCACCTTTGTAAAATGAGCCAAATTGAAGCAGAACACATAGTTGGAGTGTCAGAATGCGTAGATAGAAGGCAAATAAGCGTCCTATGGCTTTATTTCGCTTAGTTGCTTACTCTTGAGTAGAAATGCATCTGCTCTCCAGCAATCAGCTCCTTTGTAAAATGAGCCAAATTGAAGCAGAACACAGTGTTGGAGTGTCAGAATGCATAGATAGAAGGCAAATAAGCGTTCTATGGATTTATTTCGCTTAGTTGCTTACTCTTGAGTAGAACTGCATTTTCACTCCAGCAATAAGCACCTTTGTTGAATGAACCAAATTGAAGCAGAACACATTGTTGGAGTCTCAGAATGCATAGATAGAAGGCAAATAATTGTTCTATGGCTTTATTTCGCTGAGTTGCTTACTCTTGAGTAGAACTGCATATTCACTCCAGCAAAAAGCACCTTTGTAAAATGAGCCAAATTGAAGCAGAACACATTGTTGGAGTGTCAGAATGTATAGATAGAAGGCAAATAAGCGTTCTATGGCTTCATTTCGCTGAGTTGCTTACTCTTGAGAAGAAATGCATCTGCTCTCCAGAAATACGCACCTTTGTAAAATGAGCCAAATTGAAGCAGAACACATTGTTGGAGTGTCAGAATGCATAGATAGAGGCAAATAAGCGTTCTATGGCTTTATTTCGCTTAGTTGCTTACTCTTGAGTAGAAATGCATATTCACTCCAGCAATAAGCACCTTTGTAAAATGAGCCAAATTGAAGCAGAACACATTGTTGGAGTGTCAGAATGCATAGATAGAAGGCGAATATGCGTTCTATGGCTTTATTTCGTTTCGTCGCTTACTCTTGAGTAGAAATGCATGTTCACTCCAGCAATAAGCACCTTTGTAAAATGAGCCAAATTGAAGCAGAACACATTGTTGGAGTGTCAGAATGCATAGATAGAAGGCAAATAAGCGTTCTATGGCTTTATTTCGCTTAGTTGCTTACTCTTGAGTAGAAATGCATATTCACTCCAGCAATGAGCACCTTTGTAAAATGAGCCAAATTGAAGCAGAACACATTGTTGGAGTGTCAGAATGCATAGATAGAAGGCAAATAAGCGTTCTATGGCTTTATTTCGCTTAGTTGCTTACTCTTTAGTAGAAATGCATCTGCACTCCAGGAATAATCACCTTTGTAAAATGAGCCAAATTGAAGCAGAACACATTGTTGGAGTGTCAGAATGCATGGATAGAAGGCAAATAAGCGTTCTCTGGCTTTATTTCGCTTAGTTGCTTACTCTTGAGTAGAAATGCATCTGCTCTCCAGAAATACGCACCTTTGTAAAATGAGCCAAATTGAAGCAGAACACATTGTTGGAGTGTCAGAATACATAGATAGAAGGCAAATAAGCGTTCTATGGCTTTATTTCGCTTAGTTGCTTACTCTTGAGTAGAAATGCATCTGCTCTCCAGAAATAAGCACCTTTGTAAAATGAGCCAAATTGAAGCAGAACACATTGTTGGAGTGTCAGAATGCATAGATAGAAGGCGAATATGCGTTCTATGGCTTTATTTCGCTTCGTTGCTTACTCTTGAGTAGAACTGCATGTTCACTCCAGAAATAATCACCTTTGTAAAATGAGCCAAATTGAAGCAGAACAAATTGTTGGAGTGTCAGAATGCATAGAGTGAAGGCAAATATGCGTTCTATGACTTTATTTCGCTTAGTTGCTTACTCTTGAGTAGAACTGCATATTCACTCCAGCAAATAAGCACCTTTGTAAAATGAGCCAAATTGAAGCAGAACACATTGTTGGAGTGTCAGAATGCATAGATGGAAGGCAAATAAGCGTTCTATGGCTTTATTTCGATTAGTTGCTTACTCTTGAGTAGAAATGCATCTGCTCTCCAGAAATACGCACCTTTGTAAAATGAGCCAAATTGAAGCAGAACACAGTGTTGGAGTGTCAGAATGCATAGATAGAAGGCAAATAAGCGTTCTATGGATTTATTTCGCTTAGTTGCTTACTCTTGAGTAGAACTGCATATTCACTCCACCAATAAGCACCTTTGTAAAATGAGCCAAATTGAAGCAGAACACATTGTTGGAGTGTCAGAATGCATAGATAGAAGGCAAATAAGCGTTCTCTGGCTTTATTTCGCTGAGTTGCTTACTCTTGAGTAGAACTGCAAATTCACTCCAGCAATAAGCACCTTCGTAAAATGAGCCAAATTGAAGCAGAACACATTGTTGGAGTGTCAGAATGCATAGATAGAAGGCAAATAAGCGTTCTATGGCTTTATTTCGCTTAGTTGCTTACTCTTAAGTAGAAATGCATCTGCTCTCCAGAAATACGCACCTTTGTAAAATGAGCCAAATTGAAGCAGAACACATTGTTGGAGTGTCAGAATGCATAGATAGAAGGCAAATAAGCGTTCTATGGCTTTATTTTGCTGACTTGCTTACTCTTGAGTAGAACTGCATATTCACTCCAGCAAAAAGCACCTTTGTAAAATGAGCCAAATTGAAGCAGAACACATTGTTGGAGTGTCAGAATGCATAGATAGAAGGCAAATAAGCGTTCTATGGCTTTATTTCGCTTACTTGCTTACTCTTGAGTAGAAATGCATCTGCTCTCCAGCAATCAGCTCCTTTGTAAAATGAGCCAAATTGAAGCAGAACACATTGTTGGAGTGTCAGAATACATAGATAGAAGGCAAATAAGCGTTCTATGGCTTTATTTCGCTGAGTTGCTTACTCTTGAGTAGAACTGCATATTCACTCCAGCAAAAAGCACCTTTGTAAAATGAGCCAAATTGAAGCAGAACACATTGTTGGAGTGTCAGAATGCATAGATGGAAGGCAAATAAGTGTCCTATGGCTTTATTTCGCTTAGTTGCTTACTCTTGAGTAGAAATGCATCTGCTCTCCAGCAATCAGCTCCTTTGTAAAATGAGCCAAATTGAAGCAGAACACATTGTTGGAGTGTCAGAATGCATAGATAGAAGGCAAATAAGCGTTCTATGGCTTTATTTCGCTGACTTGCTTACTCTTGAGTAGAACTGCATATTCACTCCAGCAAAAAGCACCTTTGTAAAATGAGCCAAATTGAAGCAGAACACATTGTTGGAGTGTCAGAATGTATAGATAGAAGGCAAATAAGCGTTCTATGGCTTCATTTCGCTGAGTTGCTTACTCTTGAGTAGAAATGCATCTGCTCTCCAGAAATACGCACCTTTGTAAAATGAGCCAAATTGAAGCAGAACACATTGTTGGAGTGTCAGAATGCATAGATAGAGGCAAATAAGCGTTCTATGGCTTTATTTCGCTTAGTTGCTTACTCTTGAGTAGAAATGCATATTCACTCCAGCAATAAGCACCTTTGTAAAATGAGCCAAATTGAAGCAGAACACATTGTTGGAGTGTCAGAATGCATAGACAGAAGGCAAATAAGCGTTCTATGGCTTTATTTCGCTTAGTTGCTTACTCTTGAGTAGAACTGCATATTCACTCCAGCAAAAAGCACCTTTGTAAAATAAGCCAAATTGAAGCAGAAAACATTGTTGGAGTTTCAGAATGCATAGATAGAAGGCAAATAAGCATTCTATGGCTTTATTTCGCTGACTTGCTTACTCTTGAGTAGAAATGCATCTGCTCTCCAGAAATACGCACCTTTGTAAAATGAGCCAAATTGAAGCAGAACACATTGTTGGAGTGTCAGAATGCATAGATAGAAGGCAAATAAGCGTTCTATGGCTTTATTTCGCTGAGTTGCTTACTCTTGAGTAGAACTGCATATTCACTCCAGCA
This sequence comes from Zootoca vivipara, assembly GCF_963506605.1. Classification (NCBI taxonomy): domain Eukaryota; kingdom Metazoa; phylum Chordata; class Lepidosauria; order Squamata; family Lacertidae; genus Zootoca; species Zootoca vivipara. The sequence continues at coordinate 4,948,810 of NC_083293.1, read as the reverse complement.
AAAAGCACCTTTGTAAAATGAGCCAAATTGAAGCAGAACACATAGTTGGAGTGTCAGAATGCGTAGATAGAAGGCAAATAAGCGTCCTATGGCTTTATTTCGCTTAGTTGCTTACTCTTGAGTAGAAATGCATCTGCTCTCCAGCAATCAGCTCCTTTGTAAAATGAGCCAAATTGAAGCAGAACACAGTGTTGGAGTGTCAGAATGCATAGATAGAAGGCAAATAAGCGTTCTATGGATTTATTTCGCTTAGTTGCTTACTCTTGAGTAGAACTGCATTTTCACTCCAGCAATAAGCACCTTTGTTGAATGAACCAAATTGAAGCAGAACACATTGTTGGAGTCTCAGAATGCATAGATAGAAGGCAAATAATTGTTCTATGGCTTTATTTCGCTGAGTTGCTTACTCTTGAGTAGAACTGCATATTCACTCCAGCAAAAAGCACCTTTGTAAAATGAGCCAAATTGAAGCAGAACACATTGTTGGAGTGTCAGAATGTATAGATTGAAGGCAAATAAGCGTTCTATGGCTTCATTTCGCTGAGTTGCTTACTCTTGAGTAGAAATGCATCTGCTCTCCAGAAATACGCACCTTTGTAAAATGAGCCAAATTGAAGCAGAACACATTGTTGGAGTGTCAGAATGCATAGATAGAAGGCAAATAAGCGTTCTATGGCTTTATTTCGCTTACTTGCTTACTCTTGAGTAGAAATGCATCTGCTCTCCAGCAATCAGCTCCTTTGTAAAATGAGCCAAATTGAAGCAGAACACATTGTTGGAGTGTCAGAATACATAGATAGAAGGCAAATAAGCGTTCTATGGCTTTATTTCGCTGAGTTGCTTACTCTTGAGTAGAACTGCATATTCACTCCAGCAAAAAGCACCTTTGTAAAATGAGCCAAATTGAAGCAGAACACATTGTTGGAGTGTCAGAATGCATAGATGGAAGGCAAATAAGTGTCCTATGGCTTTATTTCGCTTAGTTGCTTACTCTTGAGTAGAAATGCATCTGCTCTCCAGCAATCAGCTCCTTTGTAAAATGAGCCAAATTGAAGCAGAACACATTGTTGGAGTGTCAGAATGCATAGATAGAAGGCAAATAAGCGTTCTATGGCTTTATTTCGCTGACTTGCTTACTCTTGAGTAGAACTGCATATTCACTCCAGCAAAAAGCACCTTTGTAAAATGAGCCAAATTGAAGCAGAACACATTGTTGGAGTGTCAGAATGTATAGATAGAAGGCAAATAAGCGTTCTATGGCTTCATTTCGCTGAGTTGCTTACTCTTGAGTAGAAATGCATCTGCTCTCCAGAAATACGCACCTTTGTAAAATGAGCCAAATTGAAGCAGAACACATTGTTGGAGTGTCAGAATGCATAGATAGAGGCAAATAAGCGTTCTATGGCTTTATTTCGCTTAGTTGCTTACTCTTGAGTAGAAATGCATATTCACTCCAGCAATAAGCACCTTTGTAAAATGAGCCAAATTGAAGCAGAACACATTGTTGGAGTGTCAGAATGCATAGACAGAAGGCAAATAAGCGTTCTATGGCTTTATTTCGCTTAGTTGCTTACTCTTGAGTAGAAATGCATATTCACTCCAGCAATAAGCACCTTTGTAAAATAAGCCAAATTGAAGCAGAAAACATTGTTGGAGTTTCAGAATGCATAGATAGAAGGCAAATAAGCATTCTATGGCTTTATTTCGCTGACTTGCTTACTCTTGAGTAGAAATGCATCTGCTCTCCAGAAATACGCACCTTTGTAAAATGAGCCAAATTGAAGCAGAACACATTGTTGGAGTGTCAGAATGCATAGATAGAAGGCAAATAAGCGTTCTATGGCTTTATTTCGCTGAGTTGCTTACTCTTGAGTAGAACTGCATATTCACTCCAGCAAAAAGCACCTTTGTAAAATGAGCCAAATTGAAGCAGAACACATAGTTGGAGTGTCAGAATGCGTAGATAGAAGGCAAATAAGCGTCCTATGGCTTTATTTCGCTTAGTTGCTTACTCTTGAGTAGAAATGCATCTGCTCTCCAGCAATCAGCTCCTTTGTAAAATGAGCCAAATTGAAGCAGAACACAGTGTTGGAGTGTCAGAATGCATAGATAGAAGGCAAATAAGCGTTCTATGGATTTATTTCGCTTAGTTGCTTACTCTTGAGTAGAACTGCATTTTCACTCCAGCAATAAGCACCTTTGTTGAATGAACCAAATTGAAGCAGAACACATTGTTGGAGTCTCAGAATGCATAGATAGAAGGCAAATAATTGTTCTATGGCTTTATTTCGCTGAGTTGCTTACTCTTGAGTAGAACTGCATATTCACTCCAGTAAAAAGCACCTTTGTAAAATGAGCCAAATTGAAGCAGAAAACATTGTTGGAGTGTCAGAATGCATAGATAGAAGGCAAATAAGCGTTCTATGGCTTTATTTCGCTGACTTGCTTACTCTTGAGTAGAAATGCATCTGCTCTCCAGCAAAAAGCACCTTTGTAAAATGAGCCAAATTGAAGCAGAACACATTGTTGGAGTGTCAGAATGTATAGATAGAAGGCAAATAAGCGTTCTATGGCTTCATTTCGCTGAGTTGCTTACTCTTGAGTAGAAATGCATCTGCTCTCCAGAAATACGCACCTTTGTAAAATGAGCCAAATTGAAGCAGAACACATTGTTGGAGTGTCAGAATGCATAGATAGAGGCAAATAAGCGTTCTATGGCTTTATTTCGCTTAGTTGCTTACTCTTGAGTAGAAATGCATATTCACTCCAGCAATAAGCACCTTTGTAAAATGAGCCAAATTGAAGCAGAACACATTGTTGGAGTGTCAGAATGCATAGACAGAAGGCAAATAAGCGTTCTATGGCTTTATTTCGCTTAGTTGCTTACTCTTGAGTAGAAATGCATATTCACTCCAGCAATAAGCACCTTTGTAAAATAAGCCAAATTGAAGCAGAAAACATTGTTGGAGTTTCAGAATGCATAGATAGAAGGCAAATAAGCATTCTATGGCTTTATTTCGCTGACTTGCTTACTCTTGAGTAGAAATGCATCTGCTCTCCAGAAATACGCACCTTTGTAAAATGAGCCAAATTGAAGCAGAACACATTGTTGGAGTGTCAGAATGCATAGATAGAAGGCAAATAAGCGTTCTATGGCTTTATTTCGCTGAGTTGCTTACTCTTGAGTAGAACTGCATATTCACTCCAGCAAAAAGCACCTTTGTAAAATGAGCCAAATTGAAGCAGAACACATAGTTGGAGTGTCAGAATGCGTAGATAGAAGGCAAATAAGCGTCCTATGGCTTTATTTCGCTTAGTTGCTTACTCTTGAGTAGAAATGCATCTGCTCTCCAGCAATCAGCTCCTTTGTAAAATGAGCCAAATTGAAGCAGAAAACAGTGTTGGAGTGTCAGAATGCATAGATAGAAGGCAAATAAGCGTTCTATGGATTTATTTCGCTTAGTTGCTTACTCTTGAGTAGAACTGCATTTTCACTCCAGCAATAAGCACCTTTGTTGAATGAACCAAATTGAAGCAGAACACATTGTTGGAGTCTCAGAATGCATAGATAGAAGGCAAATAATTGTTCTATGGCTTTATTTCGCTGAGTTGCTTACTCTTGAGTAGAACTGCATATTCACTCCAGCAAAAAGCACCTTTGTAAAATGAGCCAAATTGAAGCAGAACACATTGTTGGAGTGTCAGAATGTATAGATAGAAGGCAAATAAGCGTTCTATGGCTTCATTTCGCTGAGTTGCTTACTCTTGAGTAGAAATGCATCTGCTCTCCAGAAATACGCACCTTTGTAAAATGAGCCAAATTGAAGCAGAACACATTGTTGGAGTGTCAGAATGCATAGATAGAAGGCAAATAAGCGTTCTATGGCTTTATTTCGCTTACTTGCTTACTCTTGAGTAGAAATGCATCTGCTCTCCAGCAATCAGCTCCTTTGTAAAATGAGCCAAATTGAAGCAGAACACATTGTTGGAGTGTCAGAATACATAGATAGAAGGCAAATAAGCGTTCTATGGCTTTATTTCGCTGAGTTGCTTACTCTTGAGTAGAACTGCATATTCACTCCAGCAAAAAGCACCTTTGTAAAATGAGCCAAATTGAAGCAGAACACATTGTTGGAGTGTCAGAATGCATAGATGGAAGGCAAATAAGTGTCCTATGGCTTTATTTCGCTTAGTTGCTTACTCTTGAGTAGAAATGCATCTGCTCTCCAGCAATCAGCTCCTTTGTAAAATGAGCCAAATTGAAGCAGAACACATTGTTGGAGTGTCAGAATGCATAGATAGAAGGCAAATAAGCGTTCTATGGCTTTATTTCCCTGACTTGCTTACTCTTGAGTAGAACTGCATATTCACTCCAGCAAAAAGCACCTTTGTAAAATGAGCCAAATTGAAGCAGAACACATTGTTGGAGTGTCAGAATGTATAGATAGAAGGCAAATAAGCGTTCTATGGCTTCATTTCGCTGAGTTGCTTACTCTTGAGTAGAAATGCATCTGCTCTCCAGAAATACGCACCTTTGTAAAATGAGCCAAATTGAAGCAGAACACATTGTTGGAGTGTCAGAATGCATAGATAGAGGCAAATAAGCGTTCTATGGCTTTATTTCGCTTAGTTGCTTACTCTTGAGTAGAAATGCATATTCACTCCAGCAATAAGCACCTTTGTAAAATGAGCCAAATTGAAGCAGAACACATTGTTGGAGTGTCAGAATGCATAGACAGAAGGCAAATAAGCGTTCTATGGCTTTATTTCGCTTAGTTGCTTACTCTTGAGTAGAAATGCATATTCACTCCAGCAATAAGCACCTTTGTAAAATAAGCCAAATTGAAGCAGAAAACATTGTTGGAGTTTCAGAATGCATAGATAGAAGGCAAATAAGCATTCTATGGCTTTATTTCGCTGACTTGCTTACTCTTGAGTAGAAATGCATCTGCTCTCCAGAAATACGCACCTTTGTAAAATGAGCCAAATTGAAGCAGAACACATTGTTGGAGTGTCAGAATGCATAGATAGAAGGCAAATAAGCGTTCTATGGCTTTATTTCGCTGAGTTGCTTACTCTTGAGTAGAACTGCATATTCACTCCAGCAAAAAGCACCTTTGTAAAATGAGCCAAATTGAAGCAGAACACATAGTTGGAGTGTCAGAATGCGTAGATAGAAGGCAAATAAGCGTCCTATGGCTTTATTTCGCTTAGTTGCTTACTCTTGAGTAGAAATGCATCTGCTCTCCAGCAATCAGCTCCTTTGTAAAATGAGCCAAATTGAAGCAGAACACAGTGTTGGAGTGTCAGAATGCATAGATAGAAGGCAAATAAGCGTTCTATGGATTTATTTCGCTTAGTTGCTTACTCTTGAGTAGAACTGCATTTTCACTCCAGCAATAAGCACCTTTGTTGAATGAACCAAATTGAAGCAGAACACATTGTTGGAGTCTCAGAATGCATAGATAGAAGGCAAATAATTGTTCTATGGCTTTATTTCGCTGAGTTGCTTACTCTTGAGTAGAACTGCATATTCACTCCAGTAAAAAGCACCTTTGTAAAATGAGCCAAATTGAAGCAGAAAACATTGTTGGAGTGTCAGAATGCATAGATAGAAGGCAAATAAGCGTTCTATGGCTTTATTTCGCTGACTTGCTTACTCTTGAGTAGAAATGCATCTGCTCTCCAGAAATACGCACCTTTGTAAAATGAGCCAAATTGAAGCAGAACACATTGTTGGAGTGTCATAATGCATAGATAGAAGGCAAATAAGCGTTCTATGGCTTTATTTCGCTGACTTGCTTACTCTTGAGTAGAACTGCATATTCACTCCAGCAAAAAGCACCTTTGTAAAATGAGCCAAATTGAAGCAGAACACATTGTTGGAGTGTCAGAATGTATAGATAGAAGGCAAATAAGCGTTCTATGGCTTCATTTCGCTGAGTTGCTTACTCTTGAGTAGAAATGCATCTGCTCTCCAGAAATACGCACCTTTGTAAAATGAGCCAAATTGAAGCAGAACACATTGTTGGAGTGTCAGAATGCATAGATAGAGGCAAATAAGCGTTCTATGGCTTTATTTCGCTTAGTTGCTTACTCTTGAGTAGAAATGCATATTCACTCCAGCAATAAGCACCTTTGTAAAATGAGCCAAATTGAAGCAGAACACATTGTTGGAGTGTCAGAATGCATAGACAGAAGGCAAATAAGCGTTCTATGGCTTTATTTCGCTTAGTTGCTTACTCTTGAGTAGAAATGCATATTCACTCCAGCAATAAGCACCTTTGTAAAATAAGCCAAATTGAAGCAGAAAACATTGTTGGAGTTTCAGAATGCATAGATAGAAGGCAAATAAGCATTCTATGGCTTTATTTCGCTGACTTGCTTACTCTTGAGTAGAAATGCATCTGCTCTCCAGAAATACGCACCTTTGTAAAATGAGCCAAATTGAAGCAGAACACATTGTTGGAGTGTCAGAATGCATAGATAGAAGGCAAATAAGCGTTCTATGGCTTTATTTCGCTGAGTTGCTTACTCTTGAGTAGAACTGCATATTCACTCCAGCAAAAAGCACCTTTGTAAAATGAGCCAAATTGAAGCAGAACACATAGTTGGAGTGTCAGAATGCGTAGATAGAAGGCAAATAAGCGTCCTATGGCTTTATTTCGCTTAGTTGCTTACTCTTGAGTAGAAATGCATCTGCTCTCCAGCAATCAGCTCCTTTGTAAAATGAGCCAAATTGAAGCAGAAAACAGTGTTGGAGTGTCAGAATGCATAGATAGAAGGCAAATAAGCGTTCTATGGATTTATTTCGCTTAGTTGCTTACTCTTGAGTAGAACTGCATTTTCACTCCAGCAATAAGCACCTTTGTTGAATGAACCAAATTGAAGCAGAACACATTGTTGGAGTCTCAGAATGCATAGATAGAAGGCAAATAATTGTTCTATGGCTTTATTTCGCTGAGTTGCTTACTCTTGAGTAGAACTGCATATTCACTCCAGCAAAAAGCACCTTTGTAAAATGAGCCAAATTGAAGCAGAACACATTGTTGGAGTGTCAGAATGTATAGATAGAAGGCAAATAAGCGTTCTATGGCTTCATTTCGCTGAGTTGCTTACTCTTGAGTAGAAATGCATCTGCTCTCCAGAAATACGCACCTTTGTAAAATGAGCCAAATTGAAGCAGAACACATTGTTGGAGTGTCAGAATGCATAGATAGAAGGCAAATAAGCGTTCTATGGCTTTATTTCGCTTACTTGCTTACTCTTGAGTAGAAATGCATCTGCTCTCCAGCAATCAGCTCCTTTGTAAAATGAGCCAAATTGAAGCAGAACACATTGTTGGAGTGTCAGAATACATAGATAGAAGGCAAATAAGCGTTCTATGGCTTTATTTCGCTGAGTTGCTTACTCTTGAGTAGAACTGCATATTCACTCCAGCAAAAAGCACCTTTGTAAAATGAGCCAAATTGAAGCAGAACACATTGTTGGAGTGTCAGAATGCATAGATGGAAGGCAAATAAGTGTCCTATGGCTTTATTTCGCTTAGTTGCTTACTCTTGAGTAGAAATGCATCTGCTCTCCAGCAATCAGCTCCTTTGTAAAATGAGCCAAATTGAAGCAGAACACATTGTTGGAGTGTCAGAATGCATAGACAGAAGGCAAATAAGCGTTCTATGGCTTTATTTCGCTTAGTTGCTTACTCTTGAGTAGAAATGCATATTCACTCCAGCAATAAGCACCTTTGTAAAATAAGCCAAATTGAAGCAGAAAACATTGTTGGAGTTTCAGAATGCATAGATAGAAGGCAAATAAGCATTCTATGGCTTTATTTCGCTGACTTGCTTACTCTTGAGTAGAAATGCATCTGCTCTCCAGAAATACGCACCTTTGTAAAATGAGCCAAATTGAAGCAGAACACATTGTTGGAGTGTCAGAATGCATAGATAGGAGGCAAATAAGCGTTCTATGGCTTTATTTCGCTGAGTTGCTTACTCTTGAGTAGAACTGCATATTCACTCCAGCAAAAAGCACCTTTGTAAAATGAGCCAAATTGAAGCAGAACACATAGTTGGAGTGTCAGAATGCGTAGATAGAAGGCAAATAAGCGTCCTATGGCTTTATTTCGCTTAGTTGCTTACTCTTGAGTAGAAATGCATCTGCTCTCCAGCAATCAGCTCCTTTGTAAAATGAGCCAAATTGAAGCAGAACACAGTGTTGGAGTGTCAGAATGCATAGATAGAAGGCAAATAAGCGTTCTATGGATTTATTTCGCTTAGTTGCTTACTCTTGAGTAGAACTGCATTTTCACTCCAGCAATAAGCACCTTTGTTGAATGAACCAAATTGAAGCAGAACACATTGTTGGAGTCTCAGAATGCATAGATAGAAGGCAAATAATTGTTCTATGGCTTTATTTCGCTGAGTTGCTTACTCTTGAGTAGAACTGCATATTCACTCCAGTAAAAAGCACCTTTGTAAAATGAGCCAAATTGAAGCAGAAAACATTGTTGGAGTGTCAGAATGCATAGATAGAAGGCAAATAAGCGTTCTATGGCTTTATTTCGCTGACTTGCTTACTCTTGAGTAGAAATGCATCTGCTCTCCAGAAATACGCACCTTTGTAAAATGAGCCAAATTGAAGCAGAACACATTGTTGGAGTGTCATAATGCATAGATAGAAGGCAAATAAGCGTTCTATGGCTTTATTTCGCTGAGTTGCTTACTCTTGAGTAGAACTGCATATTCACTCCAGCAAAAAGCACCTTTGTAAAATGAGCCAAATTGAAGCAGAACACATAGTTGGAGTGTCAGAATGCGTAGATAGAAGGCAAATAAGCGTCCTATGGCTTTATTTCGCTTAGTTGCTTACTCTTGAGTAGAAATGCATCTGCTCTCCAGCAATCAGCTCCTTTGTAAAATGAGCCAAATTGAAGCAGAACACAGTGTTGGAGTGTCAGAATGCATAGATAGAAGGCAAATAAGCGTTCTATGGCTTTATTTCGCTTAGTTGCTTACTCTTGAGTAGAAATGCATATTCACTCCAGCAATAAGCACCTTTGTAAAATGAGCCAAATTGAAGCAGAACACATTGTTGGAGTGTCAGAATGCATAGATAGAAGGCAAATAAGCGTTCTATGGCTTTATTTCGCTTAGTTGCTTACTCTTGAGTAGAAATGCATATTCACTCCAGCAATAAGCACCTTTGTAAAATGAGCCAAATTGAAGCAGAAAACATTGTTGGAGTGTCAGAATGCATAGATAGAAGGCAAATAAGCGTTCTATGGCTTTATTTCGCTGACTTGCTTACTCTTGAGTAGAAATGCATCTGCTCTCCAGAAATACGCACCTTTGTAAAATGAGCCAATTTGAAGCAGAACACATTGTTGGAGTGTCAGAATGCATAGATAGAGGCAAATAAGCATTCTATGGCTTTATTTCGCTTAGTTGCTTACTCTTGAGTAGAACTGCATATTCACTCCAGCAATAAGCACCTTTGTAAAATGAGCCAAATTGAAGCAGAACACATTGTTGGAGTGTCAGAATGCATAGATAGAAGGCATATAAGCGTTCTATGGCTTTATTTCGCTTAGTTGCTTACTCTTGAGTAGAAATGCATATTCACTCCAGCAATAAGCACCTTTGTAAAATGAGCCAAATTGAAGCAGAAAACATTGTTGGAGTGTCAGAATGCATAGATAGAAGGCAAATAAGCGTTCTATGGCTTTATTTCGCTGACTTGCTTACTCTTGAGTAGAAATGCATCTGCTCTCCAGAAATACGCACCTTTGTAAAATGAGCCAAATTGAAGCAGAACACATTGTTGGAGTGTCATAATGCATAGATAGAAGGCAAATAAGCGTTCTACGGCTTTATTTCGCTGAGTTGCTTACTCTTGAGTAGAACTGCATATTCACTCCAGCAAAAGCACCTTTGTAAAATGAGCCAAATTGAAGCAGAACACATAGTTGGAGTGTCAGAATGCGTAGATAGAAGGCAAATAAGCGTCCTATGGCTTTATTTCGCTTAGTTGCTTACTCTTGAGTAGAAATGCATCTGCTCTCCAGCAATCAGCTCCTTTGTAAAATGAGCCAAATTGAAGCAGAACACAGTGTTGGAGTGTCAGAATGCATAGATAGAAGGCAAATAAGCGTTCTATGGCTTTATTTCGCTTAGTTGCTTACTCTTGAGTAGAAATGCATATTCACTCCAGCAATAAGCACCTTTGTAAAATGAGCCAAATTGAAGCAGAACACATTGTTGGAGTGTCAGAATGCATAGATAGAAGGCAAATAAGCGTTCTATGGCTTTATTTCGCTTAGTTGCTTACTCTTGAGTAGAAATGCATATTCACTCCAGCAATAAGCACCTTTGTAAAATGAGCCAAATTGAAGCAGAAAACATTGTTGGAGTGTCAGAATGCATAGATAGAAGGCAAATAAGCGTTCTATGGCTTTATTTCGCTGACTTGCTTACTCTTGAGTAGAAATGCATCTGCTCTCCAGAAATACGCACCTTTGTAAAATGAGCCAATTTGAAGCAGAACACATTGTTGGAGTGTCATAATGCATAGATAGAAGGCAAATAAGCGTTCTATGGCTTTATTTCGCTGAGTTGCTTACTCTTGAGTAGAAATGCATCTGCTCTCCAGAAATACGCACCTTTGTAAAATGAGCCAAATTGAAGCAGAACACATTGTTGGAGTGTCAGAATGCATAGATAGAGGCAAATAAGCGTTCTATGGCTTTATTTCGCTTAGTTGCTTACTCTTGAGTAGAAATGCATCTGCTCTCCAGCAATCAGCTCCTTTGTAAAATGAGCCAAATTGAAGCAGAACACAGTGTTGGAGTGTCAGAATGCATAGATAGAAGGCAAATAAGCGTTCTATGGCTTTATTTCGCTTAGTTGCTTACTCTTGAGTAGAACTGCATTTTCACTCCAGCAATAAGCACCTTTGTTGAATGAACCAAATTGAAGCAGAACACATTGTTGGAGTCTCAGAATGCATAGATAGAAGGCAAATAATTGTTCTATGGCTTTATTTCGCTGACTTGCTTACTCTTGAGTAGAAATGCATCTGCTCTCCAGAAATACGCACCTTTGTAAAATGAGCCAATTTGAAGCAGAACACATTGTTGGAGTGTCATAATGCATAGATAGAAGGCAAATAAGCGTTCTATGGCTTTATTTCGCTGAGTTGCTTACTCTTGAGTAGAAATGCACCTGCTCTCCAGAAATACGCACCTTTGTAAAATGAGCCAAATTGAAGCAGAACACATAGTTGGAGTGTCAGAATGCGTAGATAGAAGGCAAATAAGCGTCCTATGGCTTTATTTCGCTTAGTTGCTTACTCTTGAGTAGAAATGCATCTGCTCTCCAGCAATCAGCTACTTTGTAAAATGAGCCAAATTGAAGCAGAACACAGTGTTGGAGTGTCAGAATGCATAGATAGAAGGCAAATAAGCGTTCTATGGCTTTATTTCGCTTAGTTGTTTACTCTTGAGTAGAACTGCATTTTCACTCCAGCAATAAGCACCTTTGTTGAATGAACCAAATTGAAGCAGAACACATTGTTGGAGTCTCAGAATGCATAGATAGAAGGCAAATAATTGTTCTATGGCTTTATTTCGCTGAGTTGCTTACTCTTGAGTAGAACTGCATATTCACTCCAGTAAAAAGCACCTTTGTAAAATGAGCCAAATTGAAGCAGAACACATTGTTGGAGTGTCAGAATGTATAGATAGAAGGCAAATAAGCGTTCTATGGCTTCATTTCGCTGAGTTGCTTACTCTTGAGAAGAAATGCATCTGCTCTCCAGAAATACGCACCTTTGTAAAATGAGCCAAATTGAAGCAGAACACATTGTTGGAGTGTCAGAATGCATAGATAGAGGCAAATAAGCATTCTATGGCTTTATTTCGCTTAGTTGCTTACTCTTGAGTAGAAATGCATATTCACTCCAGCAATAAGCACCTTTGTAAAATGAGCCAAATTGAAGCAGAACACATTGTTGGAGTGTCAGAATGCATAGATAGAAGGCAAATAAGCGTTCTATGGCTTTATTTCGCTTAGTTGCTTACTCTTGAGTAGAAATGCATATTCACTCCAGCAATAAGCACCTTTGTAAAATGAGCCAAATTGAAGCAGAAAACATTGTTGGAGTGTCAGAATGCATAGATAGAAGGCAAATAAGCGTTCTATGGCTTTATTTCGCTGACTTGCTTACTCTTGAGTAGAAATGCATCTGCTCTCCAGAAATACGCACCTTTGTAAAATGAGCCAAATTGAAGCAGAACACATTGTTGGAGTGTCATAATGCATAGATAGAAGGCAAATAAGCGTTCTATGGCTTTATTTCGCTGAGTTGCTTACTCTTGAGTAGAACTGCATATTCACTCCAGCAAAAAGCACCTTTGTAAAATGAGCCAAATTGAAGCAGAACACATAGTTGGAGTGTCAGAATGCGTAGATAGAAGGCAAATAAGCGTCCTATGGCTTTATTTCGCTTAGTTGCTTACTCTTGAGTAGAAATGCATCTGCTCTCCAGCAATCAGCTCCTTTGTAAAATGAGCCAAATTGAAGCAGAACACAGTGTTGGAGTGTCAGAATGCATAGATAGAAGGCAAATAAGCGTTCTATGGCTTTATTTCGCTTAGTTGCTTACTCTTGAGTAGAAATGCATATTCACTCCAGCAATAAGCACCTTTGTAAAATGAGCCAAATTGAAGCAGAACACATTGTTGGAGTGTCAGAATGCATAGATAGAAGGCAAATAAGCGTTCTATGGCTTTATTTCGCTGACTTGCTTACTCTTGAGTAGAAATGCATCTGCTCTCCAGAAATACGCACCTTTGTAAAATGAGCCAATTTGAAGCAGAACACATTGTTGGAGTGTCATAATGCATAGATAGAAGGCAAATAAGCGTTCTATGGCTTTATTTCGCTGAGTTGCTTACTCTTGAGTAGAAATGCATCTGCTCTCCAGAAATACGCACCTTTGTAAAATGAGCCAAATTGAAGCAGAACACATTGTTGGAGTGTCAGAATGCATAGATAGAGGCAAATAAGCGTTCTATGGCTTTATTTCGCTTAGTTGCTTACTCTTGAGTAGAAATGCATATTCACTCCAGCAATAAGCACCTTTGTAAAATGAGCCAAATTGAAGCAGAACACATTGTTGGAGTGTCAGAATGCATAGACAGAAGGCAAATAAGCGTTCTATGGCTTTATTTCGCTTAGTTGCTTACTCTTGAGTAGAAATGCATATTCACTCCAGCAATAAGCACCTTTGTAAAATGAGCCAAATTGAAGCAGAAAACATTGTTGGAGTGTCAGAATGCATAGATAGAAGGCAAATAAGCATTCTATGGCTTTATTTCGCTGACTTGCTTACTCTTGAGTAGAAATGCATCTGCTCTCCAGAAATACGCACCTTTGTAAAATGAGCCAAATTGAAGCAGAACACATTGTTGGAGTGTCAAAATGCATAGATAGAAGGCAAATAAGCGTTCTATGGCTTTATTTCGCTGAGTTGCTTACTCTTGAGTAGAACTGCATATTCACTCCAGCAAAAAGCACCTTTGTAAAATGAGCCAAATTGAAGCAGAACACATAGTTGGAGTGTCAGAATGCGTAGATAGAAGGCAAATAAGCGTCCTATGGCTTTATTTCGCTTAGTTGCTTACTCTTGAGTAGAAATGCATCTGCTCTCCAGCAATCAGCTCCTTTGTAAAATGAGCCAAATTGAAGCAGAACACAGTGTTGGAGTGTCAGAATGCATAGATAGAAGGCAAATAAGCGTTCTATGGATTTATTTCGCTTAGTTGCTTACTCTTGAGTAGAACTGCATTTTCACTCCAGCAATAAGCACCTTTGTTGAATGAACCAAATTGAAGCAGAACACATTGTTGGAGTCTCAGAATGCATAGATAGAAGGCAAATAATTGTTCTATGGCTTTATTTCGCTGAGTTGCTTACTCTTGAGTAGAACTGCATATTCACTCCAGCAAAAAGCACCTTTGTAAAATGAGCCAAATTGAAGCAGAACACATTGTTGGAGTGTCAGAATGTATAGATAGAAGGCAAATAAGCGTTCTATGGCTTCATTTCGCTGAGTTGCTTACTCTTGAGAAGAAATGCATCTGCTCTCCAGAAATACGCACCTTTGTAAAATGAGCCAAATTGAAGCAGAACACATTGTTGGAGTGTCAGAATGCATAGATAGAGGCAAATAAGCGTTCTATGGCTTTATTTCGCTTAGTTGCTTACTCTTGAGTAGAAATGCATATTCACTCCAGCAATAAGCACCTTTGTAAAATGAGCCAAATTGAAGCAGAACACATTGTTGGAGTGTCAGAATGCATAGATAGAAGGCAAATAAGCGTTCTATGGCTTTATTTCGCTTAGTTGCTTACTCTTGAGTAGAAATGCATATTCACTCCAGCAATAAGCACCTTTGTAAAATGAGCCAAATTGAAGCAGAAAACATTGTTGGAGTGTCAGAATGCATAGATAGAAGGCAAATAAGCGTTCTATGGCTTTATTTCGCTGACTTGCTTACTCTTGAGTAGAAATGCAGCTGCTCTCCAGAAATACGCACCTTTGTAAAATGAGCCAAATTGAAGCAGAACACATTGTTGGAGTGTCATAATGCATAGATAGAAGGCAAATAAGCGTTCTATGGCTTTATTTCGCTGAGTTGCTTACTCTTGAGTAGAACTGCATATTCACTCCAGCAAAAAGCACCTTTGTAAAATGAGCCAAATTGAAGCAGAACACATTGTTGGAGTGTCAGAATGCATAGACAGAAGGCAAATAAGCGTTCTATGGCTTTATTTCGCTTAGTTGCTTACTCTTGAGTAGAACTGCATATTCACTCCAGCAATAAGCACCTTTGTAAAATGAGCCAAATTGAAGCAGAAAACATTGTTGGAGTGTCAGAATGCATAGATAGAAGGCAAATAAGCATTCTATGGCTTTATTTCGCTGACTTGCTTACTCTTGAGTAGAAATGCATCTGCTCTCCAGAAATACGCACCTTTGTAAAATGAGCCAAATTGAAGCAGAACACATTGTTGGAGTGTCAGAATGCATAGATAGAAGGCAAATAAGCGTTCTATGGCTTTATTTCGCTGAGTTGCTTACTCTTGAGTAGAACTGCATATTCACTCCAGCAAAAAGCACCTTTGTAAAATGAGCCAAATTGAAGCAGAACACATAGTTGGAGTGTCAGAATGCGTAGATAGAAGGCAAATAAGCGTCCTATGGCTTTATTTCGCTTAGTTGCTTACTCTTGAGTAGAAATGCATCTGCTCTCCAGCAATCAGCTCCTTTGTAAAATGAGCCAAATTGAAGCAGAACACAGTGTTGGAGTGTCAGAATGCATAGATAGAAGGCAAATAAGCGTTCTATGGATTTATTTCGCTTAGTTGCTTACTCTTGAGTAGAACTGCATTTTCACTCCAGCAATAAGCACCTTTGTTGAATGAACCAAATTGAAGCAGAACACATTGTTGGAGTCTCAGAATGCATAGATAGAAGGCAAATAATTGTTCTATGGCTTTATTTCGCTGAGTTGCTTACTCTTGAGTAGAACTGCATATTCACTCCAGCAAAAAGCACCTTTGTAAAATGAGCCAAATTGAAGCAGAACACATTGTTGGAGTGTCAGAATGTATAGATAGAAGGCAAATAAGCGTTCTATGGCTTCATTTCGCTGAGTTGCTTACTCTTGAGAAGAAATGCATCTGCTCTCCAGAAATACGCACCTTTGTAAAATGAGCCAAATTGAAGCAGAACACATTGTTGGAGTGTCAGAATGCATAGATAGAGGCAAATAAGCATTCTATGGCTTTATTTCGCTTAGTTGCTTACTCTTGAGTAGAAATGCATATTCACTCCAGCAATAAGCACCTTTGTAAAATGAGCCAAATTGAAGCAGAACACATTGTTGGAGTGTCAGAATGCATAGATAGAAGGCAAATAAGCGTTCTATGGCTTTATTTCGCTTAGTTGCTTACTCTTGAGTAGAAATGCATATTCACTCCAGCAATAAGCACCTTTGTAAAATGAGCCAAATTGAAGCAGAAAACATTGTTGGAGTGTCGGAATGCATAGATAGAAGGCAAATAAGCGTTCTATGGCTTTATTTCGCTGACTTGCTTACTCTTGAGTAGAAATGCATCTGCTCTCCAGAAATACGCACCTTTGTAAAATGAGCCAAATTGAAGCAGAACACATTGTTGGAGTGTCATAATGCATAGATAGAAGGCAAATAAGCGTTCTATGGCTTTATTTCGCTGAGTTGCTTACTCTTGAGTAGAACTGCATATTCACTCCAGCAAAAAGCACCTTTGTAAAATGAGCCAAATTGAAGCAGAACACATAGTTGGAGTGTCAGAATGCATAGATAGAAGGCAAAAAAGCGTCCTATGGCTTTATTTCGCTTAGTTGCTTACTCTTGAGTAGAAATGCATCTGCTCTACAGCAATCAGCTCCTTTGTAAAATGAGCCAAATTGAAGCAGAACACAGTGTTGGAGTGTCAGAATGCATAGATAGAAGGCAAATAAGCGTTCTATGGCTTTATTTCGCTTAGTTGCTTACTCTTGAGTAGAACTGCACATTCACTCCAGCAATAAGCACCTTTGTAAAATGAACCAAATTGAAGCAGAACACATTGTTGGAGTGTCAGAATGCATAGATAGAAGGCAAATAAGTGTTCTATGGCTTTATTTCGCTGAGTTGCTTACTCTTGAGTAGAACTGCATATTCACTCCACCAATAAGCACCTTTGTAAAATGAGCCAAATTGAAGCAGAACACATTGTTGGAGTGTCAGAATGCATAGACAGAAGGCAAATAAGCGTTCTCTGGCTTTATTTCGCTGAGTTGCTTACTCTTGAGTAGAACTGCACATTCACTCCAGCAATAAGCACCTTCGTAAAATGAGCCAAATTGAAGCAGAACACATTGTTGGAGTGTCAGAATGCATAGATAGAAGGCAAATAAGCGTTCTATGGCTTTATTTCGCTTAGTTGCTTACTCTTGAGTAGAAATGCATCTGCTCTCCAGAAATACGCACCTTTGTAAAATGAGCCAAATTGAAGCAGAACACATTGTTGGAGTGTCAGAATGCATAGATAGAGGCAAATAAGCGTTCTATGGCTTTATTTCGCTTAGTTGCTTACTCTTGAGTAGAAATGCATATTCACTCCAGCAATAAGCACCTTTGTAAAATGAGCCAAATTGAAGCAGAACACATTGTTGGAGTGTCAGAATGCATAGATAGAAGGCATATAAGCGTTCTATGGCTTTGTTTCGCTTAGTTGCTTACTCTTGAGTAGAAATGCATTTTCAATCCAGCAATGAGAACCTTTGTAAAATGAGCCAAATTGAAGCAGAACACATTGTTGGAGTGTCAGAATGCATAGATAGAAGGCAAATAAGCGTTCTATGGCTTTATTTCGCTTAGTTGCTTACTCTTTAGTAGAAATGCATCTGCACTCCAGGAATAATCACCTTTGTAAAATGAGCCAAATTGAAGCAGAACACATTGTTGGAGTGTCAGAATGCATAGATAGAAGGCAAATAAGCGTTCTATGGCTTTATTTCGCTGACTTGCTTACTCTTGAGTAGAACTGCATATTCACTCCAGCAAAAAGCACCTTTGTAAAATGAGCCAAATTGAAGCAGAACACATTGTTGGAGTGTCAGAATGCATAGATAGAAGGCAAATAAGCGTTCTATGGCTTTATTTCGCTTAGTTGCTTACTCTTGAGTAGAAATGCATCTGCTCTCCAGAAATAAGCACCTTTGTAAAATGAGCCAAACTGAAGCAGAACACATTGTTGGAGTGTCAGAATGCATAGATAGAAGGCGAATATGCGTTCTATGGCTTTATTTCGCTTCGTTGCTTACTCTTGAGTAGAACTGCATGTTCACTCCAGAAATAATCACCTTTGTAAAATGAGCCAAATTGAAGCAGAACACATTGTTGGAGTGTCAGAATGCATAGAGAGAAGGCAAATATGCGTTCTATGACTTTATTTCGCTTAGTTGCTTACTCTTGAGTAGAAATGCATATTCACTCCAGCAATAAGCACCTTTGTAAAATGAGCCAATTTGAAGCAGAACACATTGTTGGAGTGTCAGAATGCATAGATAGAAGGCAAATAAGCGTTCTATGGCTTTATTTCGCTTAGTTGCTTACTCTTGAGTAGAAATGCATATTCAATCCAGCAATGAGAACCTTTGTAAAATGAGCCAAATTGAAGCAGAACACATTGTTGGAGTGTCAGAATGCATAGATAGAAGGCAAATAAGCGTTCTATGGCTTTATTTCGCTTAGTTGCTTACTCTTTAGTAGAAATGCATCTGCACTTCAGGAATAATCAGCTTTGTAAAATGAGCCAAATTGAAGCAGAACACATTGTTGGAGTGTCAGAATGCATGGATAGATGGCAAATAAGCGTTCTATGGCTTTATTTCGCTTAGTTGCTTACTCTTTAGTAGAAATGCATCTGCACTCCAGGAATAATCACCTTTGTAAAATGAGCCAAATTGAAGCAGAACACATTGTTGGAGTGTCAGAATGCATAGATAGAAGGCAAATAAGCGTTCTATGGCTTTATTTCGCTGACTTGCTTACTCTTGAGTAGAACTGCATATTCACTCCAGCAAAAAGCACCTTTGTAAAATGAGCCAAATTGAAGCAGAACACATTGTTGGAGTGTCAGAATGCATAGATAGAAGGCAAATAAGCGTTCTATGGCTTTATTTCGCTTAGTTGCTTACTCTTGAGTAGAAATGCATATTCAATCCAGCAATGAGAACCTTTGTAAAATGAGCCAAATTGAAGCAGAACACATTGTTGGAGTCTCAGAATGCATAGATAGAAGGCAAATAAGCGTTCTATGGCTTTATTTCGCTTAGTTGCTTACTCTTTAGTAGAAATGCATCTGCACTTCAGGAATAATCAGCTTTGTAAAATGAGCCAAATTGAAGCAGAACACATTGTTGGAGTGTCAGAATGCATGGATAGATGGCAAATAAGCGTTCTATGGCTTTATTTCGCTTAGTTGCTTACTCTTTAGTAGAAATGCATCTGCACTCCAGGAATAATCACCTTTGTAAAATGAGCCAAATTGAAGCAGAACACATTGTTGGAGTGTCAGAATGCATAGATAGAAGGCAAATAAGCGTTCTATGGCTTTATTTCGCTGACTTGCTTACTCTTGAGTAGAACTGCATATTCACTCCAGCAAAAAGCACCTTTGTAAAATGAGCCAAATTGAAGCAGAACACATTGTTGGAGTGTCAGAATGCATAGATAGAAGGCAAATAAGCGTTCTATGGCTTTATTTCGCTTAGTTGCTTACTCTTGAGTAGAAATGCATCTGCTCTCCAGAAATAAGCACCTTTGTAAAATGAGCCAAATTGAAGCAGAACACATTGTTGGAGTGTCAGAATGCATAGATAGAAGGCGAATATGCGTTCTATGGCTTTATTTCGCTTCGTTGCTTACTCTTGAGTAGAACTTCATGTTCACTCCAGAAATAATCACCTTTGTAAAATGAGCCAAATTGAAGCAGAACACATTGTTGGAGTGTCAGGATGCATAGAGAGAAGGCAAATATGCGTTCTATGACTTTATTTCGCTTAGTTGCTTACTCTTGAGTAGAAATGCATATTCACTCCAGCAAATAAGCACCTTTGTAAAATGAGCCAAATTGAAGCAGAACACATTGTTGGAGTGTCAGAATGCATAGATAGAAGGCAAATAAGCGTTTTATGGCTTTATTTCGCTTAGTTGCTTACTCTTGAGTAGAAATGCATATTCAATCCAGCAATGAGAACCTTTGTAAAATGAGCCAAATTGATGCAGAACACATTGTTGGAGTGTCAGAATGCATAGATAGAAGGCAAATAAGCGTTCTATGGCTTTATTTCGCTTAGTTGCTTACTCTTGAGTAGAAATGCATCTGCTCTCCAGAAATACGCACCTTTGTAAAATGAGCCAAATTGAAGCAGAACACATTGTTGGAGTGTCAGAATGCATGGATAGAAGGCAAATAAGCGTTCTATGGCTTTATTTCGCTTAGTTGCTTACTCTTTAGTAGAAATGCATCTGCACTCCAGGAATAATCACCTTTGTAAAATGAGCCAAATTGAAGCAGAACACATTGTTGGAGTGTCAGAATGCATAGATAGAAGGCAAATAAGCGTTCTATGGCTTTATTTCGCTGACTTGCTTACTCTTGAGTAGAACTGCATATTCACTCCAGCAAAAAGCACCTTTGTAAAATGAGCCAAATTGAAGCAGAACACATTGTTGGAGTGTCAGAATGCATAGATAGAAGGCAAATAAGCGTTCTATGGCTTTATTTCGCTTAGTTGCTTACTCTTGAGTAGAAATGCATCTGCTCTCCAGAAATAAGCACCTTTGTAAAATGAGCCAAATTGAAGCAGAACACATTGTTGGAGTGTCAGAATGCATAGATAGAAGGCGAATATGCGTTCTATGGCTTTATTTCGCTTCGTTGCTTACTCTTGAGTAGAACTTCATGTTCACTCCAGAAATAATCACCTTTGTAAAATGAGCCAAATTGAAGCAGAACACATTGTTGGAGTGTCAGAATGCATAGAGAGAAGGCAAATATGCGTTCTATGACTTTATTTCGCTTAGTTGCTTACTCTTGAGTAGAAATGCATATTCACTCCAGCAAATAAGCACCTTTGTAAAATGAGCCAAATTGAAGCAGAACACATTGTTGGAGTGTCAGAATGCATAGAGAGAAGGCAAATATGCGTTCTATGACTTTATTTCGCTTAGTTGCTTACTCTTGAGTAGAAGTGCATATTCACTCCAGCAATAAGCACCTTTGTAAAATGAGCCAATTTGAAGCAGAACACATTGTTGGAGTGTCAGAATGCATAGATAGAAGGCAAATAAGTGTTCTATGGCTTTATTTCGCTGAGTTGCTTACTCTTGAGTAGAACTGCATATTCACTCCACCAATAAGCACCTTTGTAAAATGAGCCAAATTGAAGCAGAACACATTGTTGGAGTGTCAGAATGCATAGACAGAAGGCAAATAAGCGTTCTCTGGCTTTATTTCGCTGAGTTGCTTACTCTTGAGTAGAACTGCACATTCACTCCAGCAATAAGCACCTTCGTAAAATGAGCCAAATTGAAGCAGAACACATTGTTGGAGTGTCAGAATGCATAGATAGAAGGCAAATAAGCGTTCTATGGCTTTATTTCGCTTAGTTGCTTACTCTTGAGTAGAAATGCATCTGCTCTCCAGAAATACGCACCTTTGTAAAATGAGCCAAATTGAAGCAGAACACATTGTTGGAGTGTCAGAATGCATAGATAGAGGCAAATAAGCGTTCTATGGCTTTATTTCGCTTAGTTGCTTACTCTTGAGTAGAAATGCATATTCACTCCAGCAATAAGCACCTTTGTAAAATGAGCCAAATTGAAGCAGAACACATTGTTGGAGTGTCAGAATGCATAGATAGAAGGCATATAAGCGTTCTATGGCTTTGTTTCGCTTAGTTGCTTACTCTTGAGTAGAAATGCATTTTCAATCCAGCAATGAGAACCTTTGTAAAATGAGCCAAATTGAAGCAGAACACATTGTTGGAGTGTCAGAATGCATAGATAGAAGGCAAATAAGCGTTCTATGGCTTTATTTCGCTTAGTTGCTTACTCTTTAGTAGAAATGCATCTGCACTCCAGGAATAATCACCTTTGTAAAATGAGCCAAATTGAAGCAGAACACATTGTTGGAGTGTCAGAATGCATAGATAGAAGGCAAATAAGCGTTCTATGGCTTTATTTCGCTGACTTGCTTACTCTTGAGTAGAACTGCATATTCACTCCAGCAAAAAGCACCTTTGTAAAATGAGCCAAATTGAAGCAGAACACATTGTTGGAGTGTCAGAATGCATAGATAGAAGGCAAATAAGCGTTCTATGGCTTTATTTCGCTTAGTTGCTTACTCTTGAGTAGAAATGCATCTGCTCTCCAGAAATAAGCACCTTTGTAAAATGAGCCAAACTGAAGCAGAACACATTGTTGGAGTGTCAGAATGCATAGATAGAAGGCGAATATGCGTTCTATGGCTTTATTTCGCTTCGTTGCTTACTCTTGAGTAGAACTGCATGTTCACTCCAGAAATAATCACCTTTGTAAAATGAGCCAAATTGAAGCAGAACACATTGTTGGAGTGTCAGAATGCATAGAGAGAAGGCAAATATGCGTTCTATGACTTTATTTCGCTTAGTTGCTTACTCTTGAGTAGAAATGCATATTCACTCCAGCAATAAGCACCTTTGTAAAATGAGCCAATTTGAAGCAGAACACATTGTTGGAGTGTCAGAATGCATAGATAGAAGGCAAATAAGCGTTCTATGGCTTTATTTCGCTTAGTTGCTTACTCTTGAGTAGAAATGCATATTCAATCCAGCAATGAGAACCTTTGTAAAATGAGCCAAATTGAAGCAGAACACATTGTTGGAGTGTCAGAATGCATAGATAGAAGGCAAATAAGCGTTCTATGGCTTTATTTCGCTTAGTTGCTTACTCTTTAGTAGAAATGCATCTGCACTTCAGGAATAATCAGCTTTGTAAAATGAGCCAAATTGAAGCAGAACACATTGTTGGAGTGTCAGAATGCATGGATAGATGGCAAATAAGCGTTCTATGGCTTTATTTCGCTTAGTTGCTTACTCTTTAGTAGAAATGCATCTGCACTCCAGGAATAATCACCTTTGTAAAATGAGCCAAATTGAAGCAGAACACATTGTTGGAGTGTCAGAATGCATAGATAGAAGGCAAATAAGCGTTCTATGGCTTTATTTCGCTGACTTGCTTACTCTTGAGTAGAACTGCATATTCACTCCAGCAAAAAGCACCTTTGTAAAATGAGCCAAATTGAAGCAGAACACATTGTTGGAGTGTCAGAATGCATAGATAGAAGGCAAATAAGCGTTCTATGGCTTTATTTCGCTTAGTTGCTTACTCTTGAGTAGAAATGCATATTCAATCCAGCAATGAGAACCTTTGTAAAATGAGCCAAATTGAAGCAGAACACATTGTTGGAGTGTCAGAATGCATAGATAGAAGGCAAATAAGCGTTCTATGGCTTTATTTCGCTTAGTTGCTTACTCTTTAGTAGAAATGCATCTGCACTTCAGGAATAATCAGCTTTGTAAAATGAGCCAAATTGAAGCAGAACACATTGTTGGAGTGTCAGAATGCATGGATAGATGGCAAATAAGCGTTCTATGGCTTTATTTCGCTTAGTTGCTTACTCTTTAGTAGAAATGCATCTGCACTCCAGGAATAATCACCTTTGTAAAATGAGCCAAATTGAAGCAGAACACATTGTTGGAGTGTCAGAATGCATAGATAGAAGGCAAATAAGCGTTCTATGGCTTTATTTCGCTGACTTGCTTACTCTTGAGTAGAACTGCATATTCACTCCAGCAAAAAGCACCTTTGTAAAATGAGCCAAATTGAAGCAGAACACATTGTTGGAGTGTCAGAATGCATAGATAGAAGGCAAATAAGCGTTCTATGGCTTTATTTCGCTTAGTTGCTTACTCTTGAGTAGAAATGCATCTGCTCTCCAGAAATAAGCACCTTTGTAAAATGAGCCAAATTGAAGCAGAACACATTGTTGGAGTGTCAGAATGCATAGATAGAAGGCGAATATGCGTTCTATGGCTTTATTTCGCTTCGTTGCTTACTCTTGAGTAGAACTTCATGTTCACTCCAGAAATAATCACCTTTGTAAAATGAGCCAAATTGAAGCAGAACACATTGTTGGAGTGTCAGGATGCATAGAGAGAAGGCAAATATGCGTTCTATGACTTTATTTCGCTTAGTTGCTTACTCTTGAGTAGAAATGCATATTCACTCCAGCAAATAAGCACCTTTGTAAAATGAGCCAAATTGAAGCAGAACACATTGTTGGAGTGTCAGAATGCATAGATAGAAGGCAAATAAGCGTTTTATGGCTTTATTTCGCTTAGTTGCTTACTCTTGAGTAGAAATGCATATTCAATCCAGCAATGAGAACCTTTGTAAAATGAGCCAAATTGATGCAGAACACATTGTTGGAGTGTCAGAATGCATAGATAGAAGGCAAATAAGCGTTCTATGGCTTTATTTCGCTTAGTTGCTTACTCTTGAGTAGAAATGCATCTGCTCTCCAGAAATACGCACCTTTGTAAAATGAGCCAAATTGAAGCAGAACACATTGTTGGAGTGTCAGAATGCATGGATAGAAGGCAAATAAGCGTTCTATGGCTTTATTTCGCTTAGTTGCTTACTCTTTAGTAGAAATGCATCTGCACTCCAGGAATAATCACCTTTGTAAAATGAGCCAAATTGAAGCAGAACACATTGTTGGAGTGTCAGAATGCATAGATAGAAGGCAAATAAGCGTTCTATGGCTTTATTTCGCTGACTTGCTTACTCTTGAGTAGAACTGCATATTCACTCCAGCAAAAAGCACCTTTGTAAAATGAGCCAAATTGAAGCAGAACACATTGTTGGAGTGTCAGAATGCATAGATAGAAGGCAAATAAGCGTTCTATGGCTTTATTTCGCTTAGTTGCTTACTCTTGAGTAGAAATGCATCTGCTCTCCAGAAATAAGCACCTTTGTAAAATGAGCCAAATTGAAGCAGAACACATTGTTGGAGTGTCAGAATGCATAGATAGAAGGCGAATATGCGTTCTATGGCTTTATTTCGCTTCGTTGCTTACTCTTGAGTAGAACTTCATGTTCACTCCAGAAATAATCACCTTTGTAAAATGAGCCAAATTGAAGCAGAACACATTGTTGGAGTGTCAGAATGCATAGAGAGAAGGCAAATATGCGTTCTATGACTTTATTTCGCTTAGTTGCTTACTCTTGAGTAGAAATGCATATTCACTCCAGCAAATAAGCACCTTTGTAAAATGAGCCAAATTGAAGCAGAACACATTGTTGGAGTGTCAGAATGCATAGAGAGAAGGCAAATATGCGTTCTATGACTTTATTTCGCTTAGTTGCTTACTCTTGAGTAGAAGTGCATATTCACTCCAGCAATAAGCACCTTTGTAAAATGAGCCAATTTGAAGCAGAACACATTGTTGGAGTGTCAGAATGCATAGATAGAAGGCAAATAAGCGTTCTATGGCTTTATTTCGCTTAGTTGCTTACTCTTGAGTAGAAATGCATATTCAATCCAGCAATGAGAACCTTTGTAAAATGAGCCAAATTGAAGCAGAACACATTGTTGGAGTGTCAGAATGCATAGATAGAAGGCAAATAAGCGTTCTATGGCTTTATTTCGCTTAGTTGCTTACTCTTTAGTAGAAATGCATCTGCACTTCAGGAATAATCACCTTTGTAAAATGAGCCAAATTGAAGCAGAACACATTGTTGGAGTGTCAGAATGCATGGATAGAAGGCAAATAAGCGTTCTATGGCTTTATTTCGCTTAGTTGCTTACTCTTTAGTAGAAATGCATCTGCACTCCAGGAATAATCACCTTTGTAAAATGAGCCAAATTGAAGGAGAACACATTGTTGGAGTGTCAGAATGCATAGATAGAAGGTAAATAAGCGTTCTATGGCTTTATTTCGCTGACTTGCTTACTCTTGAGTAGAACTGCATATTCACTCCAGCAAAAAGCACCTTTGTAAAATGAGCCAAATTGAAGCAGAACACATTGTTGGAGTGTCAGAATGCATAGATAGAAGGCAAATAAGCGTTCTATGGCTTTATTTCGCTTAGTTGCTTACTCTTGAGTAGAACTGCATTTTCACTCCAGCAATAAGCACCTTTTTTGAATGAACCAAATTGAAGCAGAACACATTGTTGGAGTGTCAGAATGCATAGATAGAAGGCAAATAAGTGTTCTATGGCTTTATTTCGCTGAGTTGCTTACTCTTGAGTAGAACTGCATATTCACTCCACCAATAAGCACCTTTGTAAAATGAGCCAAATTGAAGCATAACACATTGTTGGAGTGTCAGAATGCAAAGAGAGAAGGCAAATATGCGTTCTATGACTTTATTTCGCTTAGTTGCTTACTCTTGAGTAGAACTGCATATTCACTCCAGCAAATAAGCACCTTTGTAAAATGAGCCAAATTGAAGCAGAACACATTGTTGGAGTGTCAGAATGCATAGATAGAAGGCAAATAAGCGTTCTATGGCTTTATTTCGCTTAGTTGCTTACTCTTTAGTAGAAATGCATCTGCACTCCAGGAATAATCACCTTTGTAAAATGAGCCAAATTGAAGCAGAACACATTGTTGGAGTGTCAGAATGCATAGATAGAAGGCAAATAAGCGTTCTATGGCTTTATTTCGCTGACTTGCTTACTCTTGAGTAGAACTGCATATTCACTCCAGCAAAAAGCACCTTTGTAAAATGAGCCAAATTGAAGCAGAACACATTGTTGGAGTGTCAGAATGCATAGATAGAAGGCAAATAAGCGTTCTATGGCTTTATTTCGCTTAGTTGCTTACTCTTGAGTAGAAATGCATCTGCTCTCCAGAAATAAGCACCTTTGTAAAATGAGCCAAACTGAAGCAGAACACATTGTTGGAGTGTCAGAATGCATAGATAGAAGGCGAATATGCGTTCTATGGCTTTATTTCGCTTCGTTGCTTACTCTTGAGTAGAACTGCATGTTCACTCCAGAAATAATCACCTTTGTAAAATGAGCCAAATTGAAGCAGAACACATTGTTGGAGTGTCAGAATGCATAGAGAGAAGGCAAATATGCGTTCTATGACTTTATTTCGCTTAGTTGCTTACTCTTGAGTAGAAATGCATATTCACTCCAGCAATAAGCACCTTTGTAAAATGAGCCAATTTGAAGCAGAACACATTGTTGGAGTGTCAGAATGCATAGATAGAAGGCAAATAAGCGTTCTATGGCTTTATTTCGCTTAGTTGCTTACTCTTGAGTAGAAATGCATATTCAATCCAGCAATGAGAACCTTTGTAAAATGAGCCAAATTGAAGCAGAACACATTGTTGGAGTGTCAGAATGCATAGATAGAAGGCAAATAAGCGTTCTATGGCTTTATTTCGCTTAGTTGCTTACTCTTTAGTAGAAATGCATCTGCACTTCAGGAATAATCAGCTTTGTAAAATGAGCCAAATTGAAGCAGAACACATTGTTGGAGTGTCAGAATGCATGGATAGATGGCAAATAAGCGTTCTATGGCTTTATTTCGCTTAGTTGCTTACTCTTTAGTAGAAATGCATCTGCACTCCAGGAATAATCACCTTTGTAAAATGAGCCAAATTGAAGCAGAACACATTGTTGGAGTGTCAGAATGCATAGATAGAAGGCAAATAAGCGTTCTATGGCTTTATTTCGCTGACTTGCTTACTCTTGAGTAGAACTGCATATTCACTCCAGCAAAAAGCACCTTTGTAAAATGAGCCAAATTGAAGCAGAACACATTGTTGGAGTGTCAGAATGCATAGATAGAAGGCAAATAAGCGTTCTATGGCTTTATTTCGCTTAGTTGCTTACTCTTGAGTAGAAATGCATATTCAATCCAGCAATGAGAACCTTTGTAAAATGAGCCAAATTGAAGCAGAACACATTGTTGGAGTGTCAGAATGCATAGATAGAAGGCAAATAAGCGTTCTATGGCTTTATTTCGCTTAGTTGCTTACTCTTTAGTAGAAATGCATCTGCACTTCAGGAATAATCAGCTTTGTAAAATGAGCCAAATTGAAGCAGAACACATTGTTGGAGTGTCAGAATGCATGGATAGATGGCAAATAAGCGTTCTATGGCTTTATTTCGCTTAGTTGCTTACTCTTTAGTAGAAATGCATCTGCACTCCAGGAATAATCACCTTTGTAAAATGAGCCAAATTGAAGCAGAACACATTGTTGGAGTGTCAGAATGCATAGATAGAAGGCAAATAAGCGTTCTATGGCTTTATTTCGCTGACTTGCTTACTCTTGAGTAGAACTGCATATTCACTCCAGCAAAAAGCACCTTTGTAAAATGAGCCAAATTGAAGCAGAACACATTGTTGGAGTGTCAGAATGCATAGATAGAAGGCAAATAAGCGTTCTATGGCTTTATTTCGCTTAGTTGCTTACTCTTGAGTAGAAATGCATCTGCTCTCCAGAAATAAGCACCTTTGTAAAATGAGCCAAATTGAAGCAGAACACATTGTTGGAGTGTCAGAATGCATAGATAGAAGGCGAATATGCGTTCTATGGCTTTATTTCGCTTCGTTGCTTACTCTTGAGTAGAACTTCATGTTCACTCCAGAAATAATCACCTTTGTAAAATGAGCCAAATTGAAGCAGAACACATTGTTGGAGTGTCAGGATGCATAGAGAGAAGGCAAATATGCGTTCTATGACTTTATTTCGCTTAGTTGCTTACTCTTGAGTAGAAATGCATATTCACTCCAGCAAATAAGCACCTTTGTAAAATGAGCCAAATTGAAGCAGAACACATTGTTGGAGTGTCAGAATGCATAGATAGAAGGCAAATAAGCGTTTTATGGCTTTATTTCGCTTAGTTGCTTACTCTTGAGTAGAAATGCATATTCAATCCAGCAATGAGAACCTTTGTAAAATGAGCCAAATTGATGCAGAACACATTGTTGGAGTGTCAGAATGCATAGATAGAAGGCAAATAAGCGTTCTATGGCTTTATTTCGCTTAGTTGCTTACTCTTGAGTAGAAATGCATCTGCTCTCCAGAAATACGCACCTTTGTAAAATGAGCCAAATTGAAGCAGAACACATTGTTGGAGTGTCAGAATGCATGGATAGAAGGCAAATAAGCGTTCTATGGCTTTATTTCGCTTAGTTGCTTACTCTTTAGTAGAAATGCATCTGCACTCCAGGAATAATCACCTTTGTAAAATGAGCCAAATTGAAGCAGAACACATTGTTGGAGTGTCAGAATGCATAGATAGAAGGCAAATAAGCGTTCTATGGCTTTATTTCGCTGACTTGCTTACTCTTGAGTAGAACTGCATATTCACTCCAGCAAAAAGCACCTTTGTAAAATGAGCCAAATTGAAGCAGAACACATTGTTGGAGTGTCAGAATGCATAGATAGAAGGCAAATAAGCGTTCTATGGCTTTATTTCGCTTAGTTGCTTACTCTTGAGTAGAAATGCATCTGCTCTCCAGAAATAAGCACCTTTGTAAAATGAGCCAAATTGAAGCAGAACACATTGTTGGAGTGTCAGAATGCATAGATAGAAGGCGAATATGCGTTCTATGGCTTTATTTCGCTTCGTTGCTTACTCTTGAGTAGAACTTCATGTTCACTCCAGAAATAATCACCTTTGTAAAATGAGCCAAATTGAAGCAGAACACATTGTTGGAGTGTCAGAATGCATAGAGAGAAGGCAAATATGCGTTCTATGACTTTATTTCGCTTAGTTGCTTACTCTTGAGTAGAAATGCATATTCACTCCAGCAAATAAGCACCTTTGTAAAATGAGCCAAATTGAAGCAGAACACATTGTTGGAGTGTCAGAATGCATAGAGAGAAGGCAAATATGCGTTCTATGACTTTATTTCGCTTAGTTGCTTACTCTTGAGTAGAAGTGCATATTCACTCCAGCAATAAGCACCTTTGTAAAATGAGCCAATTTGAAGCAGAACACATTGTTGGAGTGTCAGAATGCATAGATAGAAGGCAAATAAGCGTTCTATGGCTTTATTTCGCTTAGTTGCTTACTCTTGAGTAGAAATGCATATTCAATCCAGCAATGAGAACCTTTGTAAAATGAGCCAAATTGAAGCAGAACACATTGTTGGAGTGTCAGAATGCATAGATAGAAGGCAAATAAGCGTTCTATGGCTTTATTTCGCTTAGTTGCTTACTCTTTAGTAGAAATGCATCTGCACTTCAGGAATAATCACCTTTGTAAAATGAGCCAAATTGAAGCAGAACACATTGTTGGAGTGTCAGAATGCATGGATAGAAGGCAAATAAGCGTTCTATGGCTTTATTTCGCTTAGTTGCTTACTCTTTAGTAGAAATGCATCTGCACTCCAGGAATAATCACCTTTGTAAAATGAGCCAAATTGAAGGAGAACACATTGTTGGAGTGTCAGAATGCATAGATAGAAGGTAAATAAGCGTTCTATGGCTTTATTTCGCTGACTTGCTTACTCTTGAGTAGAACTGCATATTCACTCCAGCAAAAAGCACCTTTGTAAAATGAGCCAAATTGAAGCAGAACACATTGTTGGAGTGTCAGAATGCATAGATAGAAGGCAAATAAGCGTTCTATGGCTTTATTTCGCTTAGTTGCTTACTCTTGAGTAGAACTGCATTTTCACTCCAGCAATAAGCACCTTTTTTGAATGAACCAAATTGAAGCAGAACACATTGTTGGAGTGTCAGAATGCATAGATAGAAGGCAAATAAGTGTTCTATGGCTTTATTTCGCTGAGTTGCTTACTCTTGAGTAGAACTGCATATTCACTCCACCAATAAGCACCTTTGTAAAATGAGCCAAATTGAAGCATAACACATTGTTGGAGTGTCAGAATGCAAAGAGAGAAGGCAAATATGCGTTCTATGACTTTATTTCGCTTAGTTGCTTACTCTTGAGTAGAACTGCATATTCACTCCAGCAAATAAGCACCTTTGTAAAATGAGCCAAATTGAAGCAGAACACATTGTTGGAGTGTCAGAATGCATAGATAGAAGGCGAATATGCGTTCTATGGCTTTATTTCGCTTCGTTGCTTACTCTTGAGTAGAACTGCATGTTCACTCCAGAAATAATCACCTTTGTAAAATGAGCCAAATTGAAGCAGAACAAATTGTTGGAGTGTCAGAATGCATAGAGTGAAGGCAAATATGCGTTCTATGACTTTATTTCGCTTAGTTGCTTACTCTTGAGTAGAACTGCATATTCACTCCAGCAAATAAGCACCTTTGTAAAATGAGCCAAATTGAAGCAGAACACATTGTTGGAGTGTCAGAATGCATAGATGGAAGGCAAATAAGCGTTCTATGGCTTTATTTCGATTAGTTGCTTACTCTTGAGTAGAAATGCATCTGCTCTCCAGAAATACGCACCTTTGTAAAATGAGCCAAATTGAAGCAGAACACATTGTTGGAGTGTCAGAATGCATAGATAGAAGGCGAATATGCGTTCTATGGCTTTATTTCGCTGAGTTGCTTACTCTTGAGTAGAACTGCATGTTCACTCCAGCAATAAGCACCTTTGTAAAATGAGCCAAATTGAAGCAGAACACATTGTTGGAGTGTCAGAATGCATAGATAGAAGGCAAATAAGCGTTCTATGGCTTTATTTCGCTTAGTTGCTTACTCTTGAGTAGAAATGCATATTCACTCCAGCAATGAGCACCTTTGTAAAATGAGCAAAATTGAAGCAGAACACATTGTTGGAGTGTCAGAATGCATAGATAGAAGGCAAATAAGCGTTCTATGGCTTTATTTCGCTTAGTTGCTTACTCTTGAGTAGAAATGCATATTCAATCCAGCAATGAGCACCTTTGTAAAATGAGCCAAATTGAAGCAGAACACATTGTTGGAGTGTCAGAATGCATAGATAGAAGGCAAATAAGCGTTCTATGGCTTTATTTCGCTTAGTTGCTTACTCTTTAGTAGAAATGCATGTTCACTCCAGCAATAAGCACCTTTGTAAAATGAGCCAAATTGAAGCAGAACACATTGTTGGAGTGTCAGAATGCATAGATAGAAGGCAAATAAGCGTTCTATGGCTTTATTTCGCTTAGTTGCTTACTCTTGAGTAGAAATGCATATTCACTCCAGCAATGAGCACCTTTGTAAAATGAGCAAAATTGAAGCAGAACACATTGTTGGAGTGTCAGAATGCATAGATAGAAGGCAAATAAGCGTTCTATGGCTTTATTTCGCTTAGTTGCTTACTCTTGAGTAGAAATGCATATTCAATCCAGCAATGAGCACCTTTGTAAAATGAGCCAAATTGAAGCAGAACACATTGTTGGAGTGTCAGAATGCATAGATAGAAGGCAAATAAGCGTTCTATGGCTTTATTTCGCTTAGTTGCTTACTCTTTAGTAGAAATGCATCTGCACTCCAGGAATAATCACCTTTGTAAAATGAGCCAAATTGAAGCAGAACACATTGTTGGAGTGTCAGAATGCATGGATAGAAGGCAATTAAGCGTTCTCTGGCTTTATTTCGCTTAGTTGCTTACTCTTGAGTAGAACTGCATATTCACTCCACCATTAAGCACCTTTGTAAAATGAGCCAAATTGAAGCAGAACACATTGTTGGAGTGTCAGAATGCATAGATAGAAGGCAAATAAGCGTTCTCTGACTTTATTTCGCTGAGTTGCTTACTCTTGAGTAGAACTGCACATTCACTCCAGCAATAAGCACCTTCGTAAAATGAGCCAAATTGAAGCAGAACACATTGTTGGAGTGTCAGAATGCATAGATAGAAGGCAAATAAGCGTTCTCTGGCTTTATTTCACTTAGTTGCTTACTCTTGAGTAGAACTGCACATTCACTCCAGCAATAAGCACCTTCGTAAAATGAGCCAAATTGAAGCAGAACACATTGTTGGAGTGTCAGAATGTATAGATAGAAGGCAAATAAGCGTTCTATGGCTTCATTTCGCTGAGTTGCTTACTCTTGAGTAGAAATGCATCTGCTCTCCAGAAATACGCACCTTTGTAAAATGAGCCAAATTGAAGCAGAACACATTGTTGGAGTGTCAGAATGCATAGATAGAAGGCAAATAAGCGTTCTATGGCTTTATTTCGCTGACTTGCTTACTCTTGAGTAGAACTGCAAATTCACTCCAGCAAAAAGCACCTTTGTAAAATGAGCCAAATTGAAGCAGAACACATTGTTGGAGTGTCAGAATGCATAGATAGAAGGCAAATAAGCGTTCTATGGCTTTATTTCGCTTAGTTGCTTACTCTTGAGTAGAAATGCATCTGCTCTCCAGAAATAAGCACCTTTGTAAAATGAGCCAAATTGAAGCAGAACACATTGTTGGAGTGTCAGAATGCATAGATAGAAGGCGAATATGCGTTCTATGGCTTTATTTCGCTTCGTTGCTTACTCTTGAGTAGAACTGCATGTTCACTCCAGAAATAATCACCTTTGTAAAATGAGCCAAATTGAAGCAGAACACATTGTTGGAGTGTCAGAATGCATAGAGAGAAGGCAAATATGCGTTCTATGACTTTATTTCGCTTAGTTGCTTACTCTTGAGTAGAACTGCATATTCACACCAGCAAATAAGCACCTTTGTAAAATGAGCCAAATTGAAGCAGAACACATTGTTGGAGTGTCAGAATGCATAGATAGGAGGCGAATATGCGTTCTATGGCTTTATTTCGCTTCGTTGCTTACTCTTGAGTAGAACTGCATGTTCACTCCAGAAATAATCACCTTTGTAAAATGAGCCAAATTGAAGCAGAACACATTGTTGGAGTGTCAGAATGCATAGATAGAAGGCAAATAAGCGTTCTATGGCTTTATTTCGCTTAGTTCCTTACTCTTGAGTAGAACTGCATATTCACTCCAGCAAATAAGCACCTTTGTAAAATGAGCCAAATTGAAGCAGAACACATTGTTGGAGTGTCAGAATGCATAGATGGAAGGCAAATAAACGTTCTATGGCTTTATTTCGATTAGTTGCTTACTCTTGAGTAGAAATGCATCTGCTCTCCAGAAATGCGCACCTTTGTAAAATGAGCCAAATTGAAGCAGAACACATTGTTGGCGTGTCAGAATGCATAGATAGAAGGCAAATAAGCATTCTATGGCTTTATTTCGCTGAGTTTCGTACTCTTGAGTAGAACTGCATATTCACTCCAGCAAAAAGCACCTTTGTAAAATGAGCCAAATTGAAGCAGAACACATTGTTGGAGTGTCAGAATGCATAGATAGAAGGCGAATATGCGTTCTATGGCTTTATTTCGTTTCGTCGCTTACTCTTGAGTAGAAATGCATGTTCACTCCTGCAATGAGCACCTTTGTAAAATGAGCCAAATTGAAGCAGAACACATTGTTGGAGTGTCAGAATGCATAGATAGAAGGCAAATAAGCGTTCTATGGCTTTATTTCGCTTAGTTGCTTACTCTTGAGTAGAAATGCATCTGCACTCCAGGAATAATCACCTTTGTAAAATGAGCCAAATTGAAGCAGAACACATTGTTGGAGTGTCAGAATGCATGGATAGAAGGCAAATAAGCGTTCTCTGGCTTTATTTCGCTTAGTTGCTTACTCTTGAGTAGAACTGCATATTCACTCCACCAATAAGCACCTTTGTAAAATGAGCCAAATTGAAGCAGAACACATTGTTGGAGTGTCAGAATGCATAGATAGAAGGCAAATAAGCGTTCTCTGGCTTTATTTCGCTTAGTTGCTTACTCTTGAGTAGAACTGCATATTCACTCCACCAATAAGCACCTTTGTAAAATGAGCCAAATTGAAGCAGAACACATTGTTGGAGTGTCAGAATGCATAGATAGAAGGCAAATAAGCGTTCTCTGGCTTTATTTCGCTTAGTTGCTTCCTCTTGAGTAGAAATGCATATTCACTCCAGAAATAATCACCTTTGTAAAATGAGCCAAATTGAAGCAGAACACATTGTTGGAGTGTCAGAATGCATAGATAGAAGGCGAATATGCGTTCTATGGCTTTATTTCGCTTCGTTGCTTACTCTTGAGTAGAACTGCATGTTCACTCCAGAAATAATCACCTTTGTAAAATGAGCCAAATTGAAGCAGAACACATTGTTGGAGTGTCAGAATGCAAAGAGAGAAGGCAAATATGCGTTCTATGACTTTATTTCGCTTAGTTGCTTACTCTTGAGTAGAACTGCATATTCACACCAGCAAATAAGCACCTTTGTAAAATGAGCCAAATTGAAGCAGAACACATTGTTGGAGTGTCAGAATGCATAGATAGAAGGCAAATAAGCGTTCTCTGGCTTTATTTCACTTAGTTGCTTACTCTTGAGTAGAACTGCACATTCACTCCAGCAATAAGCACCTTCGTAAAATGAGCCAAATTGAAGCAGAACACATTGTTGGAGTGTCAGAATGTATAGATAGAAGGCAAATAAGCGTTCTATGGCTTCATTTCGCTGAGTTGCTTACTCTTGAGTAGAAATGCATCTGCTCTCCAGAAATACGCACCTTTGTAAAATGAGCCAAATTGAAGCAGAACACATTGTTGGAGTGTCAGAATGCATAGATAGAAGGCAAATAAGCGTTCTATGGCTTTATTTCGCTGACTTGCTTACTCTTGAGTAGAACTGCAAATTCACTCCAGCAAAAAGCACCTTTGTAAAATGAGCCAAATTGAAGCAGAACACATTGTTGGAGTGTCAGAATGCATAGATAGAAGGCAAATAAGCGTTCTATGGCTTTATTTCGCTTAGTTGCTTACTCTTGAGTAGAAATGCATCTGCTCTCCAGAAATAAGCACCTTTGTAAAATGAGCCAAATTGAAGCAGAACACATTGTTGGAGTGTCAGAATGCATAGATAGAAGGCGAATATGCGTTCTATGGCTTTATTTCGCTTCGTTGCTTACTCTTGAGTAGAACTGCATGTTCACTCCAGAAATAATCACCTTTGTAAAATGAGCCAAATTGAAGCAGAACACATTGTTGGAGTGTCAGAATGCATAGAGAGAAGGCAAATATGCGTTCTATGACTTTATTTCGCTTAGTTGCTTACTCTTGAGTAGAACTGCATATTCACACCAGCAAATAAGCACCTTTGTAAAATGAGCCAAATTGAAGCAGAACACATTGTTGGAGTGTCAGAATGCATAGATAGAAGGCGAATATGCGTTCTATGGCTTTATTTCGCTTCGTTGCTTACTCTTGAGTAGAACTGCATGTTCACTCCAGAAATAATCACCTTTGTAAAATGAGCCAAATTGAAGCAGAACACATTGTTGGAGTGTCAGAATGCATAGATAGAAGGCAAATAAGCGTTCTATGGCTTTATTTCGCTTAGTTCCTTACTCTTGAGTAGAACTGCATATTCACTCCAGCAAATAAGCACCTTTGTAAAATGAGCCAAATTGAAGCAGAACACATTGTTGGAGTGTCAGAATGCATAGATGGAAGGCAAATAAACGTTCTATGGCTTTATTTCGATTAGTTGCTTACTCTTGAGTAGAAATGCATCTGCTCTCCAGAAATGCGCACCTTTGTAAAATGAGCCAAATTGAAGCAGAACACATTGTTGGCGTGTCAGAATGCATAGATAGAAGGCAAATAAGCATTCTATGGCTTTATTTCGCTGAGTTTCGTACTCTTGAGTAGAACTGCATATTCACTCCAGCAAAAAGCACCTTTGTAAAATGAGCCAAATTGAAGCAGAACACATTGTTGGAGTGTCAGAATGCATAGATAGAAGGCGAATATGCGTTCTATGGCTTTATTTCGTTTCGTCGCTTACTCTTGAGTAGAAATGCATGTTCACTCCTGCAATGAGCACCTTTGTAAAATGAGCCAAATTGAAGCAGAACACATTGTTGGAGTGTCAGAATGCATAGATAGAAGGCAAATAAGCGTTCTATGGCTTTATTTCGCTTAGTTGCTTACTCTTGAGTAGAAATGCATCTGCACTCCAGGAATAATCACCTTTGTAAAATGAGCCAAATTGAAGCAGAACACATTGTTGGAGTGTCAGAATGCATGGATAGAAGGCAAATAAGCGTTCTCTGGCTTTATTTCGCTTAGTTGCTTACTCTTGAGTAGAACTGCATATTCACTCCACCAATAAGCACCTTTGTAAAATGAGCCAAATTGAAGCAGAACACATTGTTGGAGTGTCAGAATGCATAGATAGAAGGCAAATAAGCGTTCTCTGGCTTTATTTCGCTTAGTTGCTTACTCTTGAGTAGAACTGCATATTCACTCCACCAATAAGCACCTTTGTAAAATGAGCCAAATTGAAGCAGAACACATTGTTGGAGTGTCAGAATGCATAGATAGAAGGCAAATAAGCGTTCTCTGGCTTTATTTCGCTTAGTTGCTTCCTCTTGAGTAGAAATGCATATTCACTCCAGAAATAATCACCTTTGTAAAATGAGCCAAATTGAAGCAGAACACATTGTTGGAGTGTCAGAATGCATAGATAGAAGGCGAATATGCGTTCTATGGCTTTATTTCGCTTCGTTGCTTACTCTTGAGTAGAACTGCATGTTCACTCCAGAAATAATCACCTTTGTAAAATGAGCCAAATTGAAGCAGAACACATTGTTGGAGTGTCAGAATGCAAAGAGAGAAGGCAAATATGCGTTCTATGACTTTATTTCGCTTAGTTGCTTACTCTTGAGTAGAACTGCATATTCACACCAGCAAATAAGCACCTTTGTAAAATGAGCCAAATTGAAGCAGAACACATTGTTGGAGTGTCAGAATGCATAGATAGAAGGCGAATATGCGTTCTATGGCTTTATTTCGCTTAGTTGCTTACTCTTGAGTAGAAATGCATCTGCACTCCAGGAATAATCACCTTTGTAAAATGAGCCAAATTGAAGCAGAACACATTATAGGAGTGTCAGAATGCATGGATAGAAGGCAAATAAGCGTTCTCTGGCTTTATTTCGCTTAGTTGCTTACTCTTGAGTAGAACTGCATATTCACTCCACCAATAAGCACCTTTGTAAAATGAGCCAAATTGAAGCAGAACACATTGTTGGAGTGTCAGAGTGCATAGATAGAAGGCAAATAAGCGTTCTCTGGCTTTATTTCGCTTAGTTGCTTACTCTTGAGTAGAACTGCATATTCACTCCACCAATAAGCACCTTTGTAAAATGAGCCAAATTGAAGCAGAACACATTGTTGGAGTGTCAGAATGCATAGATAGAAGGCAAATAAGCGTTCTCTGGCTTTATTTCGCTTAGTTGCTTCCTCTTGAGTAGAAATGCATATTCACTCCAGAAATAATCACCTTTGTAAAATGAGCCAAATTGAAGCAGAACACATTGTTGGAGTGTCAGAATGCATAGATAGAAGGCGAATATGCGTTCTATGGCTTTATTTCGCTTCGTTGCTTACTCTTGAGTAGAACTGCATGTTCACTCCAGAAATAATCACCTTTGTAAAATGAGCCAAATTGAAGCAGAACACATTGTTGGAGTGTCAGAATGCAAAGAGAGAAGGCAAATATGCGTTCTATGACTTTATTTCGCTTAGTTGCTTACTCTTGAGTAGAACTGCATATTCACACCAGCAAATAAGCACCTTTGTAAAATGAGCCAAATTGAAGCAGAACACATTGTTGGAGTGTCAGAATGCATAGATAGAAGGCGAATATGCGTTCTATGGCTTTATTTCGCTTCGTTGCTTACTCTTGAGTAGAACTGCATGTTCACTCCAGAAATAATCACCTTTGTAAAATGAGCCAAATTGAAGCAGAACACATTGTTGGAGTGTCAGAATGCATAGATAGAAGGCAAATAAGCGTTCTATGGCTTTATTTCGCTTAGTTCCTTACTCTTGAGTAGAACTGCATATTCACTCCAGCAAATAAGCACCTTTGTAAAATGAGCCAAATTGAAGCAGAACACATTGTTGGAGTGTCAGAATGCATAGATGGAAGGCAAATAAACGTTCTATGGCTTTATTTCGATTAGTTGCTTACTCTTGAGTAGAAATGCATCTGCTCTCCAGAAATGCGCACCTTTGTAAAATGAGCCAAATTGAAGCAGAACACATTGTTGGCGTGTCAGAATGCATAGATAGAAGGCAAATAAGCATTCTATGGCTTTATTTCGCTGAGTTTCTTACTCTTGAGTAGAACTGCATATTCACTCCAGCAAAAAGCACCTTTGTAAAATGAGCCAAATTGAAGCAGAACACATTGTTGGAGTGTCAGAATGCATAGATAGAAGGCGAATATGCGTTCTATGGCTTTATTTCGTTTCGTCGCTTACTCTTGAGTAGAAATGCATGTTCACTCCAGCAATAAGCACCTTTGTAAAATGAGCCAAATTGAAGCAGAACACATTGTTGGAGTGTCAGAATGCATAGATAGAAGGCAAATAAGCGTTCTATGGCTTTATTTCGCTTAGTTGCTTACTCTTGAGTAGAAATGCATATTCACTCCTGCAATGAGCACCTTTGTAAAATGAGCCAAATTGAAGCAGAACACATTGTTGGAGTGTCAGAATGCATAGATAGAAGGCAAATAAGCGTTCTATGGCTTTATTTCGCTTAGTTGCTTACTCTTTAGTAGAAATGCATCTGCACTCCAGGAATAATCACCTTTGTAAAATGAGCCAAATTGAAGCAGAACACATTGTTGGAGTGTCAGAATGCATGGATAGAAGGCAAATAAGCGTTCTCTGGCTTTATTTCGCTTAGTTGCTTACTCTTGAGTAGAACTGCATATTCACTCCACCAATAAGCACCTTTGTAAAATGAGCCAAATTGAAGCAGAACACATTGTTGGAGTGTCAGAATGCATAGATAGAAGGCAAATAAGCGTTCTCTGGCTTTATTTCGCTTAGTTGCTTACTCTTGAGTAGAACTGCATATTCACTCCACCAATAAGCACCTTTGTAAAATGAGCCAAATTGAAGCAGAACACATTGTTGGAGTGTCAGAATGCATAGATAGAAGGCAAATAAGCGTTCTCTGGCTTTATTTCGCTTAGTTGCTTCCTCTTGAGTAGAAATGCATATTCACTCCAGCAAATAAGCACCTTTGTAAAATGAGCCAAATTGAAGCAGAACACATTGTTGGAGTGTCAGAATGCATAGATGGAAGGCAAATAAGCGTTCTATGGCTTTATTTCGCTTAGTTGCTTACTCTTTAGTAGAAATGCATCTGCACTCCAGGAATAAGCACCTTTGTAAAATGAGCCAAATTGAAGCAGAACACATTGTTGGAGTGTCAGAATGCATAGATAGAAGGCAAATAAGCGTTCTATGGCTTTATTTCGCTGAGTTGCTTACTCTTGAGTAGAAATGCATATTCAATCCAGCAATGAGCACCTTTGTAAAATGAGCCAAATTGAAGCAGAACACATTGTTGGAGTGTCAGAATGCATAGATAGAAGGCAAATAAGCGTTCTATGGCTTTATTTCGCTGAGTTGCTTACTCTTGAGTAGAACTGCATATTCACTCCAGCAAAAAGCACCTTTGTAAAATGAGCCAAATTGAAGCAGAACACATTGTTGGAGTGTCAGAATGCATAGATAGAAGGCAAATAAGCGTTCTATGGCTTTATTTCGCTTAGTTGCTTACTCTTGAGTAGAAATGCATCTGCTCTCCAGAAATAAGCACCTTTGTAAAATGAGCCAAATTGAAGCAGAACACATTGTTGGAGTGTCAGAATGCATAGATAGAAGGCGAATATGCGTTCTATGGCTTTATTTCGCTTCGTTGCTTACTCTTGAGTAGAACTGCATATTCACTCCAGCAAATAAGCACCTTTGTAAAATGAGCCAAATTGAAGCAGAACACATTGTTGGAGTGTCAGAATGCATAGATAGAAGGCAAATAAGCGTTCTATGGCTTTATTTCGCTGACTTGCTTACTCTTGAGTAGAACTGCATATTCACTCCAGCAAAAAGCACCTTTGTAAAATGAGCCAAATTGAAGCAGAACACATTGTTGGAGTGTCAGAATGCATAGATAGAAGGCAAATAAGCGTTCTATGGCTTTATTTCGCTTAGTTGCTTACTCTTGAGTAGAAATGCATCTGCTCTCCAGAAATAAGCACCTTTGTAAAATGAGCCAAACTGAAGCAGAACACATTGTTGGAGTGTCAGAATGCATAGATAGAAGGCGAATATGCGTTCTATGGCTTTATTTCGCTTCGTTGCTTACTCTTGAGTAGAACTGCATGTTCACTCCAGAAATAATCACCTTTGTAAAATGAGCCAAATTGAAGCAGAACACATTGTTGGAGTGTCAGAATGCATAGAGAGAAGGCAAATATGCGTTCTATGACTTTATTTCGCTTAGTTGCTTACTCTTGAGTAGAAATGCATATTCACTCCAGCAATAAGCACCTTTGTAAAATGAGCCAATTTGAAGCAGAACACATTGTTGGAGTGTCAGAATGCATAGATAGAAGGCAAATAAGCGTTCTATGGCTTTATTTCGCTTAGTTGCTTACTCTTGAGTAGAAATGCATATTCAATCCAGCAATGAGAACCTTTGTAAAATGAGCCAAATTGAAGCAGAACACATTGTTGGAGTGTCAGAATGCATAGATAGAAGGCAAATAAGCGTTCTATGGCTTTATTTCGCTTAGTTGCTTACTCTTTAGTAGAAATGCATCTGCACTTCAGGAATAATCAGCTTTGTAAAATGAGCCAAATTGAAGCAGAACACATTGTTGGAGTGTCAGAATGCATGGATAGATGGCAAATAAGCGTTCTATGGCTTTATTTCGCTTAGTTGCTTACTCTTTAGTAGAAATGCATCTGCACTCCAGGAATAATCACCTTTGTAAAATGAGCCAAATTGAAGCAGAACACATTGTTGGAGTGTCAGAATGCATAGATAGAAGGCAAATAAGCGTTCTATGGCTTTATTTCGCTGACTTGCTTACTCTTGAGTAGAACTGCATATTCACTCCAGCAAAAAGCACCTTTGTAAAATGAGCCAAATTGAAGCAGAACACATTGTTGGAGTGTCAGAATGCATAGATAGAAGGCAAATAAGCGTTCTATGGCTTTATTTCGCTTAGTTGCTTACTCTTGAGTAGAAATGCATATTCAATCCAGCAATGAGAACCTTTGTAAAATGAGCCAAATTGAAGCAGAACACATTGTTGGAGTGTCAGAATGCATAGATAGAAGGCAAATAAGCGTTCTATGGCTTTATTTCGCTTAGTTGCTTACTCTTGAGTAGAACTGCATATTCACTCCAGCAAATAATCACCTTTGTAAAATGAGCCAAATTGAAGCAGAACACATTGTTGGAGTGTCAGAATGCATAGATAGAAGGCAAATAAGCGTTCTATGGCTTTATTTCGCTTAGTTGCTTACTCTTGAGTAGAAATGCATCTGCTCTCCAGAAATAAGCACCTTTGTAAAATGAGCCAAATTGAAGCAGAACACATTGTTGGAGTGTCAGAATGCATAGATAGAAGGCGAATATGCGTTCTATGGCTTTATTTCGCTTCGTTGCTTACTCTTGAGTAGAACTTCATGTTCACTCCAGAAATAATCACCTTTGTAAAATGAGCCAAATTGAAGCAGAACACATTGTTGGAGTGTCAGGATGCATAGAGAGAAGGCAAATATGCGTTCTATGACTTTATTTCGCTTAGTTGCTTACTCTTGAGTAGAAATGCATATTCACTCCAGCAAATAAGCACCTTTGTAAAATGAGCCAAATTGAAGCAGAACACATTGTTGGAGTGTCAGAATGCATAGAGAGAAGGCAAATATGCGTTCTATGACTTTATTTCGCTTAGTTGCTTACTCTTGAGTAGAAATGCATATTCACTCCAGCAATAAGCACCTTTGTAAAATGAGCCAATTTGAAGCAGAACACATTGTTGGAGTGTCAGAATGCATAGATAGAAGGCAAATAAGCGTTTTATGGCTTTATTTCGCTTAGTTGCTTACTCTTGAGTAGAAATGCATATTCAATCCAGCAATGAGAACCTTTGTAAAATGAGCCAAATTGATGCAGAACACATTGTTGGAGTGTCAGAATGCATAGATAGAAGGCAAATAAGCGTTCTATGGCTTTATTTCGCTTAGTTGCTTACTCTTGAGTAGAAATGCATCTGCTCTCCAGAAATACGCACCTTTGTAAAATGAGCCAAATTGAAGCAGAACACATTGTTGGAGTGTCAGAATGCATGGATAGAAGGCAAATAAGCGTTCTATGGCTTTATTTCGCTTAGTTGCTTACTCTTTAGTAGAAATGCATCTGCACTCCAGGAATAATCACCTTTGTAAAATGAGCCAAATTGAAGCAGAACACATTGTTGGAGTGTCAGAATGCATAGATAGAAGGCAAATAAGCGTTCTATGGCTTTATTTCGCTGACTTGCTTACTCTTGAGTAGAACTGCATATTCACTCCAGCAAAAAGCACCTTTGTAAAATGAGCCAAATTGAAGCAGAACACATTGTTGGAGTGTCAGAATGCATAGATAGAAGGCAAATAAGCGTTCTATGGCTTTATTTCGCTTAGTTGCTTACTCTTGAGTAGAAATGCATCTGCTCTCCAGAAATAAGCACCTTTGTAAAATGAGCCAAATTGAAGCAGAACACATTGTTGGAGTGTCAGAATGCATAGATAGAAGGCGAATATGCGTTCTATGGCTTTATTTCGCTTCGTTGCTTACTCTTGAGTAGAACTTCATGTTCACTCCAGAAATAATCACCTTTGTAAAATGAGCCAAATTGAAGCAGAACACATTGTTGGAGTGTCAGAATGCATAGAGAGAAGGCAAATATGCGTTCTATGACTTTATTTCGCTTAGTTGCTTACTCTTGAGTAGAAATGCATATTCACTCCAGCAAATAAGCACCTTTGTAAAATGAGCCAAATTGAAGCAGAACACATTGTTGGAGTGTCAGAATGCATAGAGAGAAGGCAAATATGCGTTCTATGACTTTATTTCGCTTAGTTGCTTACTCTTGAGTAGAAGTGCATATTCACTCCAGCAATAAGCACCTTTGTAAAATGAGCCAATTTGAAGCAGAACACATTGTTGGAGTGTCAGAATGCATAGATAGAAGGCAAATAAGCGTTCTATGGCTTTATTTCGCTTAGTTGCTTACTCTTGAGTAGAAATGCATATTCAATCCAGCAATGAGAACCTTTGTAAAATGAGCCAAATTGAAGCAGAACACATTGTTGGAGTGTCAG
Source organism: Zootoca vivipara (assembly GCF_963506605.1). Taxonomy (NCBI): domain Eukaryota; kingdom Metazoa; phylum Chordata; class Lepidosauria; order Squamata; family Lacertidae; genus Zootoca; species Zootoca vivipara. The sequence goes on along the minus strand of NC_083293.1, from coordinate 4,904,944 downwards.
AATGCATAGATAGAAGGCAAATAAGCGTTCTATGGCTTTATTTCGCTTAGTTGCTTACTCTTTAGTAGAAATGCATCTGCACTTCAGGAATAATCACCTTTGTAAAATGAGCCAAATTGAAGCAGAACACATTGTTGGAGTGTCAGAATGCATGGATAGAAGGCAAATAAGCGTTCTATGGCTTTATTTCGCTTAGTTGCTTACTCTTTAGTAGAAATGCATCTGCACTCCAGGAATAATCACCTTTGTAAAATGAGCCAAATTGAAGGAGAACACATTGTTGGAGTGTCAGAATGCATAGATAGAAGGTAAATAAGCGTTCTATGGCTTTATTTCGCTGACTTGCTTACTCTTGAGTAGAACTGCATATTCACTCCAGCAAAAAGCACCTTTGTAAAATGAGCCAAATTGAAGCAGAACACATTGTTGGAGTGTCAGAATGCATAGATAGAAGGCAAATAAGCGTTCTATGGCTTTATTTCGCTTAGTTGCTTACTCTTGAGTAGAACTGCATTTTCACTCCAGCAATAAGCACCTTTTTTGAATGAACCAAATTGAAGCAGAACACATTGTTGGAGTGTCAGAATGCATAGATAGAAGGCAAATAAGTGTTCTATGGCTTTATTTCGCTGAGTTGCTTACTCTTGAGTAGAACTGCATATTCACTCCACCAATAAGCACCTTTGTAAAATGAGCCAAATTGAAGCATAACACATTGTTGGAGTGTCAGAATGCAAAGAGAGAAGGCAAATATGCGTTCTATGACTTTATTTCGCTTAGTTGCTTACTCTTGAGTAGAACTGCATATTCACTCCAGCAAATAAGCACCTTTGTAAAATGAGCCAAATTGAAGCAGAACACATTGTTGGAGTGTCAGAATGCATAGATAGAAGGCGAATATGCGTTCTATGGCTTTATTTCGCTTCGTTGCTTACTCTTGAGTAGAACTGCATGTTCACTCCAGAAATAATCACCTTTGTAAAATGAGCCAAATTGAAGCAGAACAAATTGTTGGAGTGTCAGAATGCATAGAGTGAAGGCAAATATGCGTTCTATGACTTTATTTCGCTTAGTTGCTTACTCTTGAGTAGAACTGCATATTCACTCCAGCAAATAATCACCTTTGTAAAATGAGCCAAATTGAAGCAGAACACATTGTTGGAGTGTCAGAATGCATAGATGGAAGGCAAATAAGCGTTCTATGGCTTTATTTCGATTAGTTGCTTACTCTTGAGTAGAAATGCATCTGCTCTCCAGAAATACGCACCTTTGTAAAATGAGCCAAATTGAAGCAGAACACATTGTTGGAGTGTCAGAATGCATAGATAGAAGGCAAATAAGCGTTCTATGGCTTTATTTCGCTGAGTTGCTTACTCTTGAGTAGAACTGCATATTCACTCCAGCAAAAAGCACCTTTGTAAAATGAGCCAAATTGAAGCAGAACACATTGTTGGAGTGTCAGAATGCATAGATAGAAGGCGAATATGCGTTCTATGGCTTTATTTCATTTCGTCGCTTACTCTTGAGTAGAAATGCATGTTCACTCCAGCAATAAGCACCTTTGTAAAATGAGCCAAATTGAAGCAGAACACATTGTTGGAGTGTCAGAATGCATAGATAGAAGGCAAATAAGCGTTCTATGGCTTTATTTCGCTTAGTTGCTTACTCTTGAGTAGAAATGCATATTCACTCCAGCAATGAGCACCTTTGTAAAATGAGCCAAATTGAAGCAGAACACATTGTTGGAGTGTCAGAATGCATAGATAGAAGGCAAATAAGCGTTCTATGGCTTTATTTCGCTTAGTTGCTTACTCTTTAGTAGAAATGCATCTGCACTCCAGGAATAATCACCTTTGTAAAATGAGCCAAATTGAAGCAGAACACATTGTTGGAGTGTCAGAATGCATAGATAGAAGGCAAATAAGCGTTCTATGGCTTTATTTCGCTGACTTGCTTACTCTTGAGTAGAACTGCAAATTCACTCCAGCAATGAGCACCTTTGTAAAATGAGCCAAATTGAAGCAGAACACATTGTTGGAGTGTCAGAATGCATAGATGGAAGGCAAATAAGCGTTCTATGACTTTATTTCGCTTAGTTGCTTACTCTTGAGTAGAACTGCATAATCACTCAAGCAAATAAGCACCTTTGTAAAATGAGCCAAATTGAAGCAGAACACATTGTTTGAGTGTCAGAATGCATAGATAGAAGGTAAATAAGCGTTCTATGGCTTTATTTCGCTGAGTTGCTTACACTTGAGTAGAACTGCATATTCACTCCAGCAATAAGCACCTTTGTAAAATGAGCCGAATTGAAGCAGAACACATTGTTGGAGTGACAGAATGCATAGATGGAAGGCAAATAAGCGTTCTATGGCTTTATTTCGATTAGTTGCTTACTCTTGAGTAGAAATGCATCTGCTCTCCAGCAATACGCACCTTTGTAAAATGAGCCAAATTGAAGCAGAACACATTGTTGGAGTGTCAGAATGCATAGATAGAAGGCAAATAAGCGTTCTATGGCTGTATTTTGCTGAGTTGCTTACTCTTGAGTAGAACTGCATATTCACTCCAGCAAAAAGCACCTTTGTAAAATGAGCCAAATTGAAGCAGAACACATTGTTGGAGTTTCAGAATGCATAGATAGAAGGCGAATATGCGTTCTATGGCTTTATTCCGTTTCGTCGCTTACTCTTGAGTAGAAATGCATGTTCACTCCAGAAATAATCACCTTTGTAAAATGAGCCAAAGTGAAGCAGAACACATTGTTGGAGTGTCCGAATGCATAGAGAGAAGGCAAATATGCGTTCTATGACTTTATTTCGCTTAGTTGCTTACTCTTGAGTAGAAATGCATCTGCTCTCCAGAAATACGCACCTTTGTAAAATGAGCCAAATTGAAGCAGAACACATTGTTGGAGTGTCAGAATGCATAGATAGAAGGCAAATAAGCGTTCTATGGCTTTATTTCGCTAAGTTGCTTACTCTTGAGTAGAAATGCATCTGCTCTCCAGAAATAAGCACCTTTGTAAAATGAGCCAAATTGAAGCAGAACACATTGTTGGAGTGTCAGAATGCATAGATAGAAGGCAAATAAGCGTTCTATGGCTTTATTTCGCTTCGTTGCTTACTCTTGAGTAGAACTGCATGTTCACTCCAGAAATAATCACCTTTGTAAAATGAGCCAAATTGAAGCACAACACATTGTTGGAGTGTCAGAATGCATAGAGAGAAGGCAAATATGCGTTCTATGACTTTATTTCGCTTAGTTGCTTACTCTTGAGTAGAACTGCATATTCACTCCAGCAAATAAGCACCTTTGTAAAATGAGCCAAATTGAAGCAGAACACATTGTTGGAGTGTCAGAATGCATAGATAGAAGGCAAATAAGCGTTCTATGGCTTTATTTCGCTTAGTTGCTTACTCTTGAGTAGAACTGCATATTCACTCCAGCAATAAGCACCTTTGTAAAATGAGCCAAATTGAAGCAGAACACATTGTTGGAGTGTCGGAATGCATAGATAGAAGGCGAATATGCGTTCTGTGGCTTTATTTCGCTTCGTTGCTTACTCTTGAGTAGAACTGCATGCTCACACCAGAAGTAATCACCTTCGTAAAATGAGCCAAATTGAAGCAGAACACATTGTTGGAGTGTCAGAATGCATAGAGAGAAGGCAAATATGCGTTCTATGACTTTATTTCCCCTAGTTGCTTACTCTTGAGTAGAACTGCATATTCACTCCAGCAAATAAGCACCTTTGTAAAATGAGCCAAATTGAAGCAGAACACATTGTTGGAGTGTCAGAATGCATAGATAGAAGGTAAATAAGCGTTCTATGGCTTTATTTCGCTGAGTTGCTTACACTTGAGTAGAACTGCATATTCACTCCAGCAATAAGCACCTTTGTAAAATGAGCCGAATTGAAGCAGAACACATTGTTGGAGTGTCAGAATGCATAGATGGAAGGCAAATAAGCGTTCTATGGCTTTATTTCGATTAGTTGCTTACTCCTGAGTAGAAATGCATCTGCTCTCCAGAAATACGCACCTTTGTAAAATGAGCCAAATTGAAGCAGAACACATTGTTGGAGTGTCAGAATGCATAGATAGAAGGCAAATAAGCGTTCTATGGCTTTATTTTGCTGAGTTGCTTACTCTTGAGTAGAACTGCATATTCACTCCAGCAAAAAGCACCTTTGTAAAATGAGCCAAATTGAAGCAGAACACATTGTTGGAGTGTCAGAATGCATAGATAGAAGGCGAATATGCGTTCTATGGCTTTATTTCGTTTCGTCGCTTACTCTTGAGTAGAAATGCATGTTCACTCCAGAAATAATCACCTTTGTAAAATGAGCCAAAGTGAAGCAGAACACATTGTTGGAGTGTCCGAATGCATAGAGAGAAGGCAAATATGCGTTCTATGACTTTATTTCGCTTAGTTGCTTACTCTTGAGTAGAAATGCATCTGCTCTCCAGAAATAAGCACCTTTGTAAAATGAGCCAAATTGAAGCAGAACACATTGTTGGAGTGTCAGAATGCATAGATAGAAGGCAAATAAGCGTTCTATGGCTTTATTTCGCTTAGTTGCTTACTCTTGAGTAGAAATGCATCTGCTCTCCAGAAATAAGCACCTTTGTAAAATGAGCCAAATTGAAGCAGAACACATTGTTGGAGTGTCAGAATGCATAGATAGAAGGCGAATATGCGTTCTATGGCTTTATTTCGCTTCGTTGCTTACTCTTGAGTAGAACTGCATGTTCACTCCAGAAATAATCACCTTTGTAAAATGAGCCAAATTGAAGCAGAACACATTGTTGGAGTGTCAGAATGCATAGAGAGAAGGCAAATATGCGTTCTATGACTTTATTTCGCTTAGTTGCTTACTCTTGAGTAGAACTGCATATTCACTCCAGCAAATAAGCACCTTTGTAAAATGAGCCAAATTGAAGCAGAACACATTGTTGGAGTGTCAGAATGCATAGATAGAAGGCGAATATGCGTTCTATGGCTTTATTTCGCTTCGTTGCTTACTCTTGAGTAGAACTGCATGTTCACTCCAGAAATAATCACCTTTGTAAAATGAGCCAAATTGAAGCAGAACAAATTGTTGGAGTGTCAGAATGCATAGAGTGAAGGCAAATATGCGTTCTATGACTTTATTTCGCTTAGTTGCTTACTCTTGAGTAGAACTGCATATTCACTCCAGCAAATAAGCACCTTTGTAAAATGAGCCAAATTGAAGCAGAACACATTGTTGGAGTGTCAGAATGCATAGATGGAAGGCAAATAAGCTTTCTATGGCTTTATTTCGATTAGTTGCTTACTCTTGAGTAGAAATGCATCTGCTCTCCAGAAATACGCACTTTTGTAAAATGAGCCAAATTGAAGCAGAACACAGTGTTGGAGTGTCAGAATGCATAGATAGAAGGCAAATAAGCGTTCTATGGATTTATTTCGCTTAGTTGCTTACTCTTGAGTAGAACTGCATATTCACTCCACCAATAAGCACCTTTGTAAAATGAGCCAAATTGAAGCAGAACACATTGTTGGAGTGTCAGAATGCATAGATAGAAGGCAAATAAGCGTTCTCTGTCTTTATTTCGCTGAGTTGCTTACTCTTGAGTAGAACTGCACATTCACTCCAGCAATAAGCACCTTCGTAAAATGAGCCAAATTGAAGCAGAACACATTGTTGGAGTGTCAGAATGCATAGATAGAAGGCAAATAAGCGTTCTATGGCTTTATTTCGCTTAGTTGCTTACTCTTGAGTAGAAATGCATCTGCTCTACAGAAATACGCACCTTTGTAAAATGAGCCAAATTGAAGCAGAACAGATTGTTGGAGTGTCAGAATGCATAGATAGAAGGCAAATAAGCGTTCTATGGCTTTATTTCGCTGACTTGCTTACTCTTGAGTAGAACTGCATATTCACTCCAGCAAAAAGCACCTTTGTAAAATGAGCCAAATTGAAGCAGAACACATTGTTGGAGTGTCAGAATGTATAGATAGAAGGCAAATAAGCGTTCTATGGCTTCATTTCGCTGAGTTGCTTACTCTTGAGTAGAAATGCATCTGCTCTCCAGAAATACGCACCTTTGTAAAATGAGCCAAATTGAAGCAGAACACATTGTTGGAGTGTCAGAATGCATAGATAGAAGGCAAATAAGCGTTCTATGGCTTTATTTCGCTTACTTGCTTACTCTTGAGTAGAACTGCATATTCACTCCAGCAAAAAGCACCTTTGTAAAATGAGCCAAATTGAAGCAGAACACATTGTTGGAGTGTCAGAATGCATAGATAGAAGGCAAATAAGCGTTCTATGGCTTTATTTCGCTTCGTTGCTTGCTCTTGAGTAGAACTGCATGTTCACTCCAGAAATAATCACCTTTGTAAAATGAGCCAAATTGAAGCAGAACACATTGTTGGAGTGTCAGAATGCATAGAGAGAAGGCAAATATGCGTTCTATGACTTTATTTCGCTTAGTTGCTTACTCTTGAGTAGAACTGCATAATCACTCCAGCAAATAAGCACCTTTGTAAAATGAGCCAAATTGAAGCAGAACACATTGTTGGAGTGTCAGAATGCATAGATGGAAGGCAAATAAGCGTTCTATGGCTTTATTTCGATTAGTTGCTTACTCTTGAGTAGAAATGCATCTGCTCTCCAGAAATACGGACCTTTGTAAAATGAGCCAAATTGAAGCAGAACACATTGTTGGAGTGTCAGAATGCATAGATAGAAGGCAAATAAGCGTTCTATGGCTTTATTTCGCTGAGTTGCTTACTCTTGAGTAGAACTGCATATTCACTCCAGTAAAAAGCACCTTTGTAAAATGAGCCAAATTGAAGCAGAACACATTGTTGGAGTGTCAGAATGCATAGATAGAAGGCGAATATGCGTTCTATGGCTTTATTTCGTTTCGTCGCTTACTCTTGAGTAGAAATGCATGTTCACTCCAGAAATAATCACCTCTGTAAAATGAGCCAAATTGAAGCAGAACACATTGTTGGAGTGTCCGAATGCATAGAGAGAAGGCAAATATGCGTTCTATGACTTTATTTCGCTTAGTTGCTTACTCTTGAGTAGAAATGCATCTGCTCTCCAGAAATACGCACCTTTGCAAAATGAGCCTAATTGAAGCAGAACACAATGTTGGAGTGTCAGAATACATAGATAGAAGGCAAATAAGCGTTCTATGGCTTTATTTCGCTGAGTTGCTTACTCTTGAGTAGAACTGCATATTCACTCCAGCAAAAAGCACCTTTGTAAAATGAGCCAAATTGAAGCAGAACACATTGTTGGAGTGTCAGAATGCATAGATGGAAGGCAAATAAGCATCCTATGGCTTTATTTCGCTTAGTTGCTTACTCTTGAGTAGAAATGCATCTGCTCTCCAGCAATCAGCTCCTTTGTAAAATGAGCCAAATTGAAGCAGAACACAGTGTTGGAGTGTCAGAATGCATAGATAGAAGGCAAATAAGCGTTCTATGGATTTTTTTCGCTTAGTTGCTTACTCTTGAGTAGAACTGCATATTCACTCCAGCAATAAGCACCTTTGTAAAATGAGCCAAATTGAAGCAGAACACATTGTTGGAGTGTCAGAATGCATAGATAGAAGGCGAATAAGCGTACTATGGCTTTATTTCGATTAGTTGCTTACTCTTGAGTAGAAATGCATCTGCTCTCCAGAAATAAGCACCTTTGTAAAATGAGCCAAATTGAAGCAGAACACATTGTTGGAGTGTCAGAATGCATAGATAGAAGGCGAATATGCGTTCTATGGCTTTATTTCGCTTCGTTGCTTACTCTTGAGTAGAACTGCATGTTCACTCCAGAAATAATCACCTTTGTAAAATGAGCCAAATTGAAGCAGAACACATTGTTGGAGTGTCAGAATGAATAGAGAGAAGGCAAATATGCGTTCTATGACTTTATTTCGCTTAGTTGCTTACTCTTGAGTAGAACTGCATATTCACTCCAGCAAATAAGCACCTTTGTAAAATGAGCCAAATTGAAGCAGAACACATGGTTGGAGTGTCTGAATGCATAGAGAGAAGGCAAATATGCGTTCTATGACTTTATTTCGCTTAGTTGCTTACTCTTGAGTAGAAATGCATCTGCTCTCCAGAAATACGCACCTTTGTAAAATGAGCCAAATTGAAGCAGAACACAATGTTGGAGTGTCAGAATACATAGATAGAAGGCAAATAAGCGTTCTATGGCTTTATTTCGCTGAGTTGCTTACTCTTGAGTAGAACTGCATATTCACTCCAGCAAAAAGCACCTTTGTAAAATGAGCCAAATTGAAGCAGAACACATTGTTGGAGTGTCAGAATGCATAGATGGAAGGCAAATAAGCGTCCTATGGCTTTATTTCGCTTAGTTGCTTACTCTTGAGTAGAAATGCATCTGCTCTCCAGCAATCAGCTCCTTTGTAAAATGAGCCAAATTGAAGCAGAACACAGTGTTGGAGTGTCAGAATGCATAGATAGAAGGCAAATAAGCGTTCTATGGATTTTTTTCGCTTAGTTGCTTACTCTTGAGTAGAACTGCATATTCACTCCAGCAATAAGCACCTTTGTAAAATGAGCCAAATTGAAGCAGAACACATTGTTGGAGTGTCCGAATGCATAGATAGAAGGCGAATATGCGTTCTATGGCTTTATTCCGCTTCGTTGCTTACTCTTGAGTAGAACTGCATGTTCACTCCAGAAATAATCACCTTTGTAAAATGAGCCAAATTGAAGCAGAACACATTGTTGGAGTGTCAGAATGCATAGAGAGAAGGCAAATATGCGTTCTATGACTTTATTTCGCTTAGTTGCTTACTCTTGAGTAGAACTGCATATTCACTCCAGCAAATAAGCACCTTTGTAAAATGAGCCAAATTGAAGCAGATCACATTGTTGGAGTGTCAGAATGCATAGATAGAAGGCAAATAAGCGTTCTATGGCTTTATTTCGCTGAGTTGCTTACACTTGAGTAGAACTGCATATTCAATCCAGGAATAAGCACCTTTGTAAAATGAGCCAAATTGAAGCAGAACACATTGTTGGAGTGTCAGAATGCATAGATGGAAGGCAAATAAGCGTTCTATGGATTTATTTCGATTAGATGCTTACTCTTGAGTAGAAATGCATCTGCTCTCCAGAAATACGCAGCTTTGTAAAATGAGCCAAATTGAAGCAGAACACATTGTTGGAGTGTCAGAATGCATAGATAGAAGGCGAATATGCGTTCTATGGCTTTATTTCGTTTCGTCGCTTACTCTTGAGTAGAAATGCATGTTCACTCCAGAAATAATCACCTTTGTAAAATGAGCCAAAGTGAAGCAGAACACATTGTTGGAGTGTCCGAATGCATAGAGAGAAGGCAAATATGCGTTCTATGACTTTATTTCGCTTAGTTGCTTACTCTTGAGTAGAAATGCATCTGCTCTCCAGAAATACGCACCTTTGTAAAATGAGCCAAATTGAAGCAGAACACATTGTTGGAGTGTCAGAATGCATAGATAGAAGGCAAATAAGCGTTCTATGGCTTTATTTCGCTAAGTTGCTTACTCTTGAGTAGAAATGCATCTGCTCTCCAGAAATAAGCACCTTTGTGAAATGAGCCAAATTGAAGCAGAACACATTGTTGGAGTGTCAGAATGCATAGATAGAAGGCGAATATGCGTTCTATGGCTTTATTTCGCTTCGTTGCTTACTCTTGAGTAGAACTGCATGTTCACTCCAGAAATAATCACCTTTGTAAAATGAGCCAAATTGAAGCACAACACATTGTTGGAGTGTCAGAATGCATAGAGAGAAGGCAAATATGCGTTCTATGACTTTATTTCGCTTAGTTGCTTACTCTTGAGTAGAACTGCATATTCACTCCAGCAAATAAGCACCTTTGTAAAATGAGCCAAATTGAAGCAGAACACATTGTTGGAGTGTCAGAATGCATAGATAGAAGGCAAATAAGCGTTCTATGGCTTTATTTCGCTTAGTTGCTTACTCTTGAGTAGAACTGCATATTCACTCCAGCAATAAGCACCTTTGTAAAATGAGCCAAATTGAAGCAGAACACATTGTTGGAGTGTCGGAATGCATAGATAGAAGGCGAATATGCGTTCTATGGCTTTATTTCGCTTCGTTGCTTACTCTTGAGTAGAACTGCATGCTCACTCCAGAAGTAATCACCTTCGTAAAATGAGCCAAATTGAAGCAGAACACATTGTTGGAGTGTCAGAATGCATAGAGAGAAGGCAAATATGCGTTCTATGACTTTATTTCCCCTAGTTGCTTACTCTTGAGTAGAACTGCATATTCACTCCAGCAAATAAGCACCTTTGTAAAATGAGCCAAATTGAAGCAGAACACATTGTTGGAGTGTCAGAATGCATAGATAGAAGGTAAATAAGCGTTCTATGGCTTTATTTCGCTGAGTTGCTTACTCTTGAGTAGAACTGCATATTCACTCCAGCAAAAAGCACCTTTGTAAAATGAGCCAAATTGAAGCAGAACACATTGTTGGAGTGTCAGAATGCATAGATAGAAGGCGAATATGCGTTCTATGGCTTTATTTCGTTTCGTCGCTTACTCTTGAGTAGAAATGCATGTTCACTCCAGAAATAATCACCTTTGTAAAATGAGCCAAAGTGAAGCAGAACACATTGTTGGAGTGTCCGAATGCATAGAGAGAAGGCAAATATGCGTTCTATGACTTTATTTCGCTTAGTTGCTTACTCTTGAGTAGAAATGCATCTGCTCTCCAGAAATAAGCACCTTTGTAAAATGAGCCAAATTGAAGCAGAACACATTGTTGGAGTGTCAGAATGCATAGATAGAAGGCGAATATGCGTTCTATGGCTTTATTTCGCTTCGTTGCTTACTCTTGAGTAGAACTGCATGTTCACTCCAGAAATAATCACCTTTGTAAAATGAGCCAAATTGAAGCAGAACACATTGTTGGAGTGTCAGAATGCATAGATAGAAGGCAAATATGCGTTCTATGACTTTATTTCGCTTAGTTGCTTACTCTTGAGTAGAACTGCATATTCACTCCAGCAAATAAGCACCTTTGTAAAATGAGCCAAATTGAAGCAAAACACATTGTTGGAGTGTCAGAATGCATAGATAGAAGGCGAATATGCGTTCTATGGCTTTATTTCGCTTCGTTGCTTACTCTTGAGTAGAACTGCATGTTCACTCCAGAAATAATCACCTTTGTAAAATGAGCCAAATTGAAGCAGAACAAATTGTTGGAGTGTCAGAATGCATAGAGTGAAGGCAAATATGCGTTCTATGACTTTATTTCGCTTAGTTGCTTACTCTTGAGTAGAACTGCATATTCACTCCAGCAAATAAGCACCTTTGTAAAATGAGCCAAATTGAAGCAGAACACATTGTTGGAGTGTCAGAATGCATAGATGGAAGGCAAATAAGCTTTCTATGGCTTTATTTCGATTAGTTGCTTACTCTTGAGTAGAAATGCATCTGCTCTCCAGAAATAAGCACCTTTGTAAAATGAGCCAAATTGAAGCAGAACACATTGTTGGAGTGTCAGAATGCATAGATAGAAGGCAAATAAGCGTTCTATGGCTTTATTTCGCTGACTTGCTTACTCTTGAGTAGAACTGCATATTCACTCCAGCAAAAAGCACCTTTGTAAAATGAGCCAAATTGAAGCAGAACACATTGTTGGAGTGTCAGAATGTATAGATAGAAGGCAAATAAGCGTTCTATGGCTTCATTTCGCTGAGTTGCTTACTCTTGAGTAGAAATGCATCTGCTCTCCAGAAATACGCACCTTTGTAAAATGAGCCAAATTGAAGCAGAACACATTGTTGGAGTGTCAGAATGCATAGATAGAAGGCAAATAAGCGTTCTATGGCTTTATTTCGCTTACTTGCTTACTCTTGAGTAGAACTGCATATTCACTCCAGCAAAAAGCACCTTTGTAAAATGAGCCAAATTGAAGCAGAACACATTGTTGGAGTGTCAGAATGCATAGATAGAAGGCAAATAAGCGTTCTATGGCTTTATTACGCTTCGTTGCTTACTCTTGAGTAGAACTGCATGTTCACTCCAGAAATAATCACCTTTGTAAAATGAGCCAAATTGAAGCAGAACACATTGTTGGAGTGTCAGAATGCATAGAGAGAAGGCAAATATGCGTTCTATGACTTTATTTCGCTTAGTTGCTTACACTTGAGTAGAACTGCATATTCACTCCAGCAAATAAGCACCTTTGTAAAATGAGCCAAATTGAAGCAGAACACATTGTTGGAGTGTCAGAATGCATAGATAGAAGGCGAATATGCGTTCTATGGCTTTATTTCGCTTCGTTGCTTACTCTTGAGTAGAACTGCATGTTCACTCCAGAAATAATCACCTTTGTAAAATGAGCCAAATTGAAGCAGAACAAATTGTTGGAGTGTCAGAATGCATAGAGTGAAGGCAAATATGCGTTCTATGACTTTATTTCGCTTAGTTGCTTACTCTTGAGTAGAACTGCATAATCACTCCAGCAAATAAGCACCTTTGTAAAATGAGCCAAATTGAAGCAGAACACATTGTTGGAGTGTCAGAATGCATAGATGGAAGGCAAATAAGCGTTCTATGGCTTTATTTCGATTAGTTGCTTACTCTTGAGTAGAAATGCATCTGCTCTCCAGAAATACGCACCTTTGTAAAATGAGCCAAATTGAAGCAGAACACATTGTTGGAGTGTCAGAATGCATAGATAGAAGGCAAATAAGCGTTCTATGGCTTTATTTCGCTGAGTTGCTTACTCTTGAGTAGAACTGCATATTCACTCCAGTAAAATGCACCTTTGTAAAATGAGCCAAATTGAAGCAGAACACATTGTTGGAGTGTCAGAATGCATAGATAGAAGGCGAATATGCGTTCTATGGCTTTATTTCGTTTCGTCGCTTACTCTTGAGTAGAAATGCATGTTCACTCCAGAAATAATCACCTTTGTAAAATGAGCCAAATTGAAGCAGAACACATTGTTGGAGTGTCCGAATGCATAGAGAGAAGGCAAATATGCGTTCTATGACTTTATTTCGCTTAGTTGCTTACTCTTGAGTAGAAATGCATCTGCTCTCCAGAAATACGCACCTTTGTAAAATGAGCCTAATTGAAGCAGAACACAATGTTGGAGTGTCAGAATACATAGATAGAAGGCAAATAAGCGTTCTATGGCTTTATTTCGCTGAGTTGCTTACTCTTGAGTAGAACTGCATATTCACTCCAGCAAAAAGCACCTTTGTAAAATGAGCCAAATTGAAGCAGAACACATTGTTGGAGTGTCAGAATGCATAGATGGAAGGCAAATAAGCGTCCTATGGCTTTATTTCGCTTAGTTGCTTACTCTTGAGTAGAAATGCATCTGCTCTCCAGCAATCAGCTCCTTTGTAAAATGAGCCAAATTGAAGCAGAACACAGTGTTGGAGTGTCAGAATGCATAGATAGAAGGCAAATAAGCGTTCTATGGATTTTTTTCGCTTAGTTGCTTACTCTTGAGTAGAACTGCATATTCACTCCAGCAATAAGCACCTTTGTAAAATGAGCCAAATTGAAGCAGAACACATTGTTGGAGTGTCAGAATGCATAGATAGAAGTCGAATAAGCGTACTATGGCTTTATTTCGATTAGTTGCTTACTCTTGAGTAGAAATGCATCTGCTCTCCAGAAATAAGGACCTTTGTAAAATGAGCCAAATTGAAGCAGAACACATGGTTGGAGTGTCCGAATGCATAGAGAGAAGGCATATATGCGTTCTATGACTTTATTGCGCTTAGTTCCTTACTCTTGAGTAGAAATGCATCTGCTCTCCAGAAATACGCACCTTTGTAAAATGAGCCAAAATGAAGCAGAACACAATGTTGGAGTGTCAGAATACATAGATAGAAGGCAAATAAGCGTTCTATGGCTTTATTTCGCTGAGTTGCTTACTCTTGAGTAGAACTGCATATTCACTCCAGCAAAAAGCACCTTTGTAAAATGAGCCAAATTGAAGCAGAACACATTGTTGGAGTGTCAGAATGCATAGATGGAAGGCAAATAAGCGTCCTATGGCTTTATTTCGCTTAGTTGCTTACTCTTGAGTAGAAATGCATCTGCTCTCCAGCAATCAGCTCCTTTGTAAAATGAGCCAAATTGAAGCAGAACACAGTGTTGGAGTGTCAGAATGCATAGATAGAAGGCAAATAAGCGTTCTATGGATTTTTTTCGCTTAGTTGCTTACTCTTGAGTAGAACTGCATATTCACTCCAGCAATAAGCACCTTTGTAAAATGAGCCAAATTGAAGCAGAACACATTGTTGGAGTGTCCGAATGCATAGATAGAAGGCGAATATGCGTTCTATGGCTTTATTCCGCTTCGTTGCTTACTCTTGAGTAGAACTGCATATTCACTCCAGCAAATAAGCACCTTTGTAAAATGAGCCAAATTGAAGCAGATCACATTGTTGGAGTGTCAGAATGCATAGATAGAAGGCAAATAAGCGTTCTATGGCTTTATTTCGCTGAGTTGCTTACACTTGAGTAGAACTGCATATTCAATCCAGGAATAAGCACCTTTGTAAAATGAGCCAAATTGAAGCAGAACACATTGTTGGAGTGTCAGAATGCATAGATGGAAGGCAAATAAGCGTTCTATGGATTTATTTCGATTAGATGCTTACTCTTGAGTAGAAATGCATCTGCTCTCCAGAAATACGCAGCTTTGTAAAATGAGCCAAATTGAAGCAGAACACATTGTTGGAGTGTCAGAATGCATAGATAGAAGGCGAATATGCGTTCTATGGCTTTATTTCGTTTCGTCGCTTACTCTTGAGTAGAAATGCATGTTCACTCCAGAAATAATCACCTTTGTAAAATGAGCCAAATTGAAGCAGAACACATTGTTGGAGTGTCAGAATGCATAGAGAGAAGGCAAATATGCGTTCTATGACTTTATTTCGCTTAGTTGCTTACTCTTGAGTAGAAATGCATCTGCTCTCCAGAAATACGCACCTTTGTAAAATGAGCCAAATTGAAGCAGAACACAGTGTTGGAGTGTCAGAATGCATAGATAGAAGGCAAATAAGCGTTCTATGGCTTTATTTCGCTGAGTTGCTTACTCTTGAGTAGAACTGCATATTCACTCCAGCAAAAAGCACCTTTGTAAAATGAGCCAAATTGAAGCAGAACACATTGTTGGAGTGTCAGAATGCTTAGATGGAAGGCAAATAAGCGTCCTATGGCTTTATTTCGCTTAGTTGCTTACTCTTGAGTAGAAATGCATCTGCTCTCCAGCAATCAGCTCCTTTGTAAAATGAGCCAAATTGAAGCAGAACACAGTGTTGGAGTGTCAGAATGCATAGATAGAAGGCAAATAAGCGTTCTATGGATTTTTTTCGATTAGTTGCTTACTCTTGAGTAGAAATGCATATTCACTCCAGCAATAAGCACCTTTGTAAAATGAGCCAAATTGAAGCAGAACACATTGTTGGAGTGTCAGAATGCATAGATAGAAGGCGAATAAGCGTACTATGGCTTTATTTCGATTAGTTGCTTACTCTTGAGTAGAAATGCATCTGCTCTCCAGAAATAAGCACCTTTGTAAAATGAGCCAAATTGAAGCAGAACACATGGTTGGAGTGTCCGAATGCATAGAGAGAAGGCAAATATGCGTTCTATGACTTTATTTCGCTTAGTTGCTTACTCTTGAGTAGAAATGCATCTGCTCTCCAGAAATACGCACCTTTGTAAAATGAGCCAAATTGAAGCAGAACACAATGTTGGAGTGTCAGAATACATAGATAGAAGGCAAATAAGCGTTCTATGGCTTTATTTCGCTGAGTTGCTTACTCTTGAGTAGAACTGCATATTCACTCCAGCAAAAAGCACCTTTGTAAAATGAGCCAAATTCAAGCAGAACACATTGTTGGAGTGTCAGAATGCATAGATGGAAGGCAAATAAGCGTCCTATGGCTTTATTTCGCTTAGTTGCTTACTCTTGAGTAGAAATGCATGTGCTCTCCAGCAATCAGCTCCTTTGTAAAATGAGCCAAATTGAAGCAGAACACAGTGTTGGAGTGTCAGAATGCATAGATAGAAGGCGAATATGCGTTCTATGGCTTTATTCCGCTTCGTTGCTTACTCTTGAGTAGAACTGCATATTCACTCCAGCAAATAAGCACCTTTGTAAAATGAGCCAAATTGAAGCAGATCACATTGTTGGAGTGTCAGAATGCATAGATAGAAGGCAAATAAGCGTTCTATGGCTTTATTTCGCTGAGTTGCTTACACTTGAGTAGAACTGCATATTCAATCCAGGAATAAGCACCTTTGTAAAATGAGCCAAATTGAAGCAGAACACATTGTTGGAGTGTCAGAATGCATAGATGGAAGGCAAATAAGCGTTCTATGGATTTATTTCGATTAGATGCTTACTCTTGAGTAGAAATGCATCTGCTCTCCAGAAATACGCAGCTTTGTAAAATGAGCCAAATTGAAGCAGAACACATTGTTGGAGTGTCAGAATGCATAGATAGAAGGCGAATATGCGTTCTATGGCTTTATTTCGTTTCGTCGCTTACTCTTGAGTAGAAATGCATGTTCACTCCAGAAATAATCACCTTTGTAAAATGAGCCAAATTGAAGCAGAACACATTGTTGGAGTGTCAGAATGCATAGAGAGAAGGCAAATATGCGTTCTATGACTTTATTTCGCTTAGTTGCTTACTCTTGAGTAGAAATGCATCTGCTCTCCAGAAATACGCACCTTTGTAAAATGAGCCAAATTGAAGCAGAACACAGTGTTGGAGTGTCAGAATGCATAGATAGAAGGCAAATAAGCGTTCTATGGATTTATTTCGCTTAGTTGCTTACTCTTGAGTAGAACTGCATATTCACTCCAGCAATAAGCACCTTTGTAAAATGAGCCAAATTGAAGCAGAACACATTGTTGGAGTGTCAGAATGCATAGATGGAAGGCAAATAAGCGTTCTATGGATTTATTTCGATTAGATGCTTACTCTTGAGTAGAACTGCATATTCACTCCAGCAATAAGCACCTTTGTAAAATGAGCCAAATTGAAGCAGAACACATTGTTGGAGTGTCAGAATGCATAGATAGAAGGCGAATATGCGTTCTATGACTTTATTTCGCTTAGTTGCTTACTCTTGAGTAGAAATGCATCTGCTCTCCAGAAATACGCACCTTTGTAAAATGAGCCTAATTGAAGCAGAACACAATGTTGGAGTGTCAGAATACATAGATAGAAGGCAAATAAGCGTTCTATGGCTTTATTTCGCTGAGTTGCTTACTCTTGAGTAGAACTGCATATTCACTCCAGCAAAAAGCACCTTTGTAAAATGAGCCAAATTGAAGCAGAACACATTGTTGGAGTGTCAGAATGCATAGATGGAAGGCAAATAAGCGTCCTATGGCTTTATTTCGCTTAGTTGCTTACTCTTGAGTAGAAATGCATCTGCTCTCCAGCAATCAGCTCCTTTGTAAAATGAGCCAAATTGAAGCAGAACACAGTGTTGGAGTGTCAGAATGCATAGATAGAAGGCAAATAAGCGTTCTATGGATTTTTTTCGATTAGTTGCTTACTCTTGAGTAGAAATGCATATTCACTCCAGCAATAAGCACCTTTGTAAAATGAGCCAAATTGAAGCAGAACACATTGTTGGAGTGTCAGAATGCATAGATAGAAGGCGAATAAGCGTACTATGGCTTTATTTCGATTAGTTGCTTACTCTTGAGTAGAAATGCATCTGCTCTCCAGAAATAATCACCTTTGTAAAATGAGCCAAATTGAAGCAGAACAAATTGTTGGAGTGTCAGAATGCATAGAGTGAAGGCAAATATGCGTTCTATGACTTTATTTTGCTTAGTTGCTTACTCTTGAGTAGAACTGCATATTCACTCCAGCAAATAAGCACCTTTGTAAAATGAGCCAAATTGAAGCAGAACACATTGTTGGAGTGTCAGAATGCATAGATGGAAGGCAAATAAGCTTTCTATGGCTTTATTTCGATTAGTTGCTTACTCTTGAGTAGAAATGCATCTGCTCTCCAGAAATACGCACCTTTGTAAAATGAGCCAAATTGAAGCAGAACACAGTGTTGGAGTGTCAGAATGCATAGATAGAAGGCAAATAAGCGTTCTCTGGCTTTATTTCGCTGAGTTGCTTACTCTTGAGTAGAACTGCACATTCACTCCAGCAATAAGCACCTTTGTAAAATGAGCCAAATTGAAGCAGAACACATTGTTGGAGTGTCAGAATGCATAGATAGAAGGCAAATAAGCGTTCTATGGCTTTATTTCGCTTAGTTGCTTACTCTTGAGTAGAAATGCATCTGCTCTACAGAAATACGCACCTTTGTAAAATGAGCCAAATTGAAGCAGAACACATTGTTGGAGTGTCAGAATGCATAGATAGAAGGCAAATAATCGTTCTATGGCTTTATTTCGCTGACTTGCTTACTCTTGAGTAGAACTGCATATTCACTCCAGCAAAAAGCACCTTTGTAAAATGAGCCAAATTGAAGCAGAACACATTGTTGGAGTGTCAGAATGTATAGATAGAAGGCAAATAAGCGTTCTATGGCTTCATTTCGCTGAGTTGCTTACTCTTGAGTAGAAATGCATCTGCTCTCCAGAAATACGCACCTTTGTAAAATGAGCCAAATTGAAGCAGAACACATTGTTGGAGTGTCAGAATGCATAGATAGAAGGCAAATAAGCGTTCTATGGCTTTATTTCGCTTACTTGCTTACTCTTGAGTAGAACTGCATATTCACTCCAGCAAAAAGCACCTTTGTAAAATGAGCCAAATTGAAGCAGAACACATTGTTGGAGTGTCAGAATGCATAGATAGAAGGCAAATAAGCGTTCTATGGCTTTATTTCGCTTCGTTGCTTACTCTTGAGTAGAACTGCATGTTCACTCCAGAAATAATCACCTTTGTAAAATGAGCCAAATTGAAGCAGAACACATTGTTGGAGTGTCAGAATGCATAGAGAGAAGGCAAATATGCGTTCTATGACTTTATTTCGCTTAGTTGCTTACTCTTGAGTAGAACTGCATATTCACTCCAGCAAATAAGCACCTTTGTAAAATGAGCCAAATTGAAGCAGAACACATTGTTGGAGTGTCAGAATGCATAGATAGAAGGCGAATATGCGTTCTATGGCTTTATTTCGCTTCGTTGCTTACTCTTGAGTAGAACTGCATGTTCACTCCAGAAATAATCACCTTTGTAAAATGAGCCAAATTGAAGCAGAACAAATTGTTGGAGTGTCAGAATGCATAGAGTGAAGGCAAATATGCGTTCTATGACTTTATTTCGCTTAGTTGCTTACTCTTGAGTAGAACTGCATAATCACTCCAGCAAATAAGCACCTTTGTAAAATGAGCCAAATTGAAGCAGAACACATTGTTGGAGTGTCAGAATGCATAGATGGAAGGCAAATAAGCGTTCTATGGCTTTATTTCGATTAGTTGCTTACTCTTGAGTAGAAATGCATCTGCTCTCCAGAAATACGCACCTTTGTAAAATGAGCCAAATTGAAGCAGAACACATTGTTGGAGTGTCAGAATGCATAGATAGAAGGCAAATAAGCGTTCTATGGCTTTATTTCGCTGAGTTGCTTACTCTTGAGTAGAACTGCATATTCACTCCAGTAAAATGCACCTTTGTAAAATGAGCCAAATTGAAGCAGAACACATTGTTGGAGTGTCAGAATGCATAGATAGAAGGCGAATATGCGTTCTATGGCTTTATTTCGTTTCGTCGCTTACTCTTGAGTAGAAATGCATGTTCACTCCAGAAATAATCACCTTTGTAAAATGAGCCAAATTGAAGCAGAACACATTGTTGGAGTGTCCGAATGCATAGAGAGAAGGCAAATATGCGTTCTATGACTTTATTTCGCTTAGTTGCTTACTCTTGAGTAGAAATGCATCTGCTCTCCAGAAATACGCACCTTTGTAAAATGAGCCTAATTGAAGCAGAACACAATGTTGGAGTGTCAGAATACATAGATAGAAGGCAAATAAGCGTTCTATGGCTTTATTTCGCTGAGTTGCTTACTCTTGAGTAGAACTGCATATTCACTCCAGCAAAAAGCACCTTTGTAAAATGAGCCAAATTGAAGCAGAACACATTGTTGGAGTGTCAGAATGCATAGATGGAAGGCAAATAAGTGTCCTATGGCTTTATTTCGCTTAGTTGCTTACTCTTGAGTAGAAATGCATCTGCTCTCCAGCAATCAGCTCCTTTGTAAAATGAGCCAAATTGAAGCAGAACACAGTGTTGGAGTGTCAGAATGCATAGATAGAAGGCAAATAAGCGTTCTATGGATTTTTTTCGCTTAGTTGCTTACTCTTGAGTAGAACTGCATATTCACTCCAGCAATAAGCACCTTTGTAAAATGAGCCAAATTGAAGCAGAACACATTGTTGGAGTGTCAGAATGCATAGATAGAAGGCGAATAAGCGTACTATGGCTTTATTTCGATTAGTTGCTTACTCTTGAGTAAAAATGCATCTGCTCTCCAGAAATAAGCACCTTTGTAAAATGAGCCAAATTGAAGCAGAACACATGGTTGGAGTGTCCGAATGCATAGAGAGAAGGCAAATATGCGTTCTATGACTTTATTTCGCTTAGTTGCTTACTCTTGAGTAGAAATGCATCTGCTCTCCAGAAATACGCACCTTTGTAAAATGAGCCAAATTGAAGCAGAACACAATGTTGGAGTGTCAGAATACATAGATAGAAGGCAAATAAGCGTTCTATGGCTTTATTTCGCTGAGTTGCTTACTCTTGAGTAGAACTGCATATTCACTCCAGCAAAAAGCACCTTTGTAAAATGAGCCAAATTGAAGCAGAACACATTGTTGGAGTGTCACAATGCATAGATGGAAGGCAAATAAGCGTCCTATGGCTTTATTTCGCTTAGTTGCTTACTCTTGAGTAGAAATGCATGTGCTCTCCAGCAATCAGCTCCTTTGTAAAATGAGCCAAATTGAAGCAGAACACAGTGTTGGAGTGTCAGAATGCATAGATAGAAGCCAAATAAGCGTTCTATGGATTTTTTTCGCTTAGTTGCTTACTCTTGAGTAGAACTGCATATTCACTCCAGCAATAAGCACCTTTGTAAAATGAGCCAAATTGAAGCAGAACACATTGTTGGAGTGTCCGAATGCATAGATAGAAGGCGAATATGCGTTCTATGGCTTTATTCCGCTTCGTTGCTTACTCTTGAGTAGAACTGCATATTCACTCCAGCAAATAAGCACCTTTGTAAAATGAGCCAAATTGAAGCACATCACATTGTTGGAGTGTCAGAATGCATAGATAGAAGGCAAATAAGCGTTCTATGGCTTTATTTCGCTGAGTTGCTTACACTTGAGTAGAACTGCATATTCAATCCAGGAATAAGCACCTTTGTAAAATGAGCCAAATTGAAGCAGAACACATTGTTGGAGTGTCAGAATGCATAGATGGAAGGCAAATAAGCGTTCTATGGATTTATTTCGATTAGATGCTTACTCTTGAGTAGAAATGCATCTGCTCTCCAGAAATACGCAGCTTTGTAAAATGAGCCAAATTGAAGCAGAACACATTGTTGGAGTGTCAGAATGCATAGATAGAAGGCGAATATGCGTTCTATGGCTTTATTTCGTTTCGTCGCTTACTCTTGAGTAGAAATGCATGTTCACTCCAGAAATAATCACCTTTGTAAAATGAGCCAAATTGAAGCAGAACACATTGTTGGAGTGTCAGAATGCATAGAGAGAAGGCAAATATGCGTTCTATGACTTTATTTCGCTTAGTTGCTTACTCTTGAGTAGAAATGCATCTGCTCTCCAGAAATACGCACCTTTGTAAAATGAGCCAAATTGAAGCAGAACACAGTGTTGGAGTGTCAGAATGCATAGATAGAAGGCAAATAAGCGTTCTATGGATTTATTTCGCTTAGTTGCTTACTCTTGAGTAGAACTGCATATTCACTCCAGCAATAAGCACCTTTGTAAAATGAGCCAAATTGAAGCAGAACACATTGTTGGAGTGTCAGAATGCATAGATGGAAGGCAAATAAGCGTTCTATGGATTTATTTCGATTAGATGCTTACTCTTGAGTAGAACTGCATATTCATTCCAGCAATAAGCACCTTTGTAAAATGAGCCAAATTGAAGCAGAACACATTGTTGAAGTGTCAGAATGCATAGATAGAAGGCGAATATGCGTTCTATGACTTTATTTCGCTTAGTTGCTTACTCTTGAGTAGAAATGCATCTGCTCTCCAGAAATACGCACCTTTGTAAAATGAGCCTAATTGAAGCAGAACACAATGTTGGAGTGTCAGAATACATAGATAGAAGGCAAATAAGCGTTCTATGGCTTTATTTCGCTGAGTTGCTTACTCTTGAGTAGAACTGCATATTCACTCCAGCAAAAAGCACCTTTGTAAAATGAGCCAAATTGAAGCAGAACACATTGTTGGAGTGTCAGAATGCATAGATGGAAGGCAAATAAGCGTCCTATGGCTTTATTTCGCTTAGTTGCTTACTCTTGAGTAGAAATGCATCTGCTCTCCAGCAATCAGCTCCTTTGTAAAATGAGCCAAATTGAAGCAGAACACAGTGTTGGAGTGTCAGAATGCATAGATAGAAGGCAAATAAGCGTTCTATGGATTTTTTTCGCTTAGTTGCTTACTCTTGAGTAGAACTGCATATTCACTCCAGCAATAAGCACCTTTGTAAAATGAGCCAAATTGAAGCAGAACACATTGTTGGAGTGTC
This sequence comes from Zootoca vivipara, assembly GCF_963506605.1. Taxonomy (NCBI): domain Eukaryota; kingdom Metazoa; phylum Chordata; class Lepidosauria; order Squamata; family Lacertidae; genus Zootoca; species Zootoca vivipara. Next base: position 4,882,148 of record NC_083293.1, on the reverse strand, counting down.
AGAATGCATAGATAGAAGGCGAATAAGGGTACTATGGCTTTATTTCGATTAGTTGCTTACTCTTGAGTAGAAATGCATCTGCTCTCCAGAAATAAGCACCTTTGTAAAATGAGCCAAATTGAAGCAGAACACAATGTTGGAGTGTCAGAATAGATAGATAGAAGGCAAATAAGCGTTCTATGGCTTTATTTCGCTGAGTTGCTTACTCTTGAGTAGAACTGCATATTCACTCCAGCAAATAGCACCTTTGTAAAATGAGCCAAATTGAAGCAGAACACATTGTTGGAGTGTCAGAATGCATAGATGGAAGGCAAATAAGCGTCCTATGGCTTTATTTCGCTTAGTTGCTTACTCTTGAGTAGAAATGCATCTGCTCTCCAGCAATCAGCTCCTTTGTAAAATGAGCCAAATTGAAGCAGAACACAGTGTTGGAGTGTCAGAATGCATAGATAGAAGGCAAATAAGCGTTCTATGGATTTTTTTCGCTTAGTTGCTTACTCTTGAGTAGAACTGCATATTCACTCCAGAAATAATCACCTTTGTAAAATGAGCCAAATTGAAGCAGAACACATTGTTGGAGTGTCAGAATGCATAGAGAGAAGGCAAATATGCGTTCTATGACTTTATTTCGCTTAGTTGCTTACTCTTGAGTAGAACTGCATATTCACTCCAGCAAATAAGCACCTTTGTAAAATGAGCCAAATTGAAGCAAAACACATTGTTGGAGTGTCAGAATGCATAGATAGAAGGTAAATAAGCGTTCTATGGCTTGATTTCGCTGAGTTGCTTACACTTGAGTAGAACTGCATATTCAATCCAGCAATAAGCACCTTTGTAAAATGAGCCAAATTGAAGCAGAACACATTGTTGGAGTGTCAGAATGCATAGATGGAAGGCGAATAAGCGTACTATGGCTTTATTTCGATTAGTTGCTTACTCTTGAGTAAAAATGCATCTGCTCTCCAGAAATAAGCACCTTTGTAAAATGAGCCAAATTGAAGCAGAACACATGGTTGGAGTGTCCGAATGCATAGAGAGAAGGCAAATATGCGTTCTATGACTTTATTTCGCTTAGTTGCTTACTCTTGAGTAGAAATGCATCTGCTCTCCAGAAATACGCACCTTTGTAAAATGAGCCAAATTGAAGCAGAACACAATGTTGGAGTGTCAGAATACATAGATAGAAGGCAAATAAGCGTTCTATGGCTTTATTTCGCTGAGTTGCTTACTCTTGAGTAGAACTGCATATTCACTCCAGCAAAAAGCACCTTTGTAAAATGAGCCAAATTGAAGCAGAACACATTGTTGGAGTGTCAGAATGCATAGATGGAAGGCAAATAAGCGTCCTATGGCTTTATTTCGCTTAGTTGCTTACTCTTGAGTAGAAATGCATGTGCTCTCCAGCAATCAGCTCCTTTGTAAAATGAGCCAAATTGAAGCAGAACACAGTGTTGGAGTGTCAGAATGCATAGATAGAAGGCAAATAAGCGTTCTATGGATTTTTTTCGCTTAGTTGCTTACTCTTGAGTAGAACTGCATATTCACTCCAGCAATAAGCACCTTTGTAAAATGAGCCAAATTGAAGCAGAACACATTTTTGGAGTGTCCGAATGCATAGATAGAAGGCGAATATGCGTTCTATGGCTTTATTCCGCTTCGTTGCTTACTCTTGAGTAGAACTGCATATTCACTCCAGCAAATAAGCACCTTTGTAAAATGAGCCAAATTGAAGCACATCACATTGTTGGAGTGTCAGAATGCATAGATAGAAGGCAAATAAGCGTTCTATGGCTTTATTTCGCTGAGTTGCTTACACTTGAGTAGAACTGCATATTCAATCCAGGAATAAGCACCTTTGTAAAATGAGCCAAATTGAAGCAGAACACATTGTTGGAGTGTCAGAATGCATAGATGGAAGGCAAATAAGCGTTCTATGGATTTATTTCGATTAGATGCTTACTCTTGAGTAGAAATGCATCTGCTCTCCAGAAATACGCAGCTTTGTAAAATGAGCCAAATTGAAGCAGAACACATTGTTGGAGTGTCAGAATGCATAGATAGAAGGCGAATATGCGTTCTATGGCTTTATTTCGTTTCGTCGCTTACTCTTGAGTAGAAATGCATGTTCACTCCAGAAATAATCACCTTTGTAAAATGAGCCAAATTGAAGCAGAACACATTGTTGGAGTGTCAGAATGCATAGAGAGAAGGCAAATATGCGTTCTATGACTTTATTTCGCTTAGTTGCTTACTCTTGAGTAGAAATGCATCTGCTCTCCAGAAATACGCACCTTTGTAAAATGAGCCAAATTGAAGCAGAACACAGTGTTGGAGTGTCAGAATGCATAGATAGAAGGCAAATAAGCGTTCTATGGATTTATTTCGCTTAGTTGCTTACTCTTGAGTAGAACTGCATATTCACTCCAGCAATAAGCACCTTTGTAAAATGAGCCAAATTGAAGCAGAACACATTGTTGGAGTGTCAGAATGCATAGATGGAAGGCAAATAAGCGTTCTATGGATTTATTTCGATTAGATGCTTACTCTTGAGTAGAACTGCATATTCATTCCAGCAATAAGCACCTTTGTAAAATGAGCCAAATTGAAGCAGAACACATTGTTGGAGTGTCAGAATGCATAGATAGAAGGCGAATATGCGTTCTATGACTTTATTTCGCTTAGTTGCTTACTCTTGAGTAGAAATGCATCTGCTCTCCAGAAATACGCACCTTTGTAAAATGAGCCTAATTGAAGCAGAACACAATGTTGGAGTGTCAGAATGCATAGATAGAAGGCAAATAAGCGTTCTATGGATTTTTTTCGCTTAGTTGCTTACTCTTGAGTAGAACTGCATATTCACTCCAGCAATAAGCACCTTTGTAAAATGAGCCAAATTGAAGCAGAACACATTGTTGGAGTGTCAGAATGCATAGATAGAAGGCGAATAAGCGTACTATGGCTTTATTTCGATTAGTTGCTTACTCTTGAGTAGAAATGCATCTGCTCTCCAGAAATAAGGACCTTTGTAAAATGAGCCAAATTGAAGCAGAACACAATGTTGGAGTGTCAGAATAGATAGATAGAAGGCAAATAAGCGTTCTATGGCTTTATTTCGCTGAGTTGCTTACTCTTGAGTAGAACTGCATATTCACTCCAGCAAATAGCACCTTTGTAAAATGAGCCAAATTGAAGCAGAACACATTGTTGGAGTGTCAGAATGCATAAATGGAAGGCAAATAAGCGTCCTATGGCTTTATTTCGCTTAGTTGCTTACTCTTGAGTAGAAATGCATCTGCTCTCCAGCAATCAGCTCCTTTGTAAAATGAGCCAAATTGAAGCAGAACACAGTGTTGGAGTGTCAGAATGCATAGATAGAAGGCAAATAAGCGTTCTATGGATTTTTTTCGCTTAGTTGCTTACTCTTGAGTAGAACTGCATATTCACTCCAGAAATAATCACCTTTGTAAAATGAGCCAAATTGAAGCAGAACACATTGTTGGAGTGTCAGAATGCATAGAGAGAAGGCAAATATGCGTTCTATGACTTTATTTCGCTTAGTTGCTTACTCTTGAGTAGAACTGCATATTCACTCCAGCAAATAAGCACCTTTGTAAAATGAGCCAAATTGAAGCAGATCACATTGTTGGAGTGTCAGAATGCATAGATAGAAGGCAAATAAGCGTTCTATGGCTTTATTTCGCTGAGTTGCTTACACTTGAGTAGAACTGCATATTCAATCCAGGAATAAGCACCTTTGTAAAATGAGCCAAATTGAAGCAGAACACATTGTTGGAGTGTCAGAATGCATAGATGGAAGGCAAATAAGCGTTCTATGGATTTATTTCGATTAGATGCTTACTCTTGAGTAGAAATGCATCTGCTCTCCAGAAATACGCACCTTTGTAAAATGAGCCAAATTGAAGCAGAACACATTGTTGGAGTGTCAGAATGCATAGATAGAAGGTGAATATGCGTTCTATGGCTTTATTTCGTTTCGTCGCTTACTCTTGAGTAGAAATGCATGTTCACTCCAGAAATAATCACCTTTGTAAAATGAGCCAAATTGAAGCAGAACACATTGTTGGAGTGTCAGAATGCATAGAGAGAAGGCAAATATGCGTTCTATGACTTTATTTCGCTTAGTTGCTTACTCTTGAGTAGAAATGCATCTGCTCTCCAGAAATACGCACCTTTGTAAAATGAGCCAAATTGAAGCAGAACACAGTGTTGGAGTGTCAGAATGCATAGATAGAAGGCAAATAAGCGTTCTATGGATTTATTTCGCTTAGTTGCTTACTCTTGAGTAGAACTGCATATTCACTCCAGCAATAAGCACCTTTGTAAAATGAGCCAAATTGAAGCAGAACACATTGTTGGAGTGTCAGAATGCATAGATGGAAGGCAAATAAGCGTTCTATGGATTTATTTCGATTAGATGCTTACTCTTGAGTAGAAATGCATCTGCTCTCCAGAAATACGCACCTTTGTAAAATGAGCCAAATTGAAGCAGAACACATTGTTGGAGTGTCAGAATGCATAGATAGAAGGCAAATAAGCGTTCTATGGCTTTATTTCGCTGAGTTGCTTACTCTTGAGTAGAACTGCATATTCACTCCAGCAAAAAGCACCTTTGTAAAATGAGCCAAATTGAAGCAGAACACATTGTTGGAGTGTCAGAATGCATAGATAGAAGGCAAATAAGCGTTCTATGGCTTTATTTCGCTTAATTGCTTACTCTTGAGTAGAAATGCATCTGCTCTCCAGAAATACGCACCTTTGTAAAATGAGCCAAATTGAAGCAGAACACATTGTTGGAGTGTCAGAATGCATAGATAGAAGGCAAATAAGCGTTCTATGGCTTTATTTCGCTTAGTTGCTTACTCTTGAGTAGAACTGCATATTCACTCCAGCAATAAGCACCTTTGTAAAATGAGCCAAATTGAAGCCGAACACATTGTTGGAGTGTCAGAATGCATAGATAGAAGGCAAATATGCGTTCTATGGCTTTATTTCGCTTCGTTGCTTACTCTTGAGTAGAACTGCATGTTCACTCCAGAAATAATCACCTTTGTAAAATGAGCCAAATTGAAGCAGGACACATTGTTGGAGTGTCAGAATGCATAGAGAGAAGGCAAATATGCGTTCTATGACTTTATTTCGCTTAGTTGCTTACTCTTGAGTAGAACTGCATATTCACTCCAGCAAATACGCACCTTTGTAAAATGAGCCAAATTGAAGCAGAACACATTGTTGGAGTGTCAGAATGCTTAGATAGAAGGTAAATAAGCGTTCTATGGCTTGATTTCGCTGAGTTGCTTACACTTGAGTAGAACTGCATATTCAATCCAGCAATAAGCACCTTTGTAAAATGAGCCAAATTGAAGCAGAACACATTGTTGGAGTGTCAGAATGCATAGATAGAAGGCAAATAAGCGTTCTATGGCTTTATTTCGCTTAGTTGCTTACTCTTGAGTAGAAATGCATCTGCTCTCCAGAAATACGCACCTTTGTAAAATGAGCCAAATTGAAGCAGAACACATTGTTGGAGTGTCAGAATGCATAGATAGAAGGCAAATAAGCGTTCTATGGCTTTATTTCGCTTAGTTGCTTACTCTTGAGTAGAACTGCATATTCACTCCAGCAATAAGCACCTTTGTAAAATGAGCCAAATTGAAGCCGAACACATTGTTGGAGTGTCAGAATGCATAGATAGAAGGCAAATATGCGTTCTATGGCTTTATTTCGCTTCGTTGCTTACTCTTGAGTAGAACTGCATGTTCACTCCAGAAATAATCACCTTTGTAAAATGAGCCAAATTGAAGCAGGACACATTGTTGGAGTGTCAGAATGCATAGAGAGAAGGCAAATATGCGTTCTATGACTTTATTTCGCTTAGTTGCTTACTCTTGAGTAGAACTGCATATTCACTCCAGCAAATAAGCACCTTTGTAAAATGAGCCAAATTGAAGCAAAACACATTGTTGGAGTGTCAGAATGCATAGATAGAAGGTAAATAAGCGTTCTATGGCTTGATTTCGCTGAGTTGCTTACACTTGAGTAGAACTGCATATTCAATCCAGCAATAAGCACCTTTGTAAAATGAGCCAAATTGAAGCAGAACACATTGTTGGAGTGTCAGAATGCATAGATAGAAGGCAAATAAGCGTTCTATGGCTTTATTTCGCTTAGTTGCTTACTCTTGAGTAGAAATGCATCTGCTCTCCAGAAATACGCACCTTTGTAAAATGAGCCAAATTGAAGCAGAACACATTGTTGGAGTGTCAGAATGCATAGATAGAAGGCAAATAAGCGTTCTATGGCTTTATTTCGCTAAGTTGCTTACTCTTGAGTAGAAATGCATCTGCTCTCCAGAAATAAGCACCTTTGTAAAATGAGCCAAATTGAAGCAGAACACATTGTTCGAGTGTCAGAATGCATAGATAGAAGGCGAATATGCGTTCTATGGCTTTATTTCGCTTAGTTGCTTACTCTTGAGTAGAACTGCATAATCACTCCAGCAAATAAGCACCTTTGTAAAATGAGCCAAATTGAAGCAGAACACATTGTTAGAGTGTCAGAATGCATAGATAGAAGGCAAATAAGCGTTCTATGGCTTTATTTCGCTTAGTTGCTTGCTCTTGAGTAGAACTGCATATTCACTCCAGCAATAAGCACCTTTGTAAAATGAGCCAAATTGAAGCAGAACACATTGTTGGAGTGTCGGAATGCATAGATAGAAGGCGAATATGCGTTCTTTGGCTTTATTTCGCTTCGTTGCTTACTCTTGAGTAGGACTGCATGCTCACTCCAGAAGTAATCACCTTCGTAAAATGAGCCAAATTGAAGCAGAACACATTGTTGGAGTGTCAAAATGCATAGAGAGAAGGCAAATATGCGTTCTATGACTTTATTTCGCTTAGTTGCTTACTCTTGAGTAGAACTGCATATTCACTCAAGCAAATAAGCACCTTTGTAAAATGAGCCAAATTGAAGCAGAACACTTTGTTGGAGTGTCAGAATGCATAGATAGAAGGTAAATAAGCGTTCTATGGCTTTATTTCGCTGAGTTGCTTACACTTGAGTAGAACTGCATATTCACTCCAGCAATAAGCACCTTTGTAAAATGAGCCGAATTGAAGCAGAACACATTGTTGGAGTGACAGAATGCATAGATGGAAGGCAAATAAGCGTTCTATGGCTTTATTTCGATTAGTTGCTTACTCTTGAGTAGAAATGCATCTGCTCTCCAGAAATACGCACCTTTGTAAAATGAGCCAAATTGAAGCAGAACACATTGTTGGAGTGTCAGAATGCATAGATAGAAGGCAAATAAGCGTTCTATGGCTGTATTTTGCTGAGTTGCTTACTCTTGAGTAGAACTGCATATTCACTCCAGCAAAAAGCACCTTTGTAAAATGAGCCAAATTGAAGCAGAACACATTGTTGGAGTGTCAGAATGCATAGATAGAAGGCGAATATGCGTTCTATGGCTTTATTTCGTTTCGTCGCTTACTCTTGAGTAGAAATGCATGTTCACTCCAGAAATAATCACCTTTGTAAAATGAGCCAAAGTGAAGCAGAACACATTGTTGGAGTGTCCGAATGCATAGAGAGAAGGCAAATATGCGTTCTATGACTTTATTTCGCTTAGTTGCTTACTCTTGAGTAGAAATGCATCTGCTCTCCAGAAATACGCACCTTTGTAAAATGAGCCAAATTGAAGCAGAACACATTGTTGGAGTGTCAGAATGCATAGATAGAAGGCAAATAAGCGTTCTATGGCTTTATTTCGCTTAGTTGCTTACTCTTGAGTAGAAATGCAACTGCTCTCCAGAAATAATCACCTTTGTAAAATGAGCCAAATTGAAGCAGAACACATTGTTGGAGTGTCAGAATGCATAGAGAGAAGGCAAATATGCGTTCTATGACTTTATTTCGCTTAGTTGCTTACTCTTGACTAGAAATGCATTTGCTCTCCAGAAATGAGCACCTTTGTAAAATGAGCCAAATTGAAGCAGAACACATTGTTGGAGTGTCAAAATGCATAGATAGAAGGCAAATAAGCGTTCTATGGCTTTATTTCGCTTAGTTGCTTACTCTTGAGTAGAACTGCATATTCACTCCAGCAAATAAGCACCTTTGTAAAATGAGCCAAATTGAAGCAGAACACATTGTTGGAGTGTCAGAATGCATAGATAGAAGGCAAATAAGAGTTCTATGGCTTTATTTCGCTTAGTTGCTTACTCTTGAGTAGAACTGCATATTCACTCCAGCAATAAGCACCTTTGTAAAATGAGCCGAATTGAAGCAGAACACATTGTTGGAGTGTCGGAATGCATAGATAGAAGGCGAATATGCGTTCTATGGCTTTATTTCGCTTCGTTGCTTACTCTTGAGTAGAACTGCATGTTCACTCCAGAAATAATCACCTTTGTAAAATGAGCCAAATTGAAGCAGAACACATTGTTGGAGTGTCAGAATGCATAGAGAGAAGGCTAATATGCGTTCTATGACTTTATTTCGCTTAGTTGCTTACTCTTGAGTAGAACTGCATATTCACTCCAGCAAATAAGCACCTTTGTAAAATGAGCCAAATTGAAGCAGAACACATTGTTGGAGTATAAAACAATGTTGGATTTTGTTGGATATAAAAGGATGTCATATAGAGGAGGGAGAAAGGTTGTTTTCTGCTGCTCCAGAGAAGCGGACACGGAGCAACGGATTCAAACTACAAGAAAGAAAATTCCACCTAAACCTTAGGAAGAACTTCCTGACAGTAAGAGCTGTTCGGCAGTGGAATTTGCTGCCAAGGAGTGTGGTGGAGTCTCCTTCTTTGGAGGTCTTTAAGCAGAGGCTTGACAGCCATCTGTCAGGAATGCTTTGATGGTGTTTCCTGCTTGGCAGGGGGTTGGACTGGATGGCCCTTGTGGTCTCTTCCAACTCTATGATTCTATGATTCTATGAGTGTCAGAATGCATAGATAGAAGGCAAATAAGCGTTCTATGGCTTTATTTCGCAGAGTTGCTTACACTTGAGTAGAACTGCATATTCACTCCAGCAATAAGCACCTTTGTAAAATGAGCCAAATTGAAGCAGAACACATTGTTGGAGTGTCAGAATGCATAGATGGAAGGCAAATAAGCGTTCTATGGCTTTATTTCGATTAGTTGCTTACTCTTGAGTAGAAATGCATCTGCTCTCCAGAAATACGCACCTTTGTAAAATGAGCCGAATTGAAGCAGAACACATTGTTGGAGTGTCAGAATGCATAGATGGAAGGCAAATAAGCGTTCTATGGCTTTATTTCGATTAGTTGCTTACTCTTGAGTAGAAATGCATCTGCTCTCCAGAAATACGCACCTTTGTAAAATGAGCCAAATTGAAGCAGAACACATTGTTGGAGTGTCAGAATGCATAGTTAGAAGGCAAATAAGCGTTCTATGGCTTTATTTTGCTGAGTTGCTTACTCTTGAGTAGAACTGCATATTCACTCCAGCAAAAAGCACCTTTGTAAAATGAGCCAAATTGAAGCAGAACACATTGTTGGAGTGTCAGAATGCATAGATAGAAGGCGAATATGCGTTCTATGGCTTTATTTCGTTTCGTCGCTTACTCTTGAGTAGAAATGCATGTTCACTCCAGAAATAATCACCTTTGTAAAATGAGCCAAATTGAAGCAGAACACATTGTTGGAGTGTCAGAATGCATAGATAGAAGGCGAATATGCGTTCTATGGCTTTATTTCGCTTCGTTGCTTACTCTTGAGTAGAACTGCATGTTCACTCCAGAAATAATCACCTTTGTAAAATGAGCCAAATTGAAGCAGAACACATTGTTGGAGTGTCAGAATGCATAGATAGAAGGCAAAGAAGCGTTCTATGGCTTTATTTCGCTGAGTTGCTTACTCTTGAGTAGAACTGCATATTCACTCCAGCAAAAAGCACCTTTGTAAAATGAGCCAAATTGAAGCAGTACACATTCTTGGAGTGTCAGAATGCATAGATAGAAGGCAGATAAGCGTTCTATGGCTTTATTCCGCTTCGTTGCTTACTCTTGAGTAGAACAGCATGTTCACTCCAGAAATAATCACCTTTGAAAAATGAGCCAAATTGAAGCAGAACACATTGTTGGAGTGTCAGAATGCATAGAGAGAAGGCAAATATGCGTTCTATGACTTTATTTCGCTTAGTTGCTTACTCTTGAGTAGAACTGCATATTCACTCCAGCAAATAAGCACCTTTGTAAAATGAGCCAAATTGAAGCAGATCACATTGTTGGAGTGTCAGAATGCATAGATAGAAGGCAAATAAGCGTTCTATGGCTTTATTTCGCTGAGTTGCTTACACTTGAGTAGAACTGCATATTCAATCCAGCAATAAGCACCTTTGTAAAATGAGCCAAATTGAAGCAGAACACATTGTTGGAGTGTCAGAATGCATAGATGGAAGGCAAATAAGCGTTCTATGGATTTATTTCGATTAGATGCTTACTCTTGAGTAGAAATGCATCTGCTCTCCAGAAATATGCACCTTTGTAAAATTAGCCAAATTGAAGCAGAACACATTGTTGGAGTGTCAGAATGCATAGATAGAAGGCAAATAAGCGTTCTATGGCTTTATTTCGCTGAGTTGCTTACTCTTGAGTAGAACTGCATATTCACTCCAGCAAAAAGCACCTTTGTAAAATGAGCCAAATTGAAGCAGAACACATTGTTGGAGTGTCCGAATGCATAGAGAGAAGGCAAATATGCGTTCTATGACTTTATTTCGCTTAGTTGCTTACTCTTGAGTAGAAATGCATCTGCTCTCCAGAAATACGCACCTTTGTAAAATGAGCCAAATTGAAGCAGAACACATTGTTGGAGTGTCAGAATTCATAGATAGAAGGCAAATAAGCGTACTATGGCTTTATTTCGCTTAGTTGCTTACTCTTGAGTAGAAATGCATCTGCTCTCCAGAAATAAGCACCTTTGTAAAATGAGCCAAATTGAAGCAGAACACATTGTTGGAGTGTCAGAATGCATAGATAGAAGGCTAATATGCGTTCTATGGCTTTATTTCGCTTCGTTGCTTACTCTTGAGTAGAAATGCATCTGCTCTACAGAAATAATCACCTTTGTAAAATGAGCCAAATTGAAGCAGAACACATTGTTGGAGTGTCAGAATGCATAGAGAGAAGGCAAATATGCGTTCTATGACTTTATTTCGCTTAGTTGCTTACTCTTGAGTAGAACTGCATATTCACTCCAGCAAATAAGCACCTTTGTAAAATGAGCCAAATTGAAGCAGAACACATTGTTGGAGTGTCAGAATGCATAGATGGAAGGCAAATAAGCGTTCTATGGCTTTATTTCGATTAGTTGCTTACTCTTGAGTAGAAATGCATCTGCTCTCCAGAAATACGCACCTTTGTAAAATGAGCCAAATTGAAGCAGAACACATTGTTGGAGTGTCAGAATGCATAGATAGAAGGCAAATAAGCTTTCTATGGCTTTATTTCGCTGAGTTGCTTACTCTTGAGTAGAACTGCATATTCACTCCAGCAAAAAGCACCTTTGTAAAATGAGCCAAATTGAAGCAGAACACATTGTTGGAGTGTCAGAATGCATAGATAGAAGGCGAATATGCGTTCTATGGCTTTATTTCGTTTCGTCGCTTACTCTTGAGTAGATATGCATGTTTCCTCCAGAAATAATCACCTTTGTAAAATGAGCCAAATTAAAGCAGAACACATTGTTGGAGTGTCCGAATGCATAGAGAGAAGGCAAATATGCGTTCTATGACTTTATTTCGCTTAGTTGCTTACTCTTGAGTAGAAATGCATCTGCTCTCCAGAAATACGCACCTTTGTAAAATGAGCCAAATTGAAGCAGAACACATTGTTGGAGTGTCAGAATGCATAGATAGAAGGCAAATAAGCATTCTATGGCTTTATTTCGCTTAGTTGCTTACTCTTGAGTAGAAATGCAACTGCTCTCCAGAAATAAGCACCTTTGTAAAATGAACCAAATTGAAGCAGAACACATTGTTGGAGTGTCAGAATGCATAGAGAGAAGGCAAATATGCGTTCTATGACTTTATTTCGCTTAGTTGCTTACTCTTGACTAGAAATGCATCTGCTCTCCAGAAATGAGCACCTTTGTAAAATGAGCCAAATTGAAGCAGAACACATTGTTGGAGTGTCAAAATGCATAGATAGAAGGCAAATAAGCGTTCTATGGCTTTATTTCGCTGAGTTGCTTACACTTGAGTAGAACTGCATATTCACTCCAGCAAATAAGCACCTTTGTAAAATGAGCCAAATTGAAGCAGAACACATTGTTGGAGTGTCAGAATGCATAGATGGAAGGCAAATAAGCGTTCTATGGCTTTATTTCGCTTAGTTGCTTACTCTTGAGTAGAAATGCATCTGCTCTCCAGAAATAAGCACCTTTGTAAAATGAGCCAAATTGAAGCAGAACACATTGTTGGAGTGTCAGAATGCATAGATAGAAGGCGAATATGCGTTCTATGGCTTTATTTCGTTTCGTCGCTTACTCTTGAGTAGAAATGCATGTTCACTCCAGAAATAATCACCTTTGTAAAATGAGCCAAATTGAAGCAGAACACATTGTTGGAGTGTCAGAATGCATAGATAGAAGGCGAATATGCGTTCTATGGCTTTATTTCGCTTCGTTGCTTACTCTTGAGTAGAACTGCATATTCACTCCAGCAAATAAGCACCTTTGTAAAATGAGCCAAATTGAAGCAGAACACATTGTTGGAGTGTCAGAATGCATAGATAGAAGGCAAATAAGCGTTCTATGGCTTTATTTCGCTTAGTTGCTTACTCTTGAGTAGAACTGCATATTCACTCCAGCAATAAGCACCTTTGTAAAATGAGCCAAATTGAAGCAGAACACATTGTTGGAGTGTCAGAATGCATAGATGGAAGGCAAATAAGCGTTCTATGGCTTTATTTCGATTAGTTGCTTACTCTTGAGTAGAAATGCATCTGCTCTCCAGAAATACGCACCTTTGTAAAATGAGCCAAATTGAAGCAGAACACATTGTTGGAGTGTCAGAATGCATAGATAGAAGGCAAATAAGCGTTCTATGGCTTTATTTCGCTGAGTTGCTTACTCTTGAGTAGAACTGCATATTCACTCCAGCAAAAAGCACCTTTGTAAAATGAGCCAAATTGAAGCAGAACACATTGTTGGAGTTTCAGAATGCATAGATAGAAGGCGAATATGCGTTCTATGGCTTTATTTCGCTTCGTTGCTTACTCTTGAGTAGAACTGCATATTCACTCCAGCAAATAAGCACCTTTGTAAAATGAGCCAAATTGAAGCAGAACACATTGTTGGAGTGTCAGAATGCATAGATAGAAGGCAAATAAGCGTTCTATGGCTTTATTTCGCTTAGTTGCTTACTCTTGAGTAGAACTGCATATTCACTCCAGCAATAAGCACCTTTGTAAAATGAGCCAAATTGAAGCAGAACACATTGTTGGAGTGTCAGAATGCATAGATGGAAGGCAAATAAGCGTTCTATGGCTTTATTTCGATTAGTTGCTTACTCTTGAGTAGAAATGCATCTGCTCTCCAGAAATACGCACCTTTGTAAAATGAGCCAAATTGAAGCAGAACACATTGTTGGAGTGTCAGAATGAATAGATAGAAGGCAAATAAGCGTTCTATGGCTTTATTTCGCTGAGTTGCTTACTCTTGAGTAGAACTGCATATTCACTCCAGCAAAAAGCACCTTTGTAAAATGAGCCAAATTGAAGCAGAACACATTGTTGGAGTTTCAGAATGCATAGATAGAAGGCAAATAAGCGTTCTATGGCTTTATTTCGCTTAGTTGCTTACTCTTGAGTAGAACTGCATATTCACTCCAGCAATAAGCACCTTTGTAAAATGAGCCAAATTGAAGCAGAACACATTGTTGGAGTGTCAGAATGCATAGATAGAAGGCAAATAAGCGTTCTATGGCTTTATTTCGCTGAGTTGCTTACACTTGAGTAGAACTGCATATTCACTCCAGCAATAAGCACCTTTGTAAAATGAGCCAAATTGAAGCAGAACACATTGTTGGAGTGTCAGAATGCATAGATGGAAGGCAAATAAGCGTTCTATGGCTTTATTTCGCTGAGTTGCTTACTCTTGAGTAGAAATGCATCTGCTCTGCAGAAATACGCACCTTTGTAAAATGAGCCAAATTGAAGCAGAACACATTGTTGGAGTGTCAGAATGCATAGATAGAAGGCAAATAAGCGTTCTATGGCTTTATTTCGCTGAGTTGCTTACTCTTGAGTAGAACTGCATATTCACTCCAGCAAAAGCACCTTTGTAAAATGAGCCAAATTGAAGCAGAACACATTGTTGGAGTGTCAGAATGCATAGATAGAAGGCGAATATGCGTTCTATGGCTTTATTTCGCTTAGTTGCTTACTCTTGAGTAGAAATGCATCTGCTCTCCAGAAATACGCACCTTTGAAAAATGAGCCAAATTGAAGCAGAACACATTGTTGGAGTGTCAGAATGCATAGATAGAAGGCAAATAAGCATTCTATGGCTTTATTTCGCTGAGTTGCTTACTCTTGAGTAGAACTGCATATTCACTCCAGCAAAAAGCACCTTTGTAAAATGAGCCAAATTGAAGCAGAACACATTGCTGTAGTGTCAGAATGCATAGATAGAAGGCAAATAAGCGTTCTATGGCTTTATTTCGCTTAGTTGCTTACTCTTGAGTAGAACTGCATATTCACTCCAGCAATAAGCACCTTTGTAAAATGAGCCAAATTGAAGCAGAACACATTGTTGGAGTGTCAGAATGCATAGATGGAAGGCAAATAAGCGTTCTATGGCTTTATTTCGATTAGTTGCTTACTCTTGAGTAGAAATGCATCTGCTCTCCAGAAATACGCACCTTTGTAAAATGAGCCAAATTGAAGCAGAACACATTGTTGGAGTAAAATAAAAAAATTCCTTCAGTAGCACCTTAAAGACCAACTAAGTTTTTATTTTGGTATGAGCTTTCGTGTGCATGCACACTTCTTCTTTGGTATCTGAAGAAGTGTGCATGCACACGAAAGCTCATACCAAAATAAAAACTTAGTTGGTCTTTAAGGTGCTACTGAAGGAATTTTTTTATTTTACTTCGATCCAGACCAACACGGCTACCTACCTGTAACCAGAACATTGTTGGAGTGTCAGAATGCATAGATAGAAGGCAAATAAGCGTTCTATGGCTTTATTTCGCTGAGTTGCTTACTCTTGAGTAGAACTGCATATTCACTCCAGCAAAAAGCACCTTTGTAAAATGAGCCAAATTGAAGCAGAACACATTGTTGGAGTGTCAGAATGCATAGATAGAAGGCGAATATGCGTTCTATGGCTTTATTTCGCTTTGTTGCTTACTCTTGAGTAGAAATGCATATTCACTCCAGCAAATAAGCACCTTTGTAAAATGAGCCAAATTGAAGCAGAACACATTGTTGGAGTGTCAGAATGCATAGATGGAAGGCAAATAAGCGTTCTATGGCTTTATTTCGCTTAGTTGCTTACTCTTGAGTAGAAATGCATCTGCTCTCCAGAAATAAGCACCTTTGTAAAATGAGCCAAATTGAAGCAGAACACATTGTTGGAGTGTCAGAATGCATAGAGAGAAGGCGAATATGCGTTCTATGACTTTATTTCGCTTAGTTGCTTACTCTTGAGTAGAACTGCATATTCACTCCAGCAAATAAGCACCTTTGTAAAATGAGCCAAATTGAAGCAGAACACATTGTTGGAGTGTCAGAATGCATAGATGGAAGGCAAATAAGCGTTCTATGGCTTTATTTCGCTTAGTTGCTTACTCTTGAGTAGAAATGCATCTGCTCTCCAGAAATAAGCACCTTTGTAAAATGAGCCAAATTGAAGCAGAACACATTGTTGGAGTGTCAGAATGCATAGATAGAAGGCGAATATGCGTTCTATGGCTTTATTTCGCTTTGTTGCTTACTCTTGAGTAGAAATGCACGTTCACTCCAGCAATAAGCACCTTTGTAAAATGAGCCAAATTGAAGCAGAACACATTGTTGGAGTGTCAGAATGCATAGATGGAAGGCAAATAAGCGTTCTATGGCTTTATTTCGATTAGTTGCTTACTCTTGAGTAGAAATGCATCTGCTCTACAGAAATACGCACCTTTGTAAAATGAGCCAAATTGAAGCAGAACACATTGTTGGAGTGTCAGAATGCATAGATAGAAGGCAAATAAGCGTTCTATGGCTTTATTTCGCTGAGTTGCTTACTCTTGAGTAGAACTGCATATTCACTCCAGCAAAAAGCACCTTTGTAAAATGAGCCAAATTGAAGCAGAACACATTGTTGGAGTGTCAGAATGCATAGATAGAAGGCGAATATGCGTTCTATGGCTTTATTTCGTTTCGTCGCTTACTCTTGAGTAGAAATGCATGTTCACTCCAGAAATAATCACCTTTGTAAAATGAGCCAAATTGAAGCAGAACACATTGTTGGAGTGTCCGAATGCATAGAGAGAAGGCAAATATGCGTTCTATGACTTTATTTCGCTTAGTTGCTTACTCTTGAGTAGAAATGCATCTGCTCTCCAGAAATACGCACCTTTGTAAAATGAGCCAAATTGAAGCAGAACACATTGTTGGAGTGTCAGAATGCATAGATAGAAGGCGAATATGCGTTCTATGGCTTTATTTCGCTTCGTTGCTTACTCTTGAGTAGAACTGCATGGTCACTCCAGAAATAATCACCTTTGTAATATGAGCCAAATTGAAGCAGAACACATTGTTGGAGTGTCAGAATGCATAGAGAGAACGCAAATATGCGTTCTATGACTTTATTTCGCTTAGTTGCTTACTCTTGAGTAGAACTGCATATTCACTCCAGCAAATAAGCAGCTTTGTAAAATGAGCCAAATTGAAGCAGAACACATTGTTGGAGTGTCAGAATACTCTTGAGTAGAAATGCATCTGCTCTACAGAAATACGCACCTTTGTAAAATGAGCCAAATTGAAGCAGAACACATTGTTGGAGTGTCAGAATGCATAGATAGAAGGCAAATAAGCGTTCTATGGCTTTATTTCGCTGAGTTGCTTACTCTTGAGTAGAACTGCATATTCACTCCAGCAAAAAGCACCTTTGTAAAATGAGCCAAATTGAAGCAGAACACATTGTTGGAGTGTCAGAATGCATAGATAGAAGGCGAATATGCGTTCTATGGCTTTATTTCGTTTCGTTGCTTACTCTTGAGTAGAACTGCATATTCACTCCAGCAAATAAGCACCTTTGTAAAATGAGCCAAATTGAAGCAGAACACATTGTTGGAGTGTCCGAATGCATAGATGGAAGGCAAATAAGCGTTCTATGGCTTTATTTCGCTTAGTTGCTTACTCTTGAGTAGAAATGCATCTGCTCTCCAGAAATAAGCACCTTTGTAAAATGAGCCAAATTGAAGCAGAACACATTGTTGGAGTGTCAGAATGCATAGATAGAAGGCGAATATGCGTTCTATGGCTTTATTTCGCTTTGTTGCTTACTCTTGAGTAGAAATGCACGTTCACTCCAGAAATAATCACCTTTGTAAAATGAGCCAAATTGAAGCAGAACACATTGTTGGAGTGTCAGAATGCATAGAGAGAAGGCAAATATGCGTTCTATGACTTTATTTCGCTTAGTTGCTTACTCTTGAGTAGAACTGCATATTCACTCCAGCAAATAAGCAGCTTTGTAAAATAAGCCAAATTGAAGCAGAACACATTGTTGGAGTGTCAGAATGCATAGATGGAAGGCAAATAAGCGTTCTATGGCTTTATTTCGATTAGTTGATTACTCTTGAGTAGAACTGCATATTCACTCCAGCAATAAGCACCTTTGTAAAATGAGCCAAATTGAAGCAGAACACATTGTTGGAGTGTCGGAATGCATAGAGAGAAGGCGAATATGCGTTCTATGACTTTATTTCACTTAGTTGCTTACTCTTGAGTAGAACTGCATATTCACTCCAGCAAATAAGCACCTTTGTAAAATGAGCCAAATTGAAGCAGAACACATTGTTGGAGTGTCAGAATGCATAGATAGAAGGCGAATATGCGTTCTATGGCTTTATTTCGTTTCGTCGCTTACTCTTGTGTAGAAATGCATGTTCACTCCAGAAATAATCAGCTTTGTAAAATGAGCCAAATTGAAGCAGAACACATTGTTGGAGTGTCAGAATGCATAGATAGAAGGCAAATAAGCGTTCTATGACTTTATTTCGCTTAGTTGCTTACTCTTGAGTAGAAATGCATCTGCTCTCCAGAAATACGCACCTTTGTAAAATGAGCCAAATTGAAGCAGAACATATTGTTGGAGTGTCAGAATGCATAGATAGAAGGCAAATAACCGTTCTATGGCTTTATTTCGATTAGTTGCTTACTCTTGAGTAGAAATGCATCTGCTCTCCAGAAATACGCACCTTTGTAAAATGAGCCAAATTGAAGCAGAACACATTGTTGGAGTGTCAGAATGCATAGATAGAAGGCGAATATGTGTTCTATGGCTTTATTTCGTTTCGTCGCTTACTCTTGAGTAGAAATGCATGTTCACTCCAGAAATAATCACCTTTGTAAAATGAGCCAAATTGAAGCAGAACACATTGTTGGAGTGTCCGAATGCATAGAGAGAAGGCAAATATGCGTTCTATGACTTTATTTCGCTTAGTTGCTTACTCTTGAGTAGAAATGCAACTGCTCTCCAGAAATAGGCACCTTTGTAAAATGAGCCAAATTGAAGCAGAACACATTGTTGGAGTGTCAGAATGCATAGAGAGAAGGTAAATATCCGTTCTATGACTTTTTTTCGCTTAGTTGCTTACTCTTGACTAGAAATGCATCTGCTCTCCAGAAATGAGCACCTTTGTAAAATGAGCCAAATTGAAGCAGAACACATTGTTGGAGTGTCAAAATGCATAGATAGAAGGCAAATAAGCGTTCTATGGCTTTATTTCGCTTAGTTGCTTACTCTTGAGTAGAACTGCATATTCACTCCAGCAAATAAGCACCTTTGTAAAATGAGCCAAATTGAAGCAGAACACATTGTTGGAGTGTCAGAATGCATAGATAGAAGGCAAATAAGAGTTCTATGGCTTTATTTCGCTTAGTTGCTTACTCTTGAGTAGAACTGCATATTCACTCCAGCAATAAGCACCTTTGTAAAATGAGCCAAATTGAAGCAGAACACATTGTTGGAGTGTCGGAATGCATAGATAGAAGGCAAATAAGCGTTCTATGGCTTTATTTCGCTGAGTTGCTTACTCTTGAGTAGAACTGCATATTCACTCCAGCAAATAAGCACCTTTGTAAAATGAGCCAAATTGAAGCAGAACACATTGTTGGAGTGTCAGAATGCATAGATAGAAGGCAAATAAGCGTTCTATGGCTTTATTTCGATTAGTTGCTTACTCTTGAGTAGAAATGCATCTGCTCTCCAGAAATACGCACCTTTGTAAAATGAGCCAAATTGAAGCAGAACACATTGTTGGAGTGTCAGAATGCATAGATAGAAGGCGAATATGCGTTCTATGGCTTTATTTCGTTTCGTCGCTTACTCTTGAGTAGAAATGCATGTTCACTCCAGAAATAATCACCTTTGTAAAATGAGCCAAATTGAAGCAGAACACATTGTTGGAGTGTCCGAATGCATAGAGAGAAGGCAAATATGCGTTCTATGACTTTATTTCGCTTAGTTGCTTACTCTTGAGTAGAAATGCAACTGCTCTCCAGAAATAGGCACCTTTGTAAAATGAGCCAAATTGAAGCAGAACACATTGTTGGAGTGTCAGAATGCATAGAGAGAAGGTAAATATGCGTTCTATGACTTTATTTCGCTTAGTTGCTTACTCGTGACTAGAAATGCATCTGCTCTCCAGAAATAATCACCTTTGTAAAATGAGCCAAATTGAAGCAGAACACTATGTTGGAGTGTCAAAATGAATAGATAGAAGGCAAATAAGCGTTCTATGGCTTTATTTCGCTTAGTTGCTTACTCTTGAGTAGAAATGCATCTGCTCTCCAGAAATAAGCACCTTTGTAAAATGAGCCAAATTGAAGCAGAACACATTGTTGGAGTGTCAGAATGCATAGATAGAAGGCGAATATGCGTTCTATGGCTTTATTTCGCTTCGTTGCTTACTCTTGAGTAGAACTTCATGTTCACTCCAGAAATAATCACCTTTGTAAAATGAGCCAAATTGAAGCAGAACACATTGTTGGAGTGTCAGGATGCATAGAGAGAAGGCAAATATGCGTTCTATGACTTTATTTCGCTTAGTTGCTTACTCTTGAGTAGAAATGCATATTCACTCCAGCAAATAAGCACCTTTGTAAAATGAGCCAAATTGAAGCAGAACACATTGTTGGAGTGTCAGAATGCATAGAGAGAAGGCAAATATGCGTTCTATGACTTTATTTCGCTTAGTTGCTTACTCTTGAGTAGAAATGCATATTCACTCCAGCAATAAGCACCTTTGTAAAATGAGCCAATTTGAAGCAGAACACATTGTTGGAGTGTCAGAATGCATAGATAGAAGGCAAATAAGCGTTTTATGGCTTTATTTCGCTTAGTTGCTTACTCTTGAGTAGAAATGCATATTCAATCCAGCAATGAGAACCTTTGTAAAATGAGCCAAATTGATGCAGAACACATTGTTGGAGTGTCAGAATGCATAGATAGAAGGCAAATAAGCGTTCTATGGCTTTATTTCGCTTAGTTGCTTACTCTTGAGTAGAAATGCAACTGCTCTCCAGAAATAGGCACCTTTGTAAAATGAGCCAAATTGAAGCAGAACACATTGTTGGAGTGTCAGAATGCATAGAGAGAAGGTAAATATGCGTTCTATGACTTTATTTCGCTTAGTTGCTTACTCTTGACTAGAAATGCATCTGCTCTCCAGAAATGAGCACCTTTGTAAAATGAGCCAAATTGAAGCAGAACACATTGTTGGAGTGTCAAAATGCATAGATAGAAGGCAAATAAGCGTTCTATGGCTTTATTTCGCTTAGTTTCTTACTCTTGAGTAGAACTGCATATTCACTCCAGCAAATAAGCACCTTTGTAAAATGAGCCAAATTGAAGCAGAACACATTGTTGGAGTGTCGGAATGCATAGATAGAAGGCAAATAAGCGTTCTATGGCTTTATTTCGCTGAGTTGCTTACTCTTGAGTAGAACTGCATATTCACTCCAGCAAATAAGCACCTTTGTAAAATGAGCCAAATTGAAGCAGAACACATTGTTGGAGTGTCAGAATGCATAGATAGAAGGCAAATAAGAGTTCTATGGCTTTATTTCGCTTAGTTGCTTACTCTTGAGTAGAACTGCATATTCACTCCAGCAATAAGCACCTTTGTAAAATGAGCCAAATTGAAGCAGAACACATTGTTGGAGTGTCGGAATGCATAGATAGAAGGCGAATATGCGTTCTATGGCTTTATTTCGCTTCGTTGCTTACTCTTGAGTAGAACTGCATGTTCACTCCAGAAATAATCACCTTTGTAAAATGAGCCAAATTGAAGCAGAACACATTGTTGGAGTGTCAGAATGCATAGATAGAAGGCGAATATGCGTTCTATGGCTTAATTTCGTTTCGTCGCTTACTCTTGTGTAGAAATGCATGTTCACTCCAGAAATAATCACCTTTGTAAAATGAGCCAAATTGAAGCAGAACACATTGTTGGAGTGTCAGAATGCATAGATAGAAGGCAAATAAGCTGTCACAGTGGCCGGAGTGGACTACTTCAGAGTAACGACGCTACGCAGCTCTGCATTTTATTCTTTTATTGGTGCTGCGTATTTACAGTGCTCAAGTCATTGCTATTTACACGGAGCGATGTTGTCAGTCGGTTTCAGAACCTCCTAATGGCTTTTGGCGCGTCTTTCTCCAACACAAAAGCTTTGGCAGACCCATCCTCTTGCCCCTCCTCTTCCTGCGTAATTCTGGAGTTGGAGGGATGGGTCTTCCCCCCTTGCTTGCCCCTTCCTGTCCCACCTGGGACCCTGGCTCCTCTACCTTGCCTGAGCCTCGGACACGACTTCCTGCTTCCCCACTGGAATCGGAACTCTCCCTGCTTTCCCCTTTGCTCGGGGACGGGCTTGAACTCAGGAGGGGAGGGACTTCGCGATATCCCCTGTCCCTCACATCCACCCCCCTCCCAAGCTCTCCTTCACCCCTCCCCAGGCCCCCCCCATGTGTCGGTGACGACTGGAAGCCTAAGAACTCAGTGCTCTCCGAGCCCGTTGGTGTGAATACCTCCCCCCAGTCCTGCGAGCCCCCCCCTTCCGCCTGGGCGGACGGGAATCCCAAAAAGTCCGTGGCGTCAGAGCTGGTGGGGGTAAAAACGTTCTGCCAATCTGCTCCTTCCTCTGACTGGGTGGATCTCGGTGACACCCATACCTCATCCTCTGGTTCCTCAAACTCCGCTTCCCAGCGCCATGGTGAGCTGCTCTCCCGTGCCTCCTCCTCCTCCCCCTCCCTTTCCATGTGCCAGGGCTTGGGTCTGTGGGGAAAGAGGGCGTGAAATTCTTCCACCAAGAATTCCTCCTGTATCTGAGTGGCTGGGACCCATTCATTCTGGGACGGTGGAGCATCCTCCCATGCCATGAGGTACTCCAGTCCCCCCACCCCCCACCTTGAATCCAGGATGGCCGTGGCCTCATTGAGTTGCTCCCTGCCTTCCCTCTCCCCCCCTCCCTCGGGGGTTTGTTCGCTGTCTCGGAGCCTGCTGCTTTCCCTGTACGGCGACAGCAGCGATCTATGAAACACTGGATGCACCCTCATGTCCTCTGGCAGTGCCAGCCTGTATGCCACCGGGTTTACCTGTTGCGTGACCGTGAAGGGGCCCAGCCTTTTGGGTGCCAGCTTTTTGCACCTCCCTCTGGTGGGAAGGCCCTCCGAGGACAACCACACCTTGTCCCCCACCCTGATGACCTCCCCTTGTCGCCTGTGGCGATCTGCCCCCTTTTTGTACGCTTCCTTGGCCCTCTCCAAGTGTTCTCTGAGCTGCTGGTGCACCGTCTCCAGTTCCTCTGCCCAATCCTCAGCCTGTGGGCCCTCCTCCTCCTCCTCCTCCCTCTCCCTCTCTGGGAAAGATCTGAGGTCGCGCCCGTAATTGGCCTTAAAGGGCGACACCCCTGTGGAGACGTGCACTGCATTGTTGTAGGCAAATTCTGCTAGTGGCAAGCGATCCACCCAGTCCGTTTGCCGCTGGCTGACGTAGCATCTCAGGTACTGCTGCAGAATGGCGTTGACCCTCTCCGCTTGTCCGTTGGTCTGCGGGTGTCTAGCCGTCGACAAGCTGACCTCCACCTGCAGGAGGTTCATGAGCCGCCGCCAGAACCTGGAAACAAATTGGCGGCCACGATCCGAAATAACCCTTAAAGGTAATCCATGCAGTCTGAAAATGTGATCAACAAACAGTTTGGCTGTCTCTTCTGCCGAGACTGCCCTGGCACACGGTATAAAGTGACACATTTTGGACATAAGGTCCACCACCACCAACACTGCAGTCTTACCCCTGGACGAAGGCAGATCTGTGATGAAGTCCATGGACACCACTTCCCACGGCCTGTGTGGTGTGGCTAAGGGCTCCAGCAACCCTGGTGGCGCTGCTCTGACCACCTTCGCCCGCTGGCAGGTGGTACAGCCCCTTACATAGTCTCGAACATCTTCCCGCACCCCTGGCCACCAGAAGTGTCTCATGACTAGGTGAGCGGTTTTGTCCCTTCCAAAATGCCCCGCTGTAGGGTTGTCGTGCATCTGCTTGAGGACCGTACGTCGAAGCTGGGTGGTGGGTAGGTACAGCGCACCCTTGTAGAAAAGCAGCCCTCTGCGTTCTGCAAAGTCTTTTGCCTGCTCCCTCCCCCCTCTCAGTTCTCTGAAGATGCGGTTGGCAAATTCATCCGCTGCCGTCAGTGCTGTGAGTTCTGCCTCGCTCACCACAGCTGCTCCGCAGGACCATGCCGACGGGGGGAAAATGTGCCTTGGGGCTGGTGGCGCCTCCTCCTCCATGTACTCTGGCTTGCGGGAGAGGGCATCCGCCCTGACATTCTGCTCCCCCGGGATGTAGTGGATGGAGAAGTTGAAGTTCGAGAAGAACTCTGCCCACCGTATCTGCCGCTGGTTGAGCACCCTGGCAGTTCTCCAGAACTCCAGGTTCTTGTGGTCTGTGCACACCTGGATGGGGTGCTTCGCGCCCACCAGGAAGTGTCGCCAGTGCTGGAACGCAGCGTAGATCGCAAGAAGTTCCCTATCAAACACTGTGTAGTTGCGTTCAGGCTGTGTCAGCTTCCTGGAGAAGAAGGCACAGGGTCTCCACTCCCTGTTGGCGTCCAGTTGCAACAAAATTGCGCCCACAGCTTTTTCAGAAGCATCTGTCTCAATGCGTAGGGGCGCGTCCTGCACCACATGGAACAGGTTTTGGTCTGAGGCGAACACTCTCTTGAGGCTTTCGAACGCTGCTTGCGCCTCTGGTGTCCACTTGAACTTCTGCTTGCCTCTCAGGCAGTCCGTGATGGGAGCCGTAACGCGAGAGAAGTTCTTGATGAACTTCCTGTAGAAGTTAGCGAAGCCTAGTAGGCGTTGGGCATCTTTGCGCGTCCTGGGGCTGTGCCAGTCCAGGATGGCCTGCACCTTGTCCTTGTCCATCGCCAGCCCCTTGTCTGACAGCTTGTAGCCCAGGAAGTCCACCTCTTTGGTGTGAAACTTGCACTTCTCCAGCTTCACATACAGGTGGTTCTCCTTCAGGCGTTGCAACACCTCTCTGACATCTTTCACATGCTGCACTGGGTCATTCGAGTAGATAAGGATGTCATCTAGGAAGACCAAGCATTTCCTGAAGAGGAGGGACCCCAGGACGTGGTGCATGAAGGCCTGGAAGCATGCTGAGCCCCCTTGCAAACCGAAGGGCATCACCAGATATTCAAAAGAGCCCAGAGGCGTGAACATCGTGGTTTTCCATTCATCTCCTTCCCGGATCCTGATCAAGTTGTACGCCCCCCTTAGGTCCAGCTTGGTGAAAATCTTGCCCCTGCGTGCCGCTGTCAGGAGATCATCCACTCTGGGCATGGGGAAAGCCACGGGCTCTGTCACCGAATTCAGCCGTCTAAAGTCCACCACAAGACGGCGCTGTTGCGTGTCTTTCTTGTCCACCCAGAAGACCGGGCTGCCCCCTGCTGCCTTGCTTTCCCTTATGAACCCCCGCTTGAGGTTCTTGTCGATGAAAGCGCGCAGATCCTCCAGCTCCCGGTCTGACATGGCGTACAGCTTGGCTGGGGGTATCGTCGCCCCTGGCACCAGGTTGATCTGGCAGTCAAAAGGCCTGTGCGGGGGTAGGTGGTCGGACTCCGCTTCGCTGAAGACCTCCTGCAGGTCCCAGTACTGCTTGGGTATTGCCTCACCCCCTTTGATATGCATGGTGGCCACCGTGGCTATCGGAGGCCCCTCCCCTGGTTGGTGCTGCATGCAATGTTCCAGACAAAAGTCTGACCCAAACGTGATGCACCTCTGGTGCCAACTGATGGAGGGGTCGTGGCGCGCCAGCCAGCTCATGCCCAAGACGATGGGGGGGTCCGAGATGGTGGTGACGTTGAACGCCAGTGTCTCTGAGTGCCTTCCCACCGTCATTCTCATGGGGGGGGTTTGATGTGTGATGGCCCCTCCCAGCAGCTCCCTGCCGTCAATGGTTGCTACGTGCAGAGGAAAATCCAACTGCAAAAGCTGGATTTGGTGCTCTTCTGCAAAGCTTCTCGAGAAGAAGTTGGCGGACGCCCCACTGTCAATTAAGGCGAGGACCGTCAGGGGATAGCCATTTGGGAGCGTTAGCGTCACTTCTAGAACCACTCCTGCTCTGGGAGGGGTGGGCTGGCTCTGCACCTCTCTGTGCGGGTGGGCGGGCTGGGGCTGTTGTCTGCTGACTGTGCCTGGCTGCTGCCCCTTGTCTCCTGCAGCCAGGCTTTCCCGTTTCCCTGCTGTGGTGCTGCGTCAGTGGGGGAGGGCACCACCGTTCCCGCCTTTCCTTGCCACTCCCTGCGATGTGGGCAGTCTCTGACGAGATGCTGGGGTGAGTTGCAGAGAAAGCAATTCCCGCCCCTTCCCTCCTTGCGTCTTGGCGCCGCTGGGGTTTGAAAAGCCCGCGCGCGCGCGCTATCAATCTGCATGGGCTCCTGGTCCTGGCTGGCTCCAGGCGTGGCCTGAAAGGGTTGTTGAGGGAGTGGCTTCTCCTGCGACCGTGGGAACCAAGCCCGCTTTGCGCGCGTCGCTTGCTTGTCGTTCCACCGGGATTCCTGCCTCACCCCCACCGCCAGAGCTGCTTTGCTCAGCTGATCCATAGTACTGGGCTTTGGACCTCTCGAGAGTTCATCCTTCACCTCCTCGCTCAAACCCAAGTAAAACGCAGCTTGCATGGGAGGCGAATCCAAAACCCACCCCAGTCTGTGCACCAGCATGGTGAATTTCGCCCAATATGCGCGAACTGTCATATTTCCTTGGCGTAAATTATGCAGTTCCTCCTTAGTCTGGTCCAAATGACTATCGGACGAATACATCGTCCTCAAACCTTCTAGAAATTGTTGGACATTTTTCATGCAAGGATTCTTGGTTGCGATTAATGGTCTTAGCCCCTCCCTGGCTGCTCCGGTGAGATGTTCCACAATAAACGCTACTCTGTGCTCATCATCGGGGAACTCATTCTGGTGCAGCTCAAGAGCATACACGATCTCAGTCTCAAAGCCCTGAAACTCCTTCGGGTCTCCATTGAACTTGCTTACAAGGGTCCCTGCTCTCCTTCCTGGCAGCACTTGGACTTGGGGAGCCCCTCCCGCCTTGTTTTTCTCTGCATCCAGCTTGTTTTGGAGGTCTACCGCCACCGCCCTTAAATGCTGCTCTTTTTCCTGGAGCTCTCTCACCTGTTCCGCAAGTTGTAGCCGGTCGTCCTGGACCTTCTTAGTCTCCTCTTTAGCTGCCTTCAATTCTCCCTGCGCCTGCAGCGACAGCTGTTGCAGTTCTAGCTGGGCTTGCTCAGCGATCTGCCGCCACTTCTCCGCCTCGGACACGCTCATCCCGGCAACTCCGAAGTAGCCCAAAAATGATTAGGAGGTTGCTGTCACAGTGGCCGGAGTGGACTACTTCAGAGTAACGACGCTACGCAGCTCTGCATTTTATTCTTTTATTGGTGCTGCGTATTTACAGTGCTCAAGTCATTGCTATTTACACGGAGCGATGTTGTCAGTCGGTTTCAGAACCTCCTAATGGCTTTTGGCGCGTCTTTCTCCAACACAAAAGCTTTGGCAGACCCATCCTCTTGCCCCTCCTCTTCCTGCGTAATTCTGGAGTTGGAGGGATGGGTCTTCCCCCCTTGCTTGCCCCTTCCTGTCCCACCTGGGACCCTGGCTCCTCTACCTTGCCTGAGCCTCGGACACGACTTCCTGCTTCCCCACTGGAATCGGAACTCTCCCTGCTTTCCCCTTTGCTCGGGGACGGGCTTGAACTCAGGAGGGGAGGGACTTCGCGATATCCCCTGTCCCTCACATAAGCGTTCTATGACTTTATTTCGCTTAGTTGCTTACTCTTGAGTAGAAATGCATCTGCTCTCCAGAAATACGCACCTTTGTAAAATGAGCCAAATTGAAGCAGAACATATTGTTGGAGTGTCAGAATGCATAGATAGAAGGCAAATAAGCGTTCTATGGCTTTATTTCGATTAGTTGCTTACTCTTGAGTAGAAATGCATCTGCTCTCCAGAAATAAGCACCTTTGTAAAATGAGCCAAATTGAAGCAGAACACATTGTTGGAGTGTCGGAATGCATAGATAGAAGGCGAATATGCGTTCTATGGCTTTATTTCGCTTCGTTGCTTACTCTTGAGTAGAACTGCATGTTCACTCCAGAAATAATCACCTTTGTAAAATGAGCCAAATTGAAGCAGAACACATTGTTGGAGTGTCAGAATGCATAGATAGAAGGCGAATATGCGTTCTATGGCTTAATTTCGTTTCGTCGCTTACTCTTGTGTAGAAATGCATGTTCACTCCGGAAATAATCACCTTTGTAAAATGAGCCAAATTGAAGCAGAACACATTGTTGGAGTGTCAGAATGCATAGATAGAAGGCAAATAAGCGTTCTATGACTTTATTTCGCTTAGTTGCTTACTCTTGAGTAGAAATGCATCTGCTCTCCAGAAATACGCACCTTTGTAAAATGAGCCAAATTGAAGCAGAACATATTGTTGGAGTGTCAGAATGCATAGATAGAAGGCAAATAAGCGTTCTATGGCTTTATTTCGATTAGTTGCTTACTCTTGAGTAGAAATGCATCTGCTCTCCAGAAATACGCACCTTTGTAAAATGAGCCAAATTGAAGCAGAACACATTGTTGGAGTGTCGGAATGCATAGATAGAAGGCAAATAGGCGTACTATGGCTTTATTTCGCTTCGTTGCTTACTCTTGAGTAGAACTGCATGTTCACTCCAGAAATAATCACCTTTGTAAAATGAGCCAAATTGAAGCAGAACACATTGTTGGAGTGTCAGAATGCATAGATAGAAGGCAAATATGCGTTCTATGACTTTATTTCGCTTAGTTGCTTACTCTTGACTAGAAATGCATCTGCTCTCCAGAAATGAGCACCTTTGTAAAATGAGCCAAATTGAAGCAGAACACATTGTTGGAGTATCAAAATGCATAGATAGAAGCCAAATAAGCGTTCTATGGCTTTATTTCGCTTAGTTGCTTACTCTTGAGTAGAACTGCATATTCACTCCAGCAATAAGCACCTTTGTAAAATGAGCCAAATTGAAGCAGAACACATTGTTGGAGTGTCGGAATGCATAGATAGAAGGCGAATATGCGTTCTATGGCTTTATTTCGCTTCGTTGCTTACTCTTGAGTAGAACTGCATGTTCACTCCAGAAATAATCACCTTTGTAAAATGAGCCAAATTGAAGCAGAACACATTGTTGGAGTGTCAGAATGCATAGAGAGAAGGCTAATATGCGTTCTATGACTTTATTTCGCTTAGTTGCTTACTCTTGAGTAGAACTGCATATTCACTCCAGCAAATAAGCACCTTTGTAAAATGAGCCAAATTGAAGCAGAACACATTGTTGGAGTGTCAGAATGCATAGATAGAAGGCAAATAAGCGTTCTATGGCTTTATTTCGCTAAGTTGCTTACACTTGAGTAGAACTGCATATTCACTCCAGCAATAAGCACCTTTGTAAAATGAGCCAAATTGAAGCAGAACACATTGTTGGAGTGTCAGAATGCATAGATGGAAGGCAAATAAGCGTTCTATGGCTTTATTTCGCTTAGTTGCTTACTCTTGAGTAGAAATGCATCTGCTCTGCAGAAATAAGCACCTTTGTAAAATGAGCCAAATTGAAGCAGAACACATTGTTGGAGTGTCAGAATGCATAGAGAGAAGGCAAATATGCGTTCTATGACTTTATTTCGCTTAGTTGCTTACTCTTGAGTAGAACTGCATATTCACTCCAGCAAAAAGCACCTTTGTAAAATGAGCCAAATTGAAGCAGAACAAATTGTTGGAGTGTCGGAATGCATAGATAGAAGGCGAATATGCGTTCTATGGCTTTATTTCGCTTCGTTGCTTACTCTTGAGTAGAACTGCATATTCACTCCAGCAATTAGCACCTTTGTAAAATGAGCCAAATTGAAGCAGAACACATTGTTGGAGTGTCAGAATGCATAGAGAGAAGGCTAATATGCGTTCTATGGCTTTATTTCGCTTAGTTGCTTACTCTTGAGTAGAACTGCATATTCACTCCAGCAAATAAGCACCTTTGTAAAATGAGCCAAATTGAAGCAGAACACATTGTTGGAGTGTCAGAATGCATAGATAGAAGGCAAATAAGCGTTCTATGGCTTTATTTCGCTGAGTTGCTTACACTTGAGTAGAACTGCATATTCATACAGCAATAAGCACCTTTGTAAAATGAGCCAAATTGAAGCAGAACACATTGTTGGAGTGTCAGAATGCATAGATAGAAGGCGAATATGCGTTCTATGGCTTTATTTCGCTTCGTTGCTTACTCTTGAGTAGAACTGCATATTCACTCCAGCAAATAAGCACCTTTGTAAAATGAGCCAAATTGAAGCAGAACACATTGTTGGAGTGTCAGAATGCATAGATAGAAGGCAAATAAGCGTTCTATGGCTTTATTTCGCTGAGTTGCTTACACTTGAGTAGAACTGCATATTCATACAGCAATAAGCACCTTTGTAAAATGAGCCAAATTGAAGCAGAACACATTGTTGGAGTGTCAGAATGCATAGATAGAAGGCGAATATGCGTTCTATGGCTTTATTTCGCTTCGTTGCTTACTCTTGAGTAGAACTGCATGTTCACTCCAGAAATAATCACCTTTGTAAAATGAGCCAAATTGAAGCAGAACACATTGTTGGAGTGTCAGAATGCATAGAGAGAAGGCTAATATGCGTTCTATGACTTTATTTCGCTTAGTTGCTTACTCTTGAGTAGAACTGCATATTCACTCCAGCAAATAAGCACCTTTGTAAAATGAGCCAAATTGAAGCAGAACACATTGTTGGAGTGTCAGAATGCATAGATAGAAGGCAAATAAGCGTTCTATGGCTTTATTTCGCTAAGTTGCTTACACTTGAGTAGAACTGCATATTCACTCCAGCAATAAGCACCTTTGTAAAATGAGCCAAATTGAAGCAGAACACATTGTTGGAGTGTCAGAATGCATAGATGGAAGGCAAATAAGCGTTCTATGGCTTTATTTCGCTTAGTTGCTTACTCTTGAGTAGAAATGCATCTGCTCTGCAGAAATAAGCACCTTTGTAAAATGAGCCAAATTGAAGCAGAACACATTGTTGGAGTGTCAGAATGCATAGAGAGAAGGCAAATATGCGTTCTATGACTTTATTTCGCTTAGTTGCTTACTCTTGAGTAGAACTGCATATTCACTCCAGCAATTAGCACCTTTGTAAAATGAGCCAAATTGAAGCAGAACACATTGTTGGAGTGTCAGAATGCATAGATGGAAGGCGAATATGTGTTCTATGGCTTTATTTCGCTTCGTTGCTTACTCTTGAGTAGAACTGCATATTCACTCCAGCAATAAGCACCTTTGTAAAATGAGCCAAATTGAAGCAGAACACATTGTTGGAGTGTCAGAATGCATAGATGGAAGGCAAATAAGCGTTCTATGGCTTTATTTCGATTAGTTGCTTACTCTTGAGTAGAAATGCATCTGCTCTCCAGAAATAAGCACCTTTGTAAAATGAGCCAAATTGAAGCAGAACACATTGTTGGAGTGTCAGAATGCATAGAGAGAAGGCAAATATGCGTTCTATGACTTTATTTCGCTTAGTTGCTTACTCTTGACTAGAAATGCATCTGCTCTCCAGAAATGAGCACCTTTGTAAAATGAGCCAAATTGAAGCAGAACACATTGTTGGAGTATCAAAATGCATAGATAGAAGGCAAATAAGCGTTCTAAGGCTTTATTTCGCTTAGTTGCTTACTCTTGAGTAGAACTGCATATTCACTCCAGCAAATAAGCACCTTTGTAAAATGAGCCAAATTGAAGCAGAACACATTGTTGGAGTGTCAGAATGCATAGATAGAAGGCAAATAAGAGTTCTATGGCTTTATTTCGCTTAGTTGCTTACTCTTGAGTAGAACTGCATATTCACTCCAGCAATAAGCACCTTTGTAAAATGAGCCAAATTGAAGCAGAACACATTGTTGGAGTGTCGGAATGCATAGATAGAAGGCGAATATGCGTTCTATGGCTTTATTTCGCTTCGTTGCTTACTCTTGAGTAGAACTGCATGTTCACTTCAGAAATAATCACCTTTGTAAAATGAGCCAAATTGAAGCAGAACACATTGTTGGAGTGTCAGAATGCATAGATAGAAGGCAAATATGCGTTCTATGACTTTATTTCGCTTAGTTGCTTACTCTTGACTAGAAATGCATCTGCTCTCCAGAAATGAGCACCTTTGTAAAATGAGCCAAATTGAAGCAGAACACATTGTTGGAGTATCAAATTGCATAGATAGAAGGCAAATAAGCGTTCTATGGCTTTATTTCGCTTAGTTGCTTACTCTTGAGTAGAACTGCATATTCACTCCAGCAATAAGCACCTTTGTAAAATGAGCCAAATTGAAGCAGAACACATTGTTGGAGTGTCGGAATGCATAGATAGAAGGCGAATATGCGTTCTATGGCTTAATTTCGTTTCGTCGCTTACTCTTGTGTAGAAATGCATGTTCACTCCAGAAATAATCACCTTTGTAAAATGAGCCAAATTGAAGCAGAACACATTGTTGGAGTGTCAGAATGCATAGATAGAAGGCAAATAAGCGTTCTATGACTTTATTTCGCTTAGTTGCTTACTCTTGAGTAGAAATGCATCTGCTCTCCAGAAATACGCACCTTTGTAAAATGAGCCAAATTGAAGCAGAACATATTGTTGGAGTGTCAGAATGCATAGATAGAAGGCAAATAAGCGTTCTATGGCTTTATTTCGATTAGTTGCTTACTCTTGAGTAGAAATGCATCTGCTCTCCAGAAATAAGCACCTTTGTAAAATGAGCCAAATTGAAGCAGAACACATTGTTGGAGTGTCGGAATGCATAGATAGAAGGCGAATATGCGTTCTATGGCTTTATTTCGCTTCGTTGCTTACTCTTGAGTAGAACTGCATGTTCACTCCAGAAATAATCACCTTTGTAAAATGAGCCAAATTGAAGCAGAACACATTGTTGGAGTGTCAGAATGCATAGATAGAAGGCGAATATGCGTTCTATGGCTTAATTTCGTTTCGTCGCTTACTCTTGTGTAGAAATGCATGTTCACTCCAGAAATAATCACCTTTGTAAAATGAGCCAAATTGAAGCAGAACACATTGTTGGAGTGTCAGAATGCATAGATAGAAGGCAAATAAGCGTTCTATGACTTTATTTCGCTTAGTTGCTTACTCTTGAGTAGAAATGCATCTGCTCTCCAGAAATACGCACCTTTGTAAAATGAGCCAAATTGAAGCAGAACATATTGTTGGAGTGTCAGAATGCATAGATAGAAGGCAAATAAGCGTTCTATGGCTTTATTTCGATTAGTTGCTTACTCTTGAGTAGAAATGCATCTGCTCTCCAGAAATAAGCACCTTTGTAAAATGAGCCAAATTGAAGCAGAACACATTGTTGGAGTGTCGGAATGCATAGATAGAAGGCGAATATGCGTTCTATGGCTTTATTTCGCTTCGTTGCTTACTCTTGAGTAGAACTGCATGTTCACTCCAGAAATAATCACCTTTGTAAAATGAGCCAAATTGAAGCAGAACACATTGTTGGAGTGTCAGAATGCATAGATAGAAGGCGAATATGCGTTCTATGGCTTAATTTCGTTTCGTCGCTTACTCTTGTGTAGAAATGCATGTTCACTCCTGTGAGGGACAGGGGATATCGCGAAGTCCCTCCCCTCCTGAGTTCAAGCCCGTCCCCGAGCAAAGGGGAAAGCAGGGAGAGTTCCGATTCCAGTGGGGAAGCAGGAAGTCGTGTCCGAGGCTCAGGCAAGGTAGAGGAGCCAGGGTCCCAGGTGGGACAGGAAGGGGCAAGTAAGGGGGGAAGACCCATCCCCCCAACTCCAGAATTACGCAGGAAGAGGAGGGGCAAGAGGATGGGTCTGCCAAAGCTTTTGTGTTGGAGAAAGACGCGCCAAAAGCCATTAGGAGGTTCTGAAACCGACTGACAACATCGCTCCGTGTAAATAGCAATGACTTGAGCACTGTAAATATGCAGCACCAATAAAAGAATAAAATGCAGAGCTGCGTAGCGTCGTTACTCTGAAGTAGTCCACTCCGGCCACTGTGACAGCAACCTCCTAATCATTTTTGGGCTACTTTGGAGTTGCCGGGATGAGCGTGTCAGAGGCGGAGAAGTGGCGGCAGATCGCTGAGCAAGCCCAGCTAGAACTGCAACAGCTGTCGCTGCAGGCGCAGGGAGAATTGAAGGCAGCTAAAGAGGAGACTAAGAAGGTCCAGGACGACCGGCTACAACTTGCGGAACAGGTGAGAGAGCTCCAGGAAAAAGAGCAGCATTTAAGGGCGGTGGCGGTAGACCTCCAAAACAAGCTGGATGCAGAGAAAAACAAGGCGGGAGGGGCACCCCAAGTCCAAGTGCTGCCAGGAAGGAGAGCCGGGACCCTAGTAAGCAAGTTCAATGGAGACCCGAAGGAGTTTCAGGGCTTTGAGACTGAGATTGTGTATGCTCTTGAGCTGCACCACGATGAGTTCCCTGATGATGAGCACAGAGTAGCGTTTATTGTGGAGCACCTTACAGGGGCGGCCAGGGAGTGGCTAAGACCGTTAATTGCAACAAGGAATCCTTGCATGAAGAATGTCAAACTATTTCTAGAAGGTTTGAAAACGATGTATTCGTCCGATAGTCATATGGACCAGACTAAGGAGGAACTTCATAATTTACGCCAAGGAAATATGACAGTTCGCGCGTATTGGGCGAAATTCACCATGCTGGTGCACAGATTGGGGTGGGATCTGGAGTCTGCCCCAATGCAAGCGGCGTTTTACTTGGGGTTGCATGAGGAGGTGAAGGATGAGCTCTCGAGAGGTCCAAAGCCCAGTAATATGGATCAACTGAGCAAAGCGGCTCTGGCGGTGGGGGTGAGGCAGGAATCCAGATGGAGCGACAAGCAAGCAACGCGCGCAAAGCGGGCTTGGTTCCCACGGTCGCAGGAGAAGCCACTCCCTCAACAACCCTTTCAAGCCACGCCTGGGGCCAGTCAGGACCAGGAACCCATGCAGATTGATAGCGCGCGCGCGCGGGCTTTTCAAACCCCAGCGGCGCCAAGACGCAAGGAGGGAAGGGGTGGGAATTGCTTTCTCTGCAACTCCCCCCAGCATCTCGTCAGAGACTGCCCACATCGCAGGGAGTGGCAAGGAAAGGCGGGAACGGTTGTGCCCTCCCCCACTGACGCAGCACCACAGCAGGGAAACGGGAAAGCCTGGCTGCAGGAGACAAGGGGCGGCAGCCAGGCACAGTCAGCAGACAACAGCCCCAGCCCACCCACCCGCACAGAGAGGAGCAGAGCCAGCCCACCCCTCCCAGAGCAGGAGTGGTTCTAGAAGTGACGCTCACGCTCCCAAATGGCTATCCATTGACGGTCCTCGCCCTAATTGACAGTGGTGCCTCAGCCAACTTCTTCTCGAGAAACTTTGCAGAAGAGCACCAGATCCAGCTTCTGCAGCTGGATTTTCCTCTGCACGTGGCAACCATTGACGGCAGAGAGCTGCTGGGAGGGGCCATCACTCATCAAACCCCCCCCATGAGAATGACGGTTGGAAGGCACTCAGAGACACTGGCATTCAACGTCACCACCATCTCAGACCCCCCAATCGTTTTGGGCATGAGCTGGCTGGCGCGCCACGACCCCTCCATAAGTTGGCATCAGAGATGCATCACTTTTGGATCGGACTTTTGCCTGGAACATTGCATGCAGCACCAACCAGGGGAGGGGCCTCCGATAGCCACGGTGGCCACCATGCACGTCAAAGGGGGTGAGGCGATACCCAAACCATACTGGGACCTGCAGGAGGTCTTCAGTGAAGCGGAGTCCGACCACCTGCCCCCGCACAGGCCTTTTGACTGCCAGATCAACCTGGTGCCTGGGGCAACTATACCCCCAGCCAAGCTGTACGCCATGTCAGACCAGGAACTGGAGGATCTGCGCGCTTTTATCGACAAGAACCTCAAGCGGGGGTTCATCAGAGAAAGCAAGGCAGCAGGGGGCAGCCCGGTCTTCTGGGTGGACAAGAAAGACACGCAACAGCGCCGTCTTGTGGTGGATTTTAGACGGCTGAATTCGGTGACAGAGCCAGTGGCTTTCCCCATGCCCAGAGTGGATGATCTCCTGACAGCGGCACGCAGAGGCAAGATTTTCACCAAGCTAGACCTGAGGGGGGCGTACAACTTGATCAGGATCCGGGAAGGCGATGAGTGGAAAACCACGATGTTCACGCCTCTGGGCTCTTTTGAATATCTGGTGATGCCCTTCGGGTTGCAAGGGGGCTCAGCATGCTTCCAGGCCTTCATGCACCACGTCCTGGGGTCCCTACTCTTCAGGAAATGCTTGGTCTTTCTGGATGACATCCTTATTTACTCCAACGACCCAGTGCAGCACGTGAAGGACGTCAGGGAGGTGTTACAGCGCCTGAAGGAGAACCACCTGTATGTGAAGCTGGAGAAGTGCAAGTTTCACACCAAGGAGGTGGACTTCCTGGGCTACAAGCTGTCAGACAAGGGGCTGGCAATGGACAAGGACAAGGTGCAGACCATCCTGGACTGGCACAGCCCCAGGACGCGCAAAGATGCCCAACGCCTACTAGGCTTTGCCAACTTCTACAGGAAGTTCATCAAGAACTTCTCTCGAGTTACGGCTCCCATCACTGACTGCCTGAGAGGCAAGCAGAAGTTCAGGTGGACACCAGAGGCGCAAGCAGCGTTCGAAAGCCTCAAGAGGGTGTTCGCCTCAGACCAGAACCTGTTCCACGTGGTTCAGGACGCGCCCCTACGCATTGAAACAGATGCTTCTGATAAGGCTGTGGGCGCCATTTTGTTGCAACTGGACGCCAACAGAGAGTGGAGACCCTGTGCCTTCTTCTCCAGGAAGTTGACCCAGCCCGAGCGAAACTACACAGTGTTTGATCGGGAACTTCTTGCGATCCACGCGGCGTTCCAGCACTGGAGACACTTCCTGGTGGGCGCCAAGCACCCCATCCAGGTGTGCACAGACCACAAGAACCTGGAGTTCTGGAGAACTGCCAGGGTGCTCAACCAGCGGCAGATACGGTGGGCGGAGTTCTTCTCGAACTTCAACTTCTCCATACACTACATCCCAGGAGAGCAGAATGTCAGGGCGGATGCCCTCTCCCGCAAGCCAGAGTACATGGAGGAGGAGGCGCCACCAGCCCCAAGGCACATTTTCCCCCCGTCGGCATGGTCCTGCGGAGCAGCAGTGGTGAGCGAGGCAGAACTCACAGCACTGACGGCAGCGGATGAATTTGCCAACCGCATCTTCAGAGAACTGAGAGGGGGGAGGGAGCAGGCAAAAGACTTTGCAGAACGCAGAGGGCTGCTTTTCTACAAGGGTGCGCTGTACCTACCCACCACCCAGCTTCGACGTACGGTCCTCAAGCAGATGCACGACAACCCTACAGCGGGGCATTTTGGAAGGGACAAGACCACTCACCTAGTCATGAGACACTTCTGGTGGCCAGGGGTGAGGGAAGATGTTCGAGACTATGTAAGGGGCTGTACCACCTGCCAGCGGGCGAAGGTGGTCAGAGCAGCGCCACCAGGGTTGCTGGAGCCCTTAGCCACACCACACAGGCCGTGGGAAGTGGTGTCCATGGACTTCATCACAGATCTGCCTTCGTCCAGGGGTAAGACTGCAGTGTTGGTGGTGGTGGACCTCATGTCCAAAATGTGTCACTTTATACCGTGTGCCAGGGCAGTCTCGGCAGAAGAGACAGCCAAACTGTTTGTTGATCACATTTTCAGACTGCATGGATTACCTTTGAGGGTTATTTCGGATCGTGGCCGCCAATTTGTTTCCAGGTTCTGGCGGCGGCTCATGAACCTCCTGCAGGTGGAGGTCAGCTTGTCGACGGCTAGACACCCGCAGACCAACGGACAAGCGGAGAGGGTCAACGCCATTCTGCAGCAGTACCTGAGATGCTACGTCAGCCAGCGGCAAACGGACTGGGTGGATCGCTTGCCACTAGCAGAATTTGCCTACAACAATGCAGTGCACGTCTCCACAGGGGTGTCGCCCTTTAAGGCCAATTACGGGCGCGACCTCAGATCTTTCCCAGAGAGGGAGAGGGAGGAGGAGGAGGAGGGCCCACAGGCTGAGGATTGGGCAGAGGAACTGGAGACGGTGCACCAGCAGCTCAGAGAACACTTGGAGAGGGCCAAGGAAGCGTACAAAAAGGGGGCAGATCGCCACAGGCGACAAGGGGAGGTCATCAGGGTGGGGGACAAGGTGTGGTTGTCCTCGGAGGGCCTTCCCACCAGAGGGAGGTGCAAAAAGCTGGCACCCAAATGGCTGGGCCCCTTCACGGTCACGCAACAGGTCAACCCGGTGGCATACAGGCTGGCACTGCCAGAGGACATGAGGGTGCATCCAGTGTTTCATAGATCGCTGCTGTCGCCGTACAGGGAAAGCAGCAGGCTCAGAGACAGCGAACAAACCCCCGAGGGAGGGGGGGAGAGGGAAAGCAGGGAGCAACTCAATGAGGCCACGGCCATCCTGGATTCAAGGTGGGGGGTGGGGGGCCTGGAGTACCTCATGGCATGGGAGGATGCTCCACCGTCCCAGAATGAATGGGTTCCCGCCACTCAGATACAGGAGGAATTCTTGGTGGAAGAATTTCACGCCCTCTTTCCCCACAGACCCAAGCCCTGGCACATGGAAAGGGAGGGGGAGGAGGAGGAGGCACGGGAGAACAGCTCACCATGGCGCTGGGAAGCGGAGTTTGAGGAACCAGAGGATGAGGTATGGGTGTCGCCAAGATCCACCCAGTCAGAGGAAGGAGCAGATTGGCAAAACATTTTTACCCCCACCAGCTCTGACGCCACGGACTTTTTGGGATTCCCGTCCTCCCAGGCGGAAGGGGGGGGCTCGCAGGACTGGGGGGAGGTGTTCACACCAACGGGCTCGGAGAGCACCGAGTTTTTAGGCTTCCAGTCGTCACCGACACATGGGGGGGGCCTGGGGAGGGGTGAAGGAGAGCTTGGGAGGGGGGTGGATGTGAGGGACAGGGGATATCGCGAAGTCCCTCCCCTCCTGAGTTCAAGCCCGTCCCCGAGCAAAGGGGAAAGCAGGGAGAGTTCCGATTCCAGTGGGGAAGCAGGAAGTCGTGTCCGAGGCTCAGGCAAGGTAGAGGAGCCAGGGTCCCAGGTGGGACAGGAAGGGGCAAGTAAGGGGGGAAGACCCATCCCCCCAACTCCAGAATTACGCAGGAAGAGGAGGGGCAAGAGGATGGGTCTGCCAAAGCTTTTGTGTTGGAGAAAGACGCGCCAAAAGCCATTAGGAGGTTCTGAAACCGACTGACAACATCGCTCCGTGTAAATAGCAATGACTTGAGCACTGTAAATATGCAGCACCAATAAAAGAATAAAATGCAGAGCTGCGTAGCGTCGTTACTCTGAAGTAGTCCACTCCGGCCACTGTGACAACTCCGGAAATAATCACCTTTGTAAAATGAGCCAAATTGAAGCAGAACACATTGTTGGAGTGTCAGAATGCATAGATAGAAGGCAAATAAGCGTTCTATGACTTTATTTCGCTTAGTTGCTTACTCTTGAGTAGAAATGCATCTGCTCTCCAGAAATACGCACCTTTGTAAAATGAGCCAAATTGAAGCAGAACATATTGTTGGAGTGTCAGAATGCATAGATAGAAGGCAAATAAGCGTTCTATGGCTTTATTTCGATTAGTTGCTTACTCTTGAGTAGAAATGCATCTGCTCTCCAGAAATACGCACCTTTGTAAAATGAGCCAAATTGAAGCAGAACACATTGTTGGAGTGTCGGAATGCATAGATAGAAGGCAAATAGGCGTACTATGGCTTTATTTCGCTTCGTTGCTTACTCTTGAGTAGAACTGCATGTTCACTCCAGAAATAATCACCTTTGTAAAATGAGCCAAATTGAAGCAGAACACATTGTTGGAGTGTCAGAATGCATAGATAGAAGGCAAATATGCGTTCTATGACTTTATTTCGCTTAGTTGCTTACTCTTGACTAGAAATGCATCTGCTCTCCAGAAATGAGCACCTTTGTAAAATGAGCCAAATTGAAGCAGAACACATTGTTGGAGTATCAAAATGCATAGATAGAAGCCAAATAAGCGTTCTATGGCTTTATTTCGCTTAGTTGCTTACTCTTGAGTAGAACTGCATATTCACTCCAGCAATAAGCACCTTTGTAAAATGAGCCAAATTGAAGCAGAACACATTGTTGGAGTGTCGGAATGCATAGATAGAAGGCGAATATGCGTTCTATGGCTTTATTTCGCTTCGTTGCTTACTCTTGAGTAGAACTGCATGTTCACTCCAGAAATAATCACCTTTGTAAAATGAGCCAAATTGAAGCAGAACACATTGTTGGAGTGTCAGAATGCATAGAGAGAAGGCTAATATGCGTTCTATGGCTTTATTTCGCTTAGTTGCTTACTCTTGAGTAGAACTGCATATTCACTCCAGCAAATAAGCACCTTTGTAAAATGAGCCAAATTGAAGCAGAACACATTGTTGGAGTGTCAGAATGCATAGATAGAAGGCAAATAAGCGTTCTATGGCTTTATTTCGCTGAGTTGCTTACACTTGAGTAGAACTGCATATTCATACAGCAATAAGCACCTTTGTAAAATGAGCCAAATTGAAGCAGAACACATTGTTGGAGTGTCAGAATGCATAGATAGAAGGCGAATATGCGTTCTATGGCTTTATTTCGCTTCGTTGCTTACTCTTGAGTAGAACTGCATGTTCACTCCAGAAATAATCACCTTTGTAAAATGAGCCAAATTGAAGCAGAACACATTGTTGGAGTGTCAGAATGCATAGAGAGAAGGCTAATATGCGTTCTATGACTTTATTTCGCTTAGTTGCTTACTCTTGAGTAGAACTGCATATTCACTCCAGCAAATAAGCACCTTTGTAAAATGAGCCAAATTGAAGCAGAACACATTGTTGGAGTGTCAGAATGCATAGATAGAAGGCAAATAAGCGTTCTATGGCTTTATTTCGCTAAGTTGCTTACACTTGAGTAGAACTGCATATTCACTCCAGCAATAAGCACCTTTGTAAAATGAGCCAAATTGAAGCAGAACACATTGTTGGAGTGTCAGAATGCATAGATGGAAGGCAAATAAGCGTTCTATGGCTTTATTTCGCTTAGTTGCTTACTCTTGAGTAGAAATGCATCTGCTCTGCAGAAATAAGCACCTTTGTAAAATGAGCCAAATTGAAGCAGAACACATTGTTGGAGTGTCAGAATGCATAGAGAGAAGGCAAATATGCGTTCTATGACTTTATTTCGCTTAGTTGCTTACTCTTGAGTAGAACTGCATATTCACTCCAGCAAAAAGCACCTTTGTAAAATGAGCCAAATTGAAGCAGAACAAATTGTTGGAGTGTCGGAATGCATAGATAGAAGGCGAATATGCGTTCTATGGCTTTATTTCGCTTCGTTGCTTACTCTTGAGTAGAACTGCATATTCACTCCAGCAATTAGCACCTTTGTAAAATGAGCCAAATTGAAGCAGAACACATTGTTGGAGTGTCAGAATGCATAGAGAGAAGGCTAATATGCGTTCTATGGCTTTATTTCGCTTAGTTGCTTACTCTTGAGTAGAACTGCATATTCACTCCAGCAAATAAGCACCTTTGTAAAATGAGCCAAATTGAAGCAGAACACATTGTTGGAGTGTCAGAATGCATAGATAGAAGGCAAATAAGCGTTCTATGGCTTTATTTCGCTGAGTTGCTTACACTTGAGTAGAACTGCATATTCATACAGCAATAAGCACCTTTGTAAAATGAGCCAAATTGAAGCAGAACACATTGTTGGAGTGTCAGAATGCATAGATAGAAGGCGAATATGCGTTCTATGGCTTTATTTCGCTTCGTTGCTTACTCTTGAGTAGAACTGCATGTTCACTCCAGAAATAATCACCTTTGTAAAATGAGCCAAATTGAAGCAGAACACATTGTTGGAGTGTCAGAATGCATAGAGAGAAGGCTAATATGCGTTCTATGACTTTATTTCGCTTAGTTGCTTACTCTTGAGTAGAACTGCATATTCACTCCAGCAAATAAGCACCTTTGTAAAATGAGCCAAATTGAAGCAGAACACATTGTTGGAGTGTCAGAATGCATAGATAGAAGGCAAATAAGCGTTCTATGGCTTTATTTCGCTAAGTTGCTTACACTTGAGTAGAACTGCATATTCACTCCAGCAATAAGCACCTTTGTAAAATGAGCCAAATTGAAGCAGAACACATTGTTGGAGTGTCAGAATGCATAGATGGAAGGCAAATAAGCGTTCTATGGCTTTATTTCGCTTAGTTGCTTACTCTTGAGTAGAAATGCATCTGCTCTGCAGAAATAAGCACCTTTGTAAAATGAGCCAAATTGAAGCAGAACACATTGTTGGAGTGTCAGAATGCATAGAGAGAAGGCAAATATGCGTTCTATGACTTTATTTCGCTTAGTTGCTTACTCTTGAGTAGAACTGCATATTCACTCCAGCAATTAGCACCTTTGTAAAATGAGCCAAATTGAAGCAGAACACATTGTTGGAGTGTCAGAATGCATAGATGGAAGGCGAATATGTGTTCTATGGCTTTATTTCGCTTCGTTGCTTACTCTTGAGTAGAACTGCATATTCACTCCAGCAATAAGCACCTTTGTAAAATGAGCCAAATTGAAGCAGAACACATTGTTGGAGTGTCAGAATGCATAGATGGAAGGCAAATAAGCGTTCTATGGCTTTATTTCGATTAGTTGCTTACTCTTGAGTAGAACTGCATCTGCTCTCCAGAAATAAGCACCTTTGTAAAATGAGCCAAATTGAAGCAGAACACATTGTTGGAGTGTCAGAATGCATAGAGAGAAGGCAAATATGCGTTCTATGACTTTATTTCGCTTAGTTGCTTACTCTTGACTAGAAATGCATCTGCTCTCCAGAAATGAGCACCTTTGTAAAATGAGCCAAATTGAAGCAGAACACATTGTTGGAGTATCAAAATGCATAGATAGAAGGCAAATAAGCGTTCTAAGGCTTTATTTCGCTTAGTTGCTTACTCTTGAGTAGAACTGCATATTCACTCCAGCAAATAAGCACCTTTGTAAAATGAGCCAAATTGAAGCAGAACACATTGTTGGAGTGTCAGAATGCATAGATAGAAGGCAAATAAGAGTTCTATGGCTTTATTTCGCTTAGTTGCTTACTCTTGAGTAGAACTGCATATTCACTCCAGCAATAAGCACCTTTGTAAAATGAGCCAAATTGAAGCAGAACACATTGTTGGAGTGTCGGAATGCATAGATAGAAGGCGAATATGCGTTCTATGGCTTTATTTCGCTTCGTTGCTTACTCTTGAGTAGAACTGCATGTTCACTTCAGAAATAATCACCTTTGTAAAATGAGCCAAATTGAAGCAGAACACATTGTTGGAGTGTCAGAATGCATAGATAGAAGGCAAATATGCGTTCTATGACTTTATTTCGCTTAGTTGCTTACTCTTGACTAGAAATGCATCTGCTCTCCAGAAATGAGCACCTTTGTAAAATGAGCCAAATTGAAGCAGAACACATTGTTGGAGTATCAAATTGCATAGATAGAAGGCAAATAAGCGTTCTATGGCTTTATTTCGCTTAGTTGCTTACTCTTGAGTAGAACTGCATATTCACTCCAGCAATAAGCACCTTTGTAAAATGAGCCAAATTGAAGCAGAACACATTGTTGGAGTGTCGGAATGCATAGATAGAAGGCGAATATGCGTTCTATGGCTTTATTTCGCTTCGTTGCTTACTCTTGAGTAGAACTGCATGTTCACTCCAGAAATAATCACCTTTGTAAAATGAGCCAAATTGAAGCAGAACACATTGTTGGAGTGTCAGAATGCATAGAGAGAAGGCTAATATGCGTTCTATGACTTTATTCCGCTTAGTTGCTTACTCTTCAGTAGAACTGCATATTCACTCCAGCAAATAAGCACCTTTGTAAAATGAGCCAAATTGAAGCAGAACACATTGTTGGAGTGTCAGAATGCATAGATAGAAGGCAAATAAGCGTTCTATGGCTTTATTTCGCTGAGTTGCTTACACTTGAGTAGAACTGCATATTCACTCCAGCAATAAGCACCTTTGTAAAATGAGCCAAATTGAAGCAGAACACATTGTTGGAGTGTCAGAATGCATAGATAGAAGGCGAATATGCGTTCTATGGCTTTATTTCGTTTCGTCGCTTACTCTTGAGTAGAAATGCATGTTCACTCCATAAATAAGCACCTTTGTAAAATGAGCCAAATTGAAGCAGAACACATTGTTGGAGTGTCAGAATGCATAGATAGAAGGCAAATAAGCGTTCTATGGCTTTATTTCGCTTAGTTGCTTACTCTTGAGTAGAAATGCATCTGCTCTCCAGAAATAAGCACCTTTGTAAAATGAGCCAAATTGAAGCAGAACACATTGTTGGAGTGTCAGAATGCATAGATAGAAGGCGAATATGCGTTCTATGGCTTTATTTCGCTTCGTTGCTTACTCTTGAGTAGAACTGCATGTTCACTCCAGAAATAATCACCTTTGTAAAATGAGCCAAATTGAAGCAGAACACATTGTTGGAGTGTCAGAATGCATAGAGAGAAGGCAAATATGCGTTCTATGACTTTATTTCGCTTAGTTGCTTACTCTTTAGTAGAAATGCATCTGCACTCCAGAAATAAGCACCTTTGTAAAATGAGCCAAATTGAAGCAGAACACATTGTCGGAGTGTCAGAATGTATAGATAGAAGGCAAATAAGCGTTCTATGGCTGTATTTCGCTTTGTTGCTTACTCTTGAGTAGAAATGCATCTGCACTCCAGAAATAAGAACCTTTGTAAAATGAGCCAAATTGAAGCAGAACACATTGTTGGAGTGTCAGAATGCATAGGTGTGAATATGCAGTTCTACTCAAGAGTAAGCAACTCAGCGAAATAAAGCCAGAGAACGCTTATTTGCCT
Organism: Zootoca vivipara; assembly: GCF_963506605.1. Classification (NCBI taxonomy): domain Eukaryota; kingdom Metazoa; phylum Chordata; class Lepidosauria; order Squamata; family Lacertidae; genus Zootoca; species Zootoca vivipara. The sequence continues at coordinate 4,837,314 of NC_083293.1, read as the reverse complement.
TCTATCCATGCATTCTGACACTCCAACAATGTGTTCTGCTTCAATTTGGCTCATTTTACAAAGGTTCTTATTTCTGGAGTGCAGATGCAGTTCTACTCAAGAGTAAGCAACTCAGCGAAATAAATCCAGAGAACGCTTATTTGCCTTCTATCTATGCATTCTGACACTCCAACAATGTGTTCTGCTTCAATTTGGCTCATTTTACAAAGGTGCTCATTTGCTGGAGTGAATATGCAGTTCTACTCAAGAGTAAGCAACTAAGCGAAATAAAGTCATAGAATGCTTATTTGCCTACTATCTATGCATTCTGACACTCCGACCATGTGTTCTGCTTCAATTTGGCTCATTTTACAAAGGTGCTCATTGCTGGAGTGAATATGCCGTTCTACTCAAGAGTAAGCAACTTAGCGAAATAAAGCCATAGTACGCATATTCGCCTTCTATCTGTGCATTCTGACACTCCAACAATGTGTTCTGCTTCAATTTGGCTCATTTTACAAAGGTGCACATTTGCAGGAGTGAATATGCAGTTCTACTCAAGAGTAAGCAACAAAGCGAAATACAGCCATAGAACGCTTATTTGCCTTCTATCTATGCATTCTGACACTCCAACAATGTGTTCTGCTTCAATTTGGCTCATTTTACAAAGGTGCTTATTTCTGAAGTGCAGATGCATTTCTACTCAAGTGTAAGCAACAAAGCGAAATACAGCCATAGAACGCTTATTTGCCTTCTATCTATGCATTCTGACACTCCAACAATGTGTTCTGCTTCAATTTGGCTCATTTTACAAAGGTGATTATTGCTGGAGTGAATATGCATTTCTACTCAAGAGTAAGCAACTAAGCGAAATAAAGCCATAGAACGCTTATTTGCCTTCTATCTATGCATTCCGACACTCCGACAATGTGTTCTGCTTCAATTTGGCTCATTTTACAAAGGTTCTTATTCCTGGAGTGCAGATGCATTTCTACTCAAGAGTAAGCAACAAAGCGAAATACAGCCATAGAACGCTTATTTGCCTTCTATCTATACATTCTGACACTCCAACAATGTGTTCTGCTTCAATTTGGCTCATTTTACAAAGGTGCTTTTTGCTGGAGTGAATATGCAGTTCTACTCAAGAGTAAGCAACTCAGCGAAATAAAGCCATAGAACGCTTATTTGCCTTCCATCTATGCATTCTGACACTCCAGCCAAATAAAGCCATAGAACGCTTATTTGCCTTCCATCTATGCATTCTGACACTCCAGCAATGTGTTCTGCTTCAATTTGGCTCATTTTACAAAGGTGCTTATTTCTGGAGTGCAGATGCATTTCTACTCAAGAGTAAGCAACTAAGCGAAATATAGCCAAAGAACGCTTATTTGCCTTCCATCTATGCATTCTGACACTCCAACAATGTGTTCTGCTTCAATTTGGCTCATTTTACAAAGGTGCTTATTTCTGGAAAGCAGATGCAGTTCTACTCAAGAGTAAGCAACTCAGCGAAATAAAGCCATAGAACGCTTATATGCCTTCTATCTATGCATTCTGACACTCCAACAATGTGTTCTGCTTCAATTTGGCTCATTTTACAAAGGTGCACATTTGCTGGAGTGAATATGCAGTTCTACTCAAGAGTAAGCAACTAAGCGAAATAAAGTCATAGAATGCTTATTTGCCTTCTATCTATGCATTCTGACACTCCAACAATGTGTTCTGCTTCAATTTGGCTCATTTTACAAAGGTGCTTATTGCTGGAGTGCAGATGCATTTCTACTAAAGAGAAAGCAACTAAGCGAAATAAAGCCATAGAACGCTTATTTGCCTTCTATCTCTGCATTCTGACACTCCAACAATGTGTTCTGCTTCAATTTGGCTCATTTTACAAAGGTGCTTATTTCTGAAGTGCAGATGCATTTCTACTCAAGTGTAAGCAACAAAGCGAAATACAGCCATAGAACGCTTATTTGCCTTCTATCTATACATTCTGACACTCCAACAATGTGTTCTGCTTCAATTTGGCTCATTTTACAAAGGTGCTTTTTGCTGGAGTGAATATGCAGTTCTACTCAAGAGTAAGCAACTCAGCGAAATAAAGCCATAGAACGCATATTTGCCTTCTCTCTATGTATTCTGACACTCCAACAATGTGTTCTGCTTCAATTTGGCTCATTTTACAAAGGTGATTATTTCTGGAGTGAATATGCAGTTCTACTCAAGAGTAAGCAACTCAGCGAAATAAAGCCATAGAACGCTTATTTGCCTTCTATCTATGCTTTCCGACACTCCAACTATGTGTTCTGCTTCAATTTGGCTCATTTTACAAAGGTGCTTATTGCTGGAAAGCAGATGCATTTCTACTCAAGAGTAAGCAACTCAGCGAAATAAAGCCATAGAACGCTTATTTGCCTTCTATCTATGCATTCTGACACTCCAACAATGTGTTCTGCTTCAATTTGGTTCATTTTACAAAGGTGCGTATTTCTGGAGAGCAGATGCATTTCTACTCAAGAGTAAGCAACTAATCGAAATAAAGCCATAGAACGCTTATTTGCCTTCCATCTATGCATTCTGACACTCCAACAATGTGTTCTGCTTCAATTTGGCTCATGTTACAAAGGTGCTTTTTGCTGGTGTGAATATGCAGTTCTACTCAAGAGTAAGCAACTCAGCGAAATAAAGCCAGAGAACGCTTATTTGCCTTCTATCCATGCATTCTGACACTCCAACAATGTGTTCTGCTTCAATTTGGCTCATTTTACAAAGGTTCTTATTTCTGGAGTGCAGATGCAGTTCTACTCAAGAGTAAGCAACTCAGCGAAATAAATCCAGAGAACGCTTATTTGCCTTCTATCTATGCATTCTGACACTCCAACAATGTGTTCTGCTTCAATTTGGTTCATTTTACAAAGGTGCTTATTGCTGGAGTGAATATGCAGTTCTACTCAAGAGTAAGCAACTAAGCGAAATAAAGCCATAGAACGCTTATTTGCCTACTATCTATGCATTCTGACACTCCGACCATGTGTTCTGCTTCAATTTGGCTCATTTTACAAAGGTGCTTATTGCTGGAGTGAATATGCCGTTCTACTCAAGAGTAAGCAACTTAGCGAAATAAAGCCATAGTACGCTTATTTGCCTTCTATCTATGCATTCTGACACTCCAACAATGTGTTCTGCTTCAATTTGGTTCATTTTACAAAGGAGCTTATTGCTGGAGAGCAGATGCATTTCTACTCAAGAGTAAGCAACTAAGCGAAATAAAGCCATAGTACGCTTATTTGCCTTCTATCTATGCATTCTGAAACTCCAACAATGTGTTCTGCTTCAATTTGGCTCATTTTACAAAGGTGATTATTTCTGGAGTGAACATGCAGTTCTACTCAAGAGTAAGCAACTAAGCGAAATAAAGCCATAGTACGCCTATTTGCCTCCTATCTATGCATTCTGACACTCCAACAATGTGTTCTGCTTCAATTTGGCTCATTTTACAAAGGTGATTATTTCTGGAGTGAACATGCAGTTCTACTCAAGTGTAAGCAACAAAGCGAAATACAGCCATAGAACGCTTATTTGCCTTCTATCTATGCATTCTGACACTCCAACAATGTGTTCTGCTTCAATTTGGCTCATTTTACAAACGTGCTTATTGCTGGAGTGCAGATGCATTTCTACTAAAGAGAAAGCAACTAAGCGAAATAAAGCCATAGAACGCTTATTTGCCTTCTATCTCTGCATTCTGACACTCCAACAATGTGTTCTGCTTCAATTTGGCTCATTTTACAAAGGTGCTTATTTCTGAAGTGCAGATGCATTTCTACTCAAGTGTAAGCAACAAAGCGAAATACAGCCATAGAACGCTTATTTGCCTTCTATCTATACATTCTGACACTCCAACAATGTGTTCTGCTTCAATTTGGCTCATTTTACAAAGGTGCTTTTTGCTGGAGTGAATATGCAGTTCTACTCAAGAGTAAGCAACTCAGCGAAATAAAGCCATAGAACGCATATTTGCCTTCTCTCTATGTATTCTGACACTCCAACAATGTGTTCTGCTTCAATTTGGCTCATTTTACAAAGGTGATTATTTCTGGAGTGAATATGCAGTTCTACTCAAGAGTAAGCAACTCAGCGAAATAAAGCCATAGAACGCTTATTTGCCTTCTATCTATGCTTTCCGACACTCCAACTATGTGTTCTGCTTCAATTTGGCTCATTTTACAAAGGTGCTTATTGCTGGAAAGCAGATGCATTTCTACTCAAGAGTAAGCAACTCAGCGAAATAAAGCCATAGAACGCTTATTTGCCTTCTATCTATGCATTCTGACACTCCAACAATGTGTTCTGCTTCAATTTGGTTCATTTTACAAAGGTGCGTATTTCTGGAGAGCAGATGCATTTCTACTCAAGAGTAAGCAACTAATCGAAATAAAGCCATAGAACGCTTATTTGCCTTCCATCTATGCATTCTGACACTCCAACAATGTGTTCTGCTTCAATTTGGCTCATGTTACAAAGGTGCTTTTTGCTGGTGTGAATATGCAGTTCTACTCAAGAGTAAGCAACTCAGCGAAATAAAGCCAGAGAACGCTTATTTGCCTTCTATCCATGCATTCTGACACTCCAACAATGTGTTCTGCTTCAATTTGGCTCATTTTACAAAGGTTCTTATTTCTGGAGTGCAGATGCAGTTCTACTCAAGAGTAAGCAACTCAGCGAAATAAATCCAGAGAACGCTTATTTGCCTTCTATCTATGCATTCTGACACTCCAACAATGTGTTCTGCTTCAATTTGGTTCATTTTACAAAGGTGCTTATTGCTGGAGTGAATATGCAGTTCTACTCAAGAGTAAGCAACTAAGCGAAATAAAGCCATAGAACGCTTATTTGCCTACTATCTATGCATTCTGACACTCCGACCATGTGTTCTGCTTCAATTTGGCTCATTTTACAAAGGTGCTTATTGCTGGAGTGAATATGCCGTTCTACTCAAGAGTAAGCAACTTAGCGAAATAAAGCCATAGTACGCTTATTTGCCTTCTATCTATGCATTCTGACACTCCAACAATGTGTTCTGCTTCAATTTGGTTCATTTTACAAAGGAGCTTATTGCTGGAGAGCAGATGCATTTCTACTCAAGAGTAAGCAACTAAGCGAAATAAAGCCATAGTACGCTTATTTGCCTTCTATCTATGCATTCTGAAACTCCAACAATGTGTTCTGCTTCAATTTGGCTCATTTTACAAAGGTGATTATTTCTGGAGTGAACATGCAGTTCTACTCAAGAGTAAGCAACTAAGCGAAATAAAGCCATAGTACGCCTATTTGCCTCCTATCTATGCATTCTGACACTCCAACAATGTGTTCTGCTTCAATTTGGCTCATTTTACAAAGGTGATTATTTCTGGAGTGAACATGCAGTTCTACTCAAGTGTAAGCAACAAAGCGAAATACAGCCATAGAACGCTTATTTGCCTTCTATCTATGCATTCTGACACTCCAACAATGTGTTCTGCTTCAATTTGGCTCATTTTACAAAGGTGCTTATTGCTGGAGTGCAGATGCATTTCTACTAAAGAGTAAGCAACTAAGCGAAATAAAGCCATAGAACGCTTATTTGCCTTCTATCTATGCATTCTGACACTCCAACAATGTGTTCTGCTTCAATTTGGCTCATTTTACAAAGGTGCTTATTTCTGAAGTGCAGATGCAGTTCTACTCAAGTGTAAGCAACAAAGCGAAATACAGCCATAGAACGCTTATTTGCCTTCTATCTATACATTCTGACACTCCAACAATGTGTTCTGCTTCAATTTGGCTCATTTTACAAAGGTGCTTTTTGCTGGAGTGAATATGCAGTTCTACTCAAGAGTAAGCAACTCAGCGAAATAAAGCCATAGAACGCATATTTGCCTTCTCTCTATGTATTCTGACACTCCAACAATGTGTTCTGCTTCAATTTGGCTCATTTTACAAAGGTGATTATTTCTGGAGTGAATATGCAGTTCTACTCAAGAGTAAGCAACTCAGCGAAATAAAGCCATAGAACGCTTATTTGCCTTCTATCTATGCTTTCCGACACTCCAACTATGTGTTCTGCTTCAATTTGGCTCATTTTACAAAGGTGCTTATTGCTGGAAAGCAGATGCATTTCTACTCAAGAGTAAGCAACTCCGCGAAATAAAGCCATAGAACGCATATTTGCCTTCTCTCTATGTATTCTGACACTCCAACAATGTGTTCTGCTTCAATTTGGCTCATTTTACAAAGGTGCTTTTTGCTGGTGTGAATATGCAGTTCTACTCAAGAGTAAGCAACTCAGCGAAATAAAGCCAGAGAACGCTTATTTGCCTTCTATCCATGCATTCTGACACTCCAACAATGTGTTCTGCTTCAATTTGGCTCATTTTACAAAGGTGCTTATTTCTGGAGTGCAGATGCAGTTCTACTCAAGAGTAAGCAACTCAGCGAAATAAATCCAGAGAACGCTTATTTGCCTTCTATCTATGCATTCTGACACTCCAACAATGTGTTGTGCTTCAATTTGGTTCATTTTACAAAGGTGCTTATTGCTGGAGTGAATATGCAGTTCTACTCAAGAGTAAGCAACTAAGCGAAATAAAGCCATAGAACGCTTATTTGCCTTCTATCTATGCATTCTGACACTCCGACCATGTGTTCTGCTTCAATTTGGCTCATTTTACAAAGGTGCTTATTGCTGGAGTGAATATGCCGTTCTACTCAAGAGTAAGCAACTTAGCGAAATAAAGCCATAGTACGCTTATTTGCCTTCTATCTATGCATTCTGACACTCCAACAATGTGTTCTGCTTCAATTTGGTTCATTTTACAAAGGAGCTTATTGCTGGAGAGCAGATGCATTTCTACTCAAGAGTAAGCAACTAAGCGAAATAAAGCCATAGTACGCTTATTTGCCTTCTATCTATGCATTCTGACACTCCAACAATGTGTTCTGCTTCAATTTGGCTCATTTTACAAAGGTGATTATTTCTGGAGTGAACATGCAGTTCTACTCAAGAGTAAGCAACTAAGCGAAATAAAGCCATAGTACGCCTATTTGCCTCCTATCTATGCATTCTGACACTCCAACAATGTGTTCTGCTTCAATTTGGCTCATTTTACAAAGGTGATTATTTCTGGAGTGAATATGCCGTTCTACTCAAGAGTAAGCAACTTAGCGAAATAAAGCCATAGTACGCTTATTTGCCTTCTATCTATGCATTCTGACACTCCAACAATGTGTTCTGCTTCAATTTGGTTCATTTTACAAAGGATCTTATTGCTGGAGAGCAGATGCATTTCTACTCAAGAGTAAGCAACTAAGCGAAATAAAGCCATAGTACGCTTATTTGCCTTCTATCTATGCATTCTGACACTCCAACAATGTGTTCTGCTTCAATTTGGCTCATTTTACAAAGGTGATTATTTCTGGAGTGAACATGCAGTTCTACTCAAGAGTAAGCAACTAAGCGAAATAAAGCCATAGTACGCCTATTTGCCTCCTATCTATGCATTCTGACACTCCAACAATGTGTTCTGCTTCAATTTGGCTCATTTTACAAAGGTGATTATTTCTGGAGTGAACATGCAGTTCTACTCAAGTGTAAGCAACAAAGCGAAATACAGCCATAGAACGCTTATTTGCCTTCTATCTATGCATTCTGACACTCCAACAATGTGTTCTGCTTCAATTTGGCTCATTTTACAAAGGTGCTTATTGCTGGAGTGCAGATGCATTTCTACTAAAGAGTAAGCAACTAAGCGAAATACAGCCATAGAACGCTTATTTGCCTTCTATCTATACATTCTGACACTCCAACAATGTGTTCTGCTTCAATTTGGCTCATTTTACAAAGGTGCTTTTTGCTGGAGTGAATATGCAGTTCTACTCAAGAGTAAGCAACTCAGCGAAATAAAGCCATAGAACGCTTATTTGCCTTCTATCTATGCTTTCCGACACTCCAACTATGTGTTCTGCTTCAATTTGGCTCATTTTACAAAGGTGCTTATTGCTGGAAAGCAGATGCATTTCTACTCAAGAGTAAGCAACTCAGCGAAATAAAGCCATAGAACGCTTATTTGCCTTCTATCTATGCATTCTGACACTCCAACTATGTGTTCTGCTTCAATTTGGCTCATTTTACAAAGGTGCTTATTGCTGGAAAGCAGATGCATTTCTACTCAAGAGTAAGCAACTCAGCGAAATAAAGCCATAGAACGCTTATTTGCCTTCTATCTATGCATTCTGACACTCCAACAATGTGTTCTGCTTCAATTTGGTTCATTTTACAAAGGTGCGTATTTCTGGAGAGCAGATGCATTTCTACTCAAGAATAAGCAAATAATCGAAATAAAGCCATAGAACGCTTATTTGCCTTCCATCTATGCATTCTGACACTCCAACAATGTGTTCTGCTTCAATTTGGCTCATGTTACAAAGGTGCTTTTTGCTGGTGTGAATATGCAGTTCTACTCAAGAGTAAGCAACTCAGCGAAATAAAGCCAGAGAAGGCTTATTTGCCTTCTATCCATGCATTCTGACACTCCAACAATGTGTTCTGATTCAATTTGGCTCATTTTACAAAGGTGCTTATTTCTGGAGTGCAGATGCAGTTCTACTCAAGAGTAAGCAACTCAGCGAAATAAATCCAGAGAACGCTTATTTGCCTTCTATCTATGCATTCTGACACTCCAACAATGTGTTCTGCTTCAATTTGGTTCATTTTACAAAGGTGCTTATTGCTGGAGTGAATATGCCGTTCTACTCAAGAGTAAGCAACTTAGCGAAATAAAGCCATAGTACGCTTATTTGCCTTCTATCTATGCATTCTGACACTCCAACAATGTGTTCTGCTTCAATTTGGTTCATTTTACAAAGGAGCTTATTGCTGGAGAGCAGATGCATTTCTACTCAAGAGTAAGCAACTAAGCGAAATAAAGCCATAGTACGCTTATTTGCCTTCTATCTATGCATTCTGACACTCCAACAATGTGTTCTGCTTCAATTTGGCTCATTTTACAAAGGTGATTATTTCTGGAGTGAACATGCAGTTCTACTCAAGAGTAAGCAACTAAGCGAAATAAAGCCATAGTACGCCTATTTGCCTCCTATCTATGCATTCTGACACTCCAACAATGTGTTCTGCTTCAATTTGGCTCATTTTACAAAGGTGATTATTTCTGGAGTGAATATGCCGTTCTACTCAAGAGTAAGCAACTTAGCGAAATAAAGCCATAGTACGCTTATTTGCCTTCTATCTATGCATTCTGACACTCCAACAATGTGTTCTGCTTCAATTTGGTTCATTTTACAAAGGAGCTTATTGCTGGAGAGCAGATGCATTTCTACTCAAGAGTAAGCAACTAAGCGAAATAAAGCCATAGTACGCTTATTTGCCTTCTATCTATGCATTCTGACACTCCAACAATGTGTTCTGCTTCAATTTGGCTCATTTTACAAAGGTGATTATTTCTGGAGTGAACATGAAGTTCTACTCAAGAGTAAGCAACTAAGCGAAATAAAGCCATAGTACGCCTATTTGCCTCCTATCTATGCATTCTGACACTCCAACAATGTGTTCTGCTTCAATTTGGCTCATTTTACAAAGGTGATTATTTCTGGAGTGAACATGCAGTTCTACTCAAGTGTAAGCAACAAAGCGAAATACAGCCATAGAACGCTTATTTGCCTTCTATCTATGCATTCTGACACTCCAACAATGTGTTCTGCTTCAATTTGGCTCATTTTACAAAGGTGCTTATTGCTGGAGTGCAGATGCATTTCTACTAAAGAGTAAGCAACTAAGCGAAATACAGCCATAGAACGCTTATTTGCCTTCTATCTATACATTCTGACACTCCAACAATGTGTTCTGCTTCAATTTGGCTCATTTTACAAAGGTGCTTTTTGCTGGAGTGAATATGCAGTTCTACTCAAGAGTAAGCAACTCAGCGAAATAAAGCCATAGAACGCTTATTTGCCTTCTATCTATGCTTTCCGACACTCCAACTATGTGTTCTGCTTCAATTTGGCTCATTTTACAAAGGTGCTTATTGCTGGAAAGCAGATGCATTTCTACTCAAGAGTAAGCAACTCAGCGAAATAAAGCCATAGAACGCTTATTTGCCTTCTATCTATGCATTCTGACACTCCAACTATGTGTTCTGCTTCAATTTGGCTCATTTTACAAAGGTGCTTATTGCTGGAAAGCAGATGCATTTCTACTCAAGAGTAAGCAACTCAGCGAAATAAAGCCATAGAACGCTTATTTGCCTTCTATCTATGCATTCTGACACTCCAACAATGTGTTCTGCTTCAATTTGGTTCATTTTACAAAGGTGCGTATTTCTGGAGAGCAGATGCATTTCTACTCAAGAATAAGCAAATAATCGAAATAAAGCCATAGAACGCTTATTTGCCTTCCATCTATGCATTCTGACACTCCAACAATGTGTTCTGCTTCAATTTGGCTCATGTTACAAAGGTGCTTTTTGCTGGTGTGAATATGCAGTTCTACTCAAGAGTAAGCAACTCAGCGAAATAAAGCCAGAGAAGGCTTATTTGCCTTCTATCCATGCATTCTGACACTCCAACAATGTGTTCTGATTCAATTTGGCTCATTTTACAAAGGTGCTTATTTCTGGAGTGCAGATGCAGTTCTACTCAAGAGTAAGCAACTCAGCGAAATAAATCCAGAGAACGCTTATTTGCCTTCTATCTATGCATTCTGACACTCCAACAATGTGTTCTGCTTCAATTTGGCTCATTTTACAAAGGTGATTATTTCTGGAGTGAACATGCAGTTCTACTCAAGAGTAAGCAACTAAGCGAAATAAAGCCATAGTACGCCTATTTGCCTCCTATCTATGCATTCTGACACTCCAACAATGTGTTCTGCTTCAATTTGGCTCATTTTACAAAGGTGATTATTTCTGGAGTGAATATGCCGTTCTACTCAAGAGTAAGCAACTTAGCGAAATAAAGCCATAGTACGCTTATTTGCCTTCTATCTATGCATTCTGACACTCCAACAATGTGTTCTGCTTCAATTTGGTTCATTTTACAAAGGAGCTTATTGCTGGAGAGCAGATGCATTTCTACTCAAGAGTAAGCAACTAAGCGAAATAAAGCCATAGTACGCTTATTTGCCTTCTATCTATGCATTCTGACACTCCAACAATGTGTTCTGCTTCAATTTGGCTCATTTTACAAAGGTGATTATTTCTGGAGTGAACATGCAGTTCTACTCAAGAGTAAGCAACTAAGCGAAATAAAGCCATAGTACGCCTATTTGCCTCCTATCTATGCATTCTGACACTCCAACAATGTGTTCTGCTTCAATTTGGCTCATTTTACAAAGGTGATTATTTCTGGAGTGAACATGCAGTTCTACTCAAGTGTAAGCAACAAAGCGAAATACAGCCATAGAACGCTTATTTGCCTTCTATCTATACATTCTGACACTCCAACAATGTGTTCTGCTTCAATTTGGCTCATTTTACAAAGGTGCTTTTTGCTGGAGTGAATATGCAGTTCTACTCAAGAGTAAGCAACTCAGCGAAATAAAGCCATAGAACGCTTATTTGCCTTCTATCTATGCTTTCCGACACTCCAACTATGTGTTCTGCTTCAATTTGGCTCATTTTACAAAGGTGCTTATTGCTGGAAAGCAGATGCATTTCTACTCAAGAGTAAGCAACTCAGCGAAATAAAGCCATAGAACGCTTATTTGCCTTCTATCTATGCATTCTGACACTCCAACTATGTGTTCTGCTTCAATTTGGCTCATTTTACAAAGGTGCGTATTTCTGGAGAGCAGATGCATTTCTACTCAAGAATAAGCAAATAATCGAAATAAAGCCATAGAACGCTTATTTGCCTTCCATCTATGCATTCTGACACTCCAACAATGTGTTCTGCTTCAATTTGGCTCATGTTACAAAGGTGCTTTTTGCTGGTGTGAATATGCAGTTCTACTCAAGAGTAAGCAACTCAGCGAAATAAAGCCAGAGAACGCTTATTTGCCTTCTATCCATGCATTCTGACACTCCAACAATGTGTTCTGATTCAATTTGGCTCATTTTACAAAGGTGCTTATTTCTGGAGTGCAGATGCAGTTCTACTCAAGAGTAAGCAACTCAGCGAAATAAATCCAGAGAACGCTTATTTGCCTTCTATCTATGCATTCTGACACTCCAACAATGTGTTCTGCTTCAATTTGGTTCATTTTACAAAGGTGCTTATTGCTGGAGTGAATATGCAGTTATACTCAAGAGTAAACAACTAAGCGAAATAAAGCCATAGAACGCTTATTTGCCTTCTATCTATGCATTCTGACACTCCAACAATGTGTTCTGCTTCAATTTGGCTCATTTTACAAAGGTGATTATTTCTGGAGTGAACATGCAGTTCTACTCAAGTGTAAGCAACAAAGCGAAATACAGCCATAGAACGCTTATTTGCCTTCTATCTATGCATTCTGACACTCCAACAATGTGTTCTGCTTCAATTTGGCTCATTTTACAAAGGTGCTTATTGCTGGAGTGCAGATGCATTTCTACTAAAGAGTAAGCAACTAAGCGAAATACAGCCATAGAACGCTTATTTGCCTTCTATCTATACATTCTGACACTCCAACAATGTGTTCTGCTTCAATTTGGCTCATTTTACAAAGGTGCTTTTTGCTGGAGTGAATATGCAGTTCTACTCAAGAGTAAGCAACTCAGCGAAATAAAGCCATAGAACGCTTATTTGCCTTCTATCTATGCTTTCCGACACTCCAACTATGTGTTCTGCTTCAATTTGGCTCATTTTACAAAGGTGCTTATTGCTGGAAAGCAGATGCATTTCTACTCAAGAGTAAGCAACTCAGCGAAATAAAGCCATAGAACGCTTATTTGCCTTCTATCTATGCATTCTGACACTCCAACTATGTGTTCTGCTTCAATTTGGCTCATTTTACAAAGGTGCTTATTGCTGGAAAGCAGATGCATTTCTACTCAAGAGTAAGCAACTCAGCGAAATAAAGCCATAGAACGCTTATTTGCCTTCTATCTATGCATTCTGACACTCCAACAATGTGTTCTGCTTCAATTTGGTTCATTTTACAAAGGTGCGTATTTCTGGAGAGCAGATGCATTTCTACTCAAGAATAAGCAAATAATCGAAATAAAGCCATAGAACGCTTATTTGCCTTCCATCTATGCATTCTGACACTCCAACAATGTGTTCTGCTTCAATTTGGCTCATGTTACAAAGGTGCTTTTTGCTGGTGTGAATATGCAGTTCTACTCAAGAGTAAGCAACTCAGCGAAATAAAGCCAGAGAAGGCTTATTTGCCTTCTATCCATGCATTCTGACACTCCAACAATGTGTTCTGATTCAATTTGGCTCATTTTACAAAGGTGCTTATTTCTGGAGTGCAGATGCAGTTCTACTCAAGAGTAAGCAACTCAGCGAAATAAATCCAGAGAACGCTTATTTGCCTTCTATCTATGCATTCTGACACTCCAACAATGTGTTCTGCTTCAATTTGGTTCATTTTACAAAGGTGCTTATTGCTGGAGTGAATATGCCGTTCTACTCAAGAGTAAGCAACTTAGCGAAATAAAGCCATAGTACGCTTATTTGCCTTCTATCTATGCATTCTGACACTCCAACAATGTGTTCTGCTTCAATTTGGTTCATTTTACAAAGGAGCTTATTGCTGGAGAGCAGATGCATTTCTACTCAAGAGTAAGCAACTAAGCGAAATAAAGCCATAGTACGCTTATTTGCCTTCTATCTATGCATTCTGACACTCCAACAATGTGTTCTGCTTCAATTTGGCTCATTTTACAAAGGTGATTATTTCTGGAGTGAACATGCAGTTCTACTCAAGAGTAAGCAACTAAGCGAAATAAAGCCATAGTACGCCTATTTGCCTCCTATCTATGCATTCTGACACTCCAACAATGTGTTCTGCTTCAATTTGGCTCATTTTACAAAGGTGATTATTTCTGGAGTGAATATGCCGTTCTACTCAAGAGTAAGCAACTTAGCGAAATAAAGCCATAGTACGCTTATTTGCCTTCTATCTATGCATTCTGACACTCCAACAATGTGTTCTGCTTCAATTTGGTTCATTTTACAAAGGAGCTTATTGCTGGAGAGCAGATGCATTTCTACTCAAGAGTAAGCAACTAAGCGAAATAAAGCCATAGTACGCTTATTTGCCTTCTATCTATGCATTCTGACACTCCAACAATGTGTTCTGCTTCAATTTGGCTCATTTTACAAAGGTGATTATTTCTGGAGTGAACATGAAGTTCTACTCAAGAGTAAGCAACTAAGCGAAATAAAGCCATAGTACGCCTATTTGCCTCCTATCTATGCATTCTGACACTCCAACAATGTGTTCTGCTTCAATTTGGCTCATTTTACAAAGGTGATTATTTCTGGAGTGAACATGCAGTTCTACTCAAGTGTAAGCAACAAAGCGAAATACAGCCATAGAACGCTTATTTGCCTTCTATCTATGCATTCTGACACTCCAACAATGTGTTCTGCTTCAATTTGGCTCATTTTACAAAGGTGCTTATTGCTGGAGTGCAGATGCATTTCTACTAAAGAGTAAGCAACTAAGCGAAATACAGCCATAGAACGCTTATTTGCCTTCTATCTATACATTCTGACACTCCAACAATGTGTTCTGCTTCAATTTGGCTCATTTTACAAAGGTGCTTTTTGCTGGAGTGAATATGCAGTTCTACTCAAGAGTAAGCAACTCAGCGAAATAAAGCCATAGAACGCTTATTTGCCTTCTATCTATGCTTTCCGACACTCCAACTATGTGTTCTGCTTCAATTTGGCTCATTTTACAAAGGTGCTTATTGCTGGAAAGCAGATGCATTTCTACTCAAGAGTAAGCAACTCAGCGAAATAAAGCCATAGAACGCTTATTTGCCTTCTATCTATGCATTCTGACACTCCAACTATGTGTTCTGCTTCAATTTGGCTCATTTTACAAAGGTGCTTATTGCTGGAAAGCAGATGCATTTCTACTCAAGAGTAAGCAACTCAGCGAAATAAAGCCATAGAACGCTTATTTGCCTTCTATCTATGCATTCTGACACTCCAACAATGTGTTCTGCTTCAATTTGGTTCATTTTACAAAGGTGCGTATTTCTGGAGAGCAGATGCATTTCTACTCAAGAATAAGCAAATAATCGAAATAAAGCCATAGAACGCTTATTTGCCTTCCATCTATGCATTCTGACACTCCAACAATGTGTTCTGCTTCAATTTGGCTCATGTTACAAAGGTGCTTTTTGCTGGTGTGAATATGCAGTTCTACTCAAGAGTAAGCAACTCAGCGAAATAAAGCCAGAGAAGGCTTATTTGCCTTCTATCCATGCATTCTGACACTCCAACAATGTGTTCTGATTCAATTTGGCTCATTTTACAAAGGTGCTTATTTCTGGAGTGCAGATGCAGTTCTACTCAAGAGTAAGCAACTCAGCGAAATAAATCCAGAGAACGCTTATTTGCCTTCTATCTATGCATTCTGACACTCCAACAATGTGTTCTGCTTCAATTTGGCTCATTTTACAAAGGTGATTATTTCTGGAGTGAACATGCAGTTCTACTCAAGAGTAAGCAACTAAGCGAAATAAAGCCATAGTACGCCTATTTGCCTCCTATCTATGCATTCTGACACTCCAACAATGTGTTCTGCTTCAATTTGGCTCATTTTACAAAGGTGATTATTTCTGGAGTGAATATGCCGTTCTACTCAAGAGTAAGCAACTTAGCGAAATAAAGCCATAGTACGCTTATTTGCCTTCTATCTATGCATTCTGACACTCCAACAATGTGTTCTGCTTCAATTTGGTTCATTTTACAAAGGAGCTTATTGCTGGAGAGCAGATGCATTTCTACTCAAGAGTAAGCAACTAAGCGAAATAAAGCCATAGTACGCTTATTTGCCTTCTATCTATGCATTCTGACACTCCAACAATGTGTTCTGCTTCAATTTGGCTCATTTTACAAAGGTGATTATTTCTGGAGTGAACATGCAGTTCTACTCAAGAGTAAGCAACTAAGCGAAATAAAGCCATAGTACGCCTATTTGCCTCCTATCTATGCATTCTGACACTCCAACAATGTGTTCTGCTTCAATTTGGCTCATTTTACAAAGGTGATTATTTCTGGAGTGAACATGCAGTTCTACTCAAGTGTAAGCAACAAAGCGAAATACAGCCATAGAACGCTTATTTGCCTTCTATCTATACATTCTGACACTCCAACAATGTGTTCTGCTTCAATTTGGCTCATTTTACAAAGGTGCTTTTTGCTGGAGTGAATATGCAGTTCTACTCAAGAGTAAGCAACTCAGCGAAATAAAGCCATAGAACGCTTATTTGCCTTCTATCTATGCTTTCCGACACTCCAACTATGTGTTCTGCTTCAATTTGGCTCATTTTACAAAGGTGCTTATTGCTGGAAAGCAGATGCATTTCTACTCAAGAGTAAGCAACTCAGCGAAATAAAGCCATAGAACGCTTATTTGCCTTCTATCTATGCATTCTGACACTCCAACTATGTGTTCTGCTTCAATTTGGCTCATTTTACAAAGGTGCGTATTTCTGGAGAGCAGATGCATTTCTACTCAAGAATAAGCAAATAATCGAAATAAAGCCATAGAACGCTTATTTGCCTTCCATCTATGCATTCTGACACTCCAACAATGTGTTCTGCTTCAATTTGGCTCATGTTACAAAGGTGCTTTTTGCTGGTGTGAATATGCAGTTCTACTCAAGAGTAAGCAACTCAGCGAAATAAAGCCAGAGAACGCTTATTTGCCTTCTATCCATGCATTCTGACACTCCAACAATGTGTTCTGATTCAATTTGGCTCATTTTACAAAGGTGCTTATTTCTGGAGTGCAGATGCAGTTCTACTCAAGAGTAAGCAACTCAGCGAAATAAATCCAGAGAACGCTTATTTGCCTTCTATCTATGCATTCTGACACTCCAACAATGTGTTCTGCTTCAATTTGGTTCATTTTACAAAGGTGCTTATTGCTGGAGTGAATATGCAGTTATACTCAAGAGTAAACAACTAAGCGAAATAAAGCCATAGAACGCTTATTTGCCTTCTATCTATGCATTCTGACACTCCAACAATGTGTTCTGATTCAATTTGGCTCATTTTACAAAGGTGCTTATTTCTGGAGTGCAGATGCAGTTCTACTCAAGAGTAAGCAACTTAGCGAAATAAAGCCATAGTACGCTTATTTGCCTTCTATCTATGCATTCTGACACTCCAACAATGTGTTCTGCTTCAATTTGGTTCATTTTACAAAGGAGCTTATTGCTGGAGAGCAGATGCATTTCTACTCAAGAGTAAGCAACTAAGCGAAATAAAGCCATAGTACGCTTATTTGCCTTCTATCTATGCATTCTGACACTCCAACAATGTGTTCTGCTTCAATTTGGCTCATTTTACAAAGGTGATTATTTCTGGAGTGAGCATGCAGTTCTACTCAAGAGTAAGCAACTAAGCGAAATAAAGCCATAGTACGCCTATTTGCCTCCTATCTATGCATTCTGACACTCCAACAATGTGTTCTGCTTCAATTTGGCTCATTTTACAAAGGTGCTTATTTCTGGAGAGCAGATGCATTTCTACTCAAGAGTAAGCAACTAAGCGAAATAAAGCCATAGAACGCTTGTTTGCCTTCTATCTATGCATTTCGACACTCCAACGTTGTGTTCTGCTTCAATTTGGCTCATTTTACATAGGTGCTTATGTCTGGAGAGCAGATGCATTTCTACTCAAGAGTAAGCAACTAAGCGAAATAAAGCCATAGAACGCTTATTTGCCTTCTATCTATGCATTCTGACACTCCAACAATGTGTTCTGCTTCAATTTGGTTCATTTTACAAAGGTGCTTATTTCTGGAGTGCAGATGCATTTCTACTCAAGAGTAAGCAACTAAGCGAAATATAGCCAAAGAACGCTTATTTGCCTTCCATCTATGCATTCTGACACTCCAACAATGTGTTCTGCTTCAATTTGGCTCATGTTACAAAGGTGCTTTTTGCTGGTGTGAATATGCAGTTCTACTCAAGAGTAAGCAACACAGCGAAATAAAGCCAGAGAACGCTTATTTGCCTTCTATCCATGCATTCTGACACTCCAACAATGTGTTCTGCTTCAATTTGGCTCATTTTACAAAGGTGCTTATTGCTGGAGAGCAGATGCAGTTCTACTCAAGAGTAAGCAACTAAGCGAAATAAAGCCATAGTACGCTTATTTGCCTTCTATCTATGCATTCTGACACTCCAACAATGTGTTCTGCTTCAATTTGGCTCATTTTACAAAGGTGATTATTTCTGGAGTGAACATGCAGTTCTACTCAAGAGTAAGCAACTAAGCGAAATAAAGCCATAGTACGCCTATTTGCCTCCTATCTATGCATTCTGACACTCCAACAATGTGTTCTGCTTCAATTTGGTTCATTTTACAAAGGAGCTTATTGCTGGAGAGCAGATGCATTTCTACTCAAGAGTAAGCAACTAAGCGAAATAAAGCCATAGTACGCTTATTTGCCTTCTATCTATGCATTCTGACACTCAAACAATGTGTTATGCTTCAATCTGGCTCATTTTACAAAGGTGCTTATTGCTGGAGTGAACATGCAGTTCTACTCAAGAGTAAGCAACGAAACGAAATAAAGCCATAGAACGCTTATGTGCCTTCTATCTATGCATTCTGACACTCCAACAATGTGTTCTGCTTCAATTTGGCTCATTTTACAAAGGTGCTTATTGCTGGAGTGAATATGCAGGTCTACTCAAGAGTAAGCAACTAAGCGAAATAAAGCCATAGAACACTTATTTGCCTACTATCTATGCATTTTGACACTCCAACAATGTGTTCTGCTTCAATTTGGCTCATTTTACAAAGGTGCTCATTTCTGGAGAGCAGATGCATTTCTAGTCAAGAGTAAGCAACTAAGCGAAATAAAGTCAAATAAAGTTCGCATCTTTGCCTTCTCTCTATGCATTCTGACACTCCAACAATGTGTTCTGCTTCAATTTGGCTCATTTTACAAAGGTGATTATTTCTGGAGTGAACATGCAGTTCTACTCAAGAGTAAGCAACGAAACGAAATAAAGCCATAGAACGCATATTCGCCTTCTATCTATGCATTCTGACACTCCAACAATGTGTTCTGTTTCAATTTGGCTCATTTTACAAAGCTGCTTATTGCTGGAGTGAACATGCAGTTCTACTCAAGAGTAAGCAACTCAGCGAAATAAAGCCATAGAACGCTTATTTGCCTTCTATCTATGCATTCCGACACTCCAACAATGTGTTCTGCTTCAATTTGGCTCATTTTACAAAGGTGTTTATTGCTGGAAAGCAGATGCATTTCTACTCAAGAGTAAGCAAGTCAGCGAAATAAAGCCATAGAACGCTTATTTGCCTTCTATCTATGCATTCTGACACTCCAACAATGTGATCTGCTTTAATTTGGCTCATTTTACAAAGGTGCTCATTTCTGGAGTGAACATGCAGTTCTACTCAAGAGTAAGCAACTAAGCGAAATAAAGCCATAGAACGCTTATTTGCCTTCTATCTATGCATTTTGACACTCCAACAATGTGTTCTGCTTCAATTTGGCTCATTTTACAAAGGTGCTCATTTCTGGAGAGCAGATGCATTTCTAGTCAAGAGTAAGCAACTAAGCGAAATAAAGTCAAATAAAGTTCGCATATTTGCCTTCTCTCTATGCATTCTGACACTCCAACAATGTGTTCTGCTTCAATTTGGCTCATTTTACAAAGGTGATTATTTCTGGAGTGAACATGCAGTTCTACTCAAGAGTAAGCAACGAAACGAAATAAAGCCATAGAACGCATATTCGCCTTCTATCTATGCATTCTGACACTCCAACAATGTGTTCTGCTTCAATTTGGTTCATTTTACAAAGGTGCTTATTGCTGGAGTGAATATGCAGTTCTACTCAAGAGTAAGCAACTCAGCGAAATAAAGCCATAGTATGCTTATTTGCCTTCTATCTATGCATTCTGACACTCCAACAATGTGTTCTGCTTCAATTTGGTTCATTTTACAAAAGAGCTGATTGCTGGAGAGCAGATGCATTTCTACTCAAGAGTAAGCAACTAAGCGAAATAAAGCCATAGTACGCCTATTTGCCTTCTATCTATGCATTCTGACACTCCAACAATGTGTTCTGCTTCAATTTGGCTCATTTTACAAAGGTGCTTTTTGCTGGAGTGAACATGCAGTTCTACTCAAGAGTAAGCAACTCAGCGAAATAAAGCCATAGAACGCATATTTGCCTTCTCTCTATGTATTCTGACACTCCAACAATGTGTTCTGCTTCAATTTGGCTCATTTTACAAAGGTGATTATTTCTGGAGTGAATATGCAGTTCTACTCAAGAGTAAGCAACTCAGCGAAATAAAGCCATAGAACGCTTATTTGCCTTCTATCTATGCTTTCCGACACTCCAACTATGTGTTCTGCTTCAATTTGGCTCATTTTACAAAGGTGCTTATTGCTGGAAAGCAGATGCATTTCTACTCAAGAGTAAGCAACTCAGCGAAATAAAGCCATAGAACGCTTATTTGCCTTCTATCTATGCATTCTGACACTCCAACAATGTGTTCTGCTTCAATTTGGTTCATTTTACAAAGGTGCGTATTTCTGGAGAGCAGATGCATTTCTACTCAAGAGTAAGCAACTAATCGAAATAAAGCCATAGAACGCTTATTTGCCTTCCATCTATGCATTCTGACACTCCAACAATGTGTTCTGCTTCAATTTGGCTCATGTTACAAAGGTGCTTTTTGCTGGTGTGAATATGCAGTTCTACTCAAGAGTAAGCAACTCAGCGAAATAAAGCCAGAGAACGCTTATTTGCCTTCTATCCATGCATTCTGACACTCCAACAATGTGTTCTGCTTCAATTTGGCTCATTTTACAAAGGTGCTTATTTCTGGAGTGCAGATGCAGTTCTACTCAAGAGTAAGCAACTCAGCGAAATAAATCCAGAGAACGCTTATTTGCCTTCTATCTATGCATTCTGACACTCCAACAATGTGTTCTGCTTCAATTTGGTTCATTTTACAAAGGTGCTTATTGCTGGAGTGAATATGCAGTTATACTCAAGAGTAAACAACTAAGCGAAATAAAGCCATAGAACGCTTATTTGCCTTCTATCTATGCATTCTGACACTCCGACCATGTGTTCTGCTTCAATTTGGCTCATTTTACAAAGGTGCTTATTGCTGGAGTGAATATGCCGTTCTACTCAAGAGTAAGCAACTTAGCGAAATAAAGCCATAGTACGCTTATTTGCCTTCTATCTATGCATTCTGACACTCCAACAATGTGTTCTGCTTCAATTTGGTTCATTTTACAAAGGAGCTTATTGCTGGAGAGCAGATGCATTTCTACTCAAGAGTAAGCAACTAAGCGAAATAAAGCCATAGTACGCTTATTTGCCTTCTATCTATGCATTCTGACACTCCAACAATGTGTTCTGCTTCAATTTGGCTCATTTTACAAAGGTGATTATTTCTGGAGTGAACATGCAGTTCTACTCAAGAGTAAGCAACTAAGCGAAATAAAGCCATAGAACGCTTGTTTGCCTTCTATCTATGCATTTCGACACTCCAACGTTGTGTTCTGCTTCAATTTGGCTCATTTTACAGAGGTGCTTATGTCTGGAGAGCAGATGCATTTCTACTCAAGAGTAAGCAACTAAGCGAAATAAAGCCATAGAACGCTTATTTGCCTTCTATCTATGCATTCTGACACTCCAACAATGTGTTCTGCTTCAATTTGGTTCATTTTACAAAGGTGCTTATTTCTGGAGTGCAGATGCATTTCTACTCAAGAGTAAGCAACTAAGCGAAATATAGCCAAAGAACGCTTATTTGCCTTCCATCTATGCATTCTGACACTCCAACAATGTGTTCTGCTTCAATTTGGCTCATGTTACAAAGGTGCTTTTTGCTGGTGTGAATATGCAGTTCTACTCAAGAGTAAGCAACACAGCGAAATAAAGCCAGAGAACGCTTATTTGCCTTCTATCCATGCATTCTGACACTCCAACAATGTGTTCTGCTTCAATTTGGCTCATTTTACAAAGGTGCTTATTGCTGGAGAGCAGATGCAGTTCTACTCAAGAGTAAGCAACTAAGCGAAATAAAGCCATAGTACGCTTATTTGCCTTCTATCTATGCATTCTGACACTCCAACAATGTGTTCTGCTTCAATTTGGCTCATTTTACAAAGGTGATTATTTCTGGAGTGAACATGCAGTTCTACTCAAGAGTAAGCAACTAAGCGAAATAAAGCCATAGTACGCCTATTTGCCTCCTATCTATGCATTCTGACACTCCAACAATGTGTTCTGCTTCAATTTGGTTCATTTTACAAAGGAGCTTATTGCTGGAGAGCAGATGCATTTCTACTCAAGAGTAAGCAACTAAGCGAAATAAAGCCATAGTACGCTTATTTGCCTTCTATCTATGCATTCTGACACTCAAACAATGTGTTATGCTTCAATCTGGCTCATTTTACAAAGGTGCTTATTGCTGGAGTGAACATGCAGTTCTACTCAAGAGTAAGCAACGAAACGAAATAAAGCCATAGAACGCTTATGTGCCTTCTATCTATGCATTCTGACACTCCAACAATGTGTTCTGCTTCAATTTGGCTCATTTTACAAAGGTGCTTATTGCTGGAGTGAATATGCAGGTCTACTCAATAGTAAGCAACTAAGCGAAATAAAGCCATAGAACACTTATTTGCCTTCTATCTATGCATTTTGACACTCCAACAATGTGTTCTGCTTCAATTTGGCTCATTTTACAAAGGTGCTCATTTCTGGAGAGCAGATGCATTTCTAGTCAAGAGTAAGCAACTAAGCGAAATAAAGTCAAATAAAGTTCGCATATTTGCCTTCTCTCTATGCATTCTGACACTCCAACAATGTGTTCTGCTTCAATTTGGCTCATTTTACAAAGGTGATTATTTCTGGAGTGAACATGCAGTTCTACTCAAGAGTAAGCAACGAAACGAAATAAAGCCATAGAACGCATATTCGCCTTCTATCTATGCATTCTGACACTCCAACAATGTGTTCTGCTTCAATTTGGTTCATTTTACAAAGGTGCTTATTGCTGGAGTGAATATGCAGTTCTACTCAAGAGTAAGCAACTCAGCGAAATAAAGCCATAGTATGCTTATTTGCCTTCTATCTATGCATTCTGACACTCCAACAATGTGTTCTGCTTCAATTTGGTTCATTTTACAAAAGAGCTGATTGCTGGAGAGCAGATGCATTTCTACTCAAGAGTAAGCAACTAAGCGAAATAAAGCCATAGTACGCCTATTTGCCTTCTATCTATGCATTCTGACACTCCAACAATGTGTTCTGCTTCAATTTGGCTCATTTTACAAAGGTGCTTTTTGCTGGAGTGAACATGCAGTTCTACTCAAGAGTAAGCAACTCAGCGAAATAAAGCCATAGAACGCATATTTGCCTTCTCTCTATGTATTCTGACACTCCAACAATGTGTTCTGCTTCAATTTGGCTCATTTTACAAAGGTGATTATTTCTGGAGTGAATATGCAGTTCTACTCAAGAGTAAGCAACTCAGCGAAATAAAGCCATAGAACGCTTATTTGCCTTCTATCTATGCTTTCCGACACTCCAACTATGTGTTCTGCTTCAATTTGGCTCATTTTACAAAGGTGCTTATTGCTGGAAAGCAGATGCATTTCTACTCAAGAGTAAGCAACTCAGCGAAATAAAGCCATAGAACGCTTATTTGCCTTCTATCTATGCATTCTGACACTCCAACAATGTGTTCTGCTTCAATTTGGTTCATTTTACAAAGGTGCGTATTTCTGGAGAGCAGATGCATTTCTACTCAAGAGTAAGCAACTAATCGAAATAAAGCCATAGAACGCTTATTTGCCTTCCATCTATGCATTCTGACACTCCAACAATGTGTTCTGCTTCAATTTGGCTCATGTTACAAAGGTGCTTTTTGCTGGTGTGAATATGCAGTTCTACTCAAGAGTAAGCAACTCAGCGAAATAAAGCCAGAGAACGCTTATTTGCCTTCTATCCATGCATTCTGACACTCCAACAATGTGTTCTGCTTCAATTTGGCTCATTTTACAAAGGTGCTTATTTCTGGAGTGCAGATGCAGTTCTACTCAAGAGTAAGCAACTCAGCGAAATAAATCCAGAGAACGCTTATTTGCCTTCTATCTATGCATTCTGACACTCCAACAATGTGTTCTGCTTCAATTTGGTTCATTTTACAAAGGTGCTTATTGCTGGAGTGAATATGCAGTTATACTCAAGAGTAAACAACTAAGCGAAATAAAGCCATAGAACGCTTATTTGCCTTCTATCTATGCATTCTGACACTCCGACCATGTGTTCTGCTTCAATTTGGCTCATTTTACAAAGGTGCTTATTGCTGGAGTGAATATGCCGTTCTACTCAAGAGTAAGCAACTTAGCGAAATAAAGCCATAGTACGCTTATTTGCCTTCTATCTATGCATTCTGACACTCCAACAATGTGTTCTGCTTCAATTTGGTTCATTTTACAAAGGAGCTTATTGCTGGAGAGCAGATGCATTTCTACTCAAGAGTAAGCAACTAAGCGAAATAAAGCCATAGTACGCTTATTTGCCTTCTATCTATGCATTCTGACACTCCAACAATGTGTTCTGCTTCAATTTGGCTCATTTTACAAAGGTGCGTATTTCTGGAGAGCAGATGCATTCCTACTCAAGAGTAAGCAACTAAGCGAAATAAAGCCATAGAACGCTTGTTTGCCTTCTATCTATGCATTTCGACACTCCAACGTTGTGTTCTGCTTCAATTTGGCTCATTTTACAGAGGTGCTTATGTCTGGAGAGCAGATGCATTTCTACTCAAGAGTAAGCAACTAAGCGAAATAAAGCCATAGAACGCTTATTTGCCTTCTATCTATGCATTCTGACACTCCAACAATGTGTTCTGCTTCAATTTGGTTCATTTTACAAAGGTGCTTATTTCTGGAGTGCAGATGCATTTCTACTCAAGAGTAAGCAACTAAGCGAAATATAGCCAAAGAACGCTTATTTGCCTTCCATCTATGCATT
The DNA here is from genome assembly GCF_963506605.1 of Zootoca vivipara. Taxonomy (NCBI): domain Eukaryota; kingdom Metazoa; phylum Chordata; class Lepidosauria; order Squamata; family Lacertidae; genus Zootoca; species Zootoca vivipara. The sequence goes on along the minus strand of NC_083293.1, from coordinate 4,812,116 downwards.
CTGACACTCCAACAATGTGTTCTGCTTCAATTTGGCTCATGTTACAAAGGTGCTTTTTGCTGGTGTGAATATGCAGTTCTACTCAAGAGTAAGCAACACAGCGAAATAAAGCCAGAGAACGCTTATTTGCCTTCTATCCATGCATTCTGACACTCCAACAATGTGTTCTGCTTCAATTTGGCTCATTTTACAAAGGTGCTTATTGCTGGAGAGCAGATGCAGTTCTACTCAAGAGTAAGCAACTAAGCGAAATAAAGCCATAGTATGCTTATTTGCCTTCTATCTATGCATTCTGACACTCCAACAATGTGTTCTGCTTCAATTTGGCTCATTTTACAAAGGTGATTATTTCTGGAGTGAACATGCAGTTCTACTCAAGAGTAAGCAACTAAGCGAAATAAAGCCATAGTACGCCTATTTGCCTCCTATCTATGCATTCTGACACTCCAACAATGTGTTCTGCTTCAATTTGGTTCATTTTACAAAGGAGCTTATTGCTGGAGAGCAGATGCATTTCTACTCAAGAGTAAGCAACTAAGCGAAATAAAGCCATAGTACGCTTATTTGCCTTCTATCTATGCATTCTGACACTCAAACAATGTGTTATGCTTCAATCTGGCTCATTTTACAAAGGTGCTTATTGCTGGAGTGAACATGCAGTTCTACTCAAGAGTAAGCAACGAAACGAAATAAAGCCATAGAACGCTTATGTGCCTTCTATCTATGCATTCTGACACTCCAACAATGTGTTCTGCTTCAATTTGGCTCATTTTACAAAGGTGCTTATTGCTGGAGTGAATATGCAGGTCTACTCAATAGTAAGCAACTAAGCGAAATAAAGCCATAGAACACTTATTTGCCTTCTATCTATGCATTTTGACACTCCAACAATGTGTTCTGCTTCAATTTGGCTCATTTTACAAAGGTGCTCATTTCTGGAGAGCAGATGCATTTCTAGTCAAGAGTAAGCAACTAAGCGAAATAAAGTCAAATAAAGTTCGCATCTTTGCCTTCTCTCTATGCATTCTGACACTCCAACAATGTGTTCTGCTTCAATTTGGCTCATTTTACAAAGGTGATTATTTCTGGAGTGAACATGCAGTTCTACTCAAGAGTAAGCAACGAAACGAAATAAAGCCATAGAACGCATATTCGCCTTCTATCTATGCATTCTGACACTCCAACAATGTGTTCTTTTTCAATTTGGCTCATTTTACAAAGCTGCTTATTGCTGGAGTGAACATGCAGTTCTACTCAAGAGTAAGCAACTCAGCGAAATAAAGCCATAGAACGCTTTTTTGCCTTCTATCTATGCATTCCGACACTCCAACAATGTGTTCTGCTTCAATTTGGCTCATTTTACAAAGGTGTTTATTGCTGGAAAGCAGATGCATTTCTACTCAAGAGTAAGCAAGTCAGGGAAATAAAGCCATAGAACGCTTATTTGCCTTCTATCTATGCATTCTGACACTCCAACAATGTGATCTGCTTTAATTTGGCTCATTTTACAAAGGTGCTCATTTCTGGAGTGAACATGCAGTTCTACTCAAGAGTAAGCAACTAAGCGAAATAAAGCCATAGAACGCTTATTTGCCTTCTATCTATGCATTTTGACACTCCAACAATGTGTTCTGCTTCAATTTGGCTCATTTTACAAAGGTGCTCATTTCTGGAGAGCAGATGCATTTCTAGTCAAGAGTAAGCAACTAAGCGAAATAAAGTCAAATAAAGTTCGCATATTTGCCTTCTCTCTATGCATTCTGACACTCCAACAATGTGTTCTGCTTCAATTTGGTTCATTTTACAAAGGTGCTTATTGCTGGAGTGAATATGCAGTTCTACTCAAGAGTAAGCAACTCAGCGAAATAAAGCCATAGTATGCTTATTTGCCTTCTATCTATGCATTCTGACACTCCAACAATGTGTTCTGCTTCAATTTGGTTCATTTTACAAAAGAGCTGATTGCTGGAGAGCAGATGCATTTCTACTCAAGAGTAAGCAACTAAGCGAAATAAAGCCATAGTACGCCTATTTGCCTTCTATCTATGCATTCTGACACTCCAACAATGTGTTCTGCTTCAATTTGGCTCATTTTACAAAGGTGCTTTTTGCTGGAGTGAACATGCAGTTCTACTCAAGAGTAAGCAACTCAGCGAAATAAAGCCATAGAACGCATATTTGCCTTCTCTCTATGTATTCTGACACTCCAACAATGTGTTCTGCTTCAATTTGGCTCATTTTACAAAGGTGATTATTTCTGGAGTGAATATGCAGTTCTACTCAAGAGTAAGCAACTCAGCGAAATAAAGCCATAGAACGCTTATTTGCCTTCTATCTATGCTTTCCGACACTCCAACTATGTGTTCTGCTTCAATTTGGCTCATTTTACAAAGGTGCTTATTGCTGGAAAGCAGATGCATTTCTACTCAAGAGTAAGCAACTCAGCGAAATAAAGCCATAGAACGCTTATTTGCCTTCTATCTATGCATTCTGACACTCCAACAATGTGTTCTGCTTCAATTTGGTTCATTTTACAAAGGTGCGTATTTCTGGAGAGCAGATGCATTTCTACTCAAGAGTAAGCAACTAATCGAAATAAAGCCATAGAACGCTTATTTGCCTTCCATCTATGCATTCTGACACTCCAACAATGTGTTCTGCTTCAATTTGGCTCATGTTACAAAGGTGCTTTTTGCTGGTGTGAATATGCAGTTCTACTCAAGAGTAAGCAACTCAGCGAAATAAAGCCAAAGAACGCTTATTTGCCTTCTATCCATGCATTCTGACACTCCAACAATGTGTTCTGCTTCAATTTGGCTCATTTTACAAAGGTGCTTATTTCTGGAGTGCAGATGCAGTTCTACTCAAGAGTAAGCAACTCAGCGAAATAAATCCAGAGAACGCTTATTTGCCTTCTATCTATGCATTCTGACACTCCGACCATGTGTTCTGCTTCAATTTGGCTCATTTTACAAAGGTGATTATTTCTGGAGTGAACATGCAGTTCTACTCAAGAGTAAGCAACTAAGCGAAATAAAGCCATAGTACGCCTATTTGCCTCCTATCTATGCATTCTGACACTCCAACAATGTGTTCTGCTTCAATTTGGTTCATTTTACAAAGGAGCTTATTGCTGGAGAGCAGATGCATTTCTACTCAAGAGTAAGCAACTAAGCGAAATAAAGCCATAGTACGCTTATTTGCCTTCTATCTATGCATTCTGACACTCAAACAATGTGTTATGCTTCAATCTGGCTCATTTTACAAAGGTGCTTATTGCTGGAGTGAACATGCAGTTCTACTCAAGAGTAAGCAACGAAACGAAATAAAGCCATAGAACGCTTATGTGCCTTCTATCTATGCATTCTGACACTCCAACAATGTGTTCTGCTTCAATTTGGCTCATTTTACAAAGGTGCTTATTGCTGGAGTGAATATGCAGGTCTACTCAATAGTAAGCAACTAAGCGAAATAAAGCCATAGAACACTTATTTGCCTTCTATCTATGCATTTTGACACTCCAACAATGTGTTCTGCTTCAATTTGGCTCATTTTACAAAGGTGCTCATTTCTGGAGAGCAGATGCATTTCTAGTCAAGAGTAAGCAACTAAGCGAAATAAAGTCAAATAAAGTTCGCATCTTTGCCTTCTCTCTATGCATTCTGACACTCCAACAATGTGTTCTGCTTCAATTTGGCTCATTTTACAAAGGTGATTATTTCTGGAGTGAACATGCAGTTCTACTCAAGAGTAAGCAACAAAACGAAATAAAGCCATAGAACGCATATTCGCCTTCTATCTATGCATTCTGACACTCCAACAATGTGTTCTGTTTCAATTTGGCTCATTTTACAAAGCTGCTTATTGCTGGAGTGAACATGCAGTTCTACTCAAGAGTAAGCAACTCAGCGAAATAAAGCCATAGAACGCTTATTTGCCTTCTATCTATGCATTCCGACACTCCAACAATGTGTTCTGCTTCAATTTGGCTCATTTTACAAAGGTGTTTATTGCTGGAAAGCAGATGCATTTCTACTCAAGAGTAAGCAAGTCAGCGAAATAAAGCCATAGAACGCTTATTTGCCTTCTATCTATGCATTCTGACACTCCAACAATGTGATCTGCTTTAATTTGGCTCATTTTACAAAGGTGCTCATTTCTGGAGTGAACATGCAGTTCTACTCAAGAGTAAGCAACTAAGCGAAATAAAGCCATAGAACGCTTATTTGCCTTCTATCTATGCATTTTGACACTCCAACAATGTGTTCTGCTTCAATTTGGCTCATTTTACAAAGGTGCTCATTTCTGGAGAGCAGATGCATTTCTAGTCAAGAGTAAGCAACTAAGCGAAATAAAGTCAAATAAAGTTCGCATATTTGCCTTCTCTCTATGCATTCTGACACTCCAACAATGTGTTCTGCTTCAATTTGGCTCATTTTACAAAGGTGATTATTTCTGGAGTGAACATGCAGTTCTACTCAAGAGTAAGCAACGAAACGAAATAAAGCCATAGAACGCATATTCGCCTTCTATCTATGCATTCTGACACTCCAACAATGTGTTCTGCTTCAATTTGGTTCATTTTACAAAGGTGCTTATTGCTGGAGTGAATATGCAGTTCTACTCAAGAGTAAGCAACTCAGCGAAATAAAGCCATAGTATGCTTATTTGCCTTCTATCTATGCATTCTGACACTCCAACAATGTGTTCTGCTTCAATTTGGTTCATTTTACAAAAGAGCTGATTGCTGGAGAGCAGATGCATTTCTACTCAAGAGTAAGCAACTAAGCGAAATAAAGCCATAGTACGCCTATTTGCCTTCTATCTATGCATTCTGACACTCCAACAATGTGTTCTGCTTCAATTTGGCTCATTTTACAAAGGTGCTTTTTGCTGGAGTGAACATGCAGTTCTACTCAAGAGTAAGCAACTCAGCGAAATAAAGCCATAGAACGCATATTTGCCTTCTCTCTATGTATTCTGACACTCCAACAATGTGTTCTGCTTCAATTTGGCTCATTTTACAAAGGTGATTATTTCTGGAGTGAATATGCAGTTCTACTCAAGAGTAAGCAACTCAGCGAAATAAAGCCATAGAACGCTTATTTGCCTTCTATCTATGCTTTCCGACACTCCAACTATGTGTTCTGCTTCAATTTGGCTCATTTTACAAAGGTGCTTATTGCTGGAAAGCAGATGCATTTCTACTCAAGAGTAAGCAACTCAGCGAAATAAAGCCATAGAACGCTTATTTGCCTTCTATCTATGCATTCTGACACTCCAACAATGTGTTCTGCTTCAATTTGGTTCATTTTACAAAGGTGCGTATTTCTGGAGAGCAGATGCATTTCTACTCAAGAGTAAGCAACTAATCGAAATAAAGCCATAGAACGCTTATTTGCCTTCCATCTATGCATTCTGACACTCCAACAATGTGTTCTGCTTCAATTTGGCTCATGTTACAAAGGTGCTTTTTGCTGGTGTGAATATGCAGTTCTACTCAAGAGTAAGCAACTCAGCGAAATAAAGCCAGAGAACGCTTATTTGCCTTCTATCCATGCATTCTGACACTCCAACAATGTGTTCTGCTTCAATTTGGCTCATTTTACAAAGGTGCTTATTTCTGGAGTGCAGATGCAGTTCTACTCAAGAGTAAGCAACTCAGCGAAATAAATCCAGAGAACGCTTATTTGCCTTCTATCTATGCATTCTGACACTCCAACAATGTGTTCTGCTTCAATTTGGTTCATTTTACAAAGGTGCTTATTGCTGGAGTGAATATGCAGTTATACTCAAGAGTAAACAACTAAGCGAAATAAAGCCATAGAACGCTTATTTGCCTTCTATCTATGCATTCTGACACTCCGACCATGTGTTCTGCTTCAATTTGGCTCATTTTACAAAGGTGCTTATTGCTGGAGTGAATATGCCGTTCTACTCAAGAGTAAGCAACTTAGCGAAATAAAGCCATAGTACGCTTATTTGCCTTCTATCTATGCATTCTGACACTCCAACAATGTGTTCTGCTTCAATTTGGTTCATTTTACAAAGGAGCTTATTGCTGGAGAGCAGATGCATTTCTACTCAAGAGTAAGCAACTAAGCGAAATAAAGCCATAGTACGCTTATTTGCCTTCTATCTATGCATTCTGACACTCCAACAATGTGTTCTGCTTCAATTTGGCTCATTTTACAAAGGTGATTATTTCTGGAGTGAACATGCAGTTCTACTCAAGAGTAAGCAACTAAGCGAAATAAAGCCATAGTACGCCTATTTGCCTCCTATCTATGCATTCTGACACTCCAACAATGTGTTCTGCTTCAATTTGGCTCATTTTACAAAGGTGCTTATTTCTGGAGAGCAGATGCATTTCTACTCAAGAGTAAGCAACTAAGCGAAATAAAGCCATAGAACGCTTGTTTGCCTTCTATCTATGCATTTCGACACTCCAACGTTGTGTTCTGCTTCAATTTGGCTCATTTTACAGAGGTGCTTATGTCTGGAGAGCAGATGCATTTCTACTCAAGAGTAAGCAACTAAGCGAAATAAAGCCATAGAACGCTTATTTGCCTTCTATCTATGCATTCTGACACTCCAACAATGTGTTCTGCTTCAATTTGGTTCATTTTACAAAGGTGCTTATTTCTGGAGTGCAGATGCATTTCTACTCAAGAGTAAGCAACTAAGCGAAATATAGCCAAAGAACGCTTATTTGCCTTCCATCTATGCATTCTGACACTCCAACAATGTGTTCTGCTTCAATTTGGCTCATGTTACAAAGGTGCTTTTTGCTGGTGTGAATATGCAGTTCTACTCAAGAGTAAGCAACTCAGCGAAATAAAGCCAGAGAACGCTTTTTTGCCTTCTATCCAAGCATTCTGACACTCCAACAATGTGTTCTGCTTCAATTTGGCTCATTTTACAAAGGTGCTTATTTCTGGAGTGCAGATGCAGTTCTACTCAAGAGTAAGCAACTCAGCGAAATAAATCCAGAGAACGCTTATTTGCCTTCTATCTATGCATTCTGACACTCCAACAATGTGTTCTGCTTCAATTTGGTTCATTTTACAAAGGAGCTTATTGCTGGAGAGCAGATGCATTTCTACTCAAGAGTAAGCAACTAAGCGAAATAAAGCCATAGTACGCTTATTTGCCTTCTATCTATGCATTCTGACACTCCAACAATGTGTTCTGCTTCAATTTGGCTCATTTTACAAAGGTGATTATTTCTGGAGTGAACATGCAGTTCTACTCAAGAGTAAGCAACTAAGCGAAATAAAGCCATAGTACGCCTATTTGCCTCCTATCTATGCATTCTGACACTCCAACAATGTGTTCTGCTTCAATTTGGCTCATTTTACAAAGGTGCTTATTTCTGGAGAGCAGATGCATTTCTACTCAAGAGTAAGCAACTAAGCGAAATAAAGCCATAGAACGCTTGTTTGCCTTCTATCTATGCATTTCGACACTCCAACGTTGTGTTCTGCTTCAATTTGGCTCATTTTACAGAGGTGCTTATGTCTGGAGAGCAGATGCATTTCTACTCAAGAGTAAGCAACTAAGCGAAATAAAGCCATAGAACGCTTATTTGCCTTCTATCTATGCATTCTGACACTCCAACAATGTGTTCTGCTTCAATTTGGTTTATTTTACAAAGGTGCTTATTGCTGGAGTGAATATGCAGTTCTACTCAAGAGTAAGCAACTAAGCGAAATAAAGCCATAGTACGCTTATTTGCCTTCTATCTATGCATTCTGACACTCCAACAATGTGTTCTGCTTCAATTTGGCTCATTTTACAAAGGTGCTTATTGCTGGAGTGAACATGCAGTTCTATTCAAGAGTAAGCAACTAAGCGAAATAAAGCCATAGAACGCTTATTTGCCTTCTATCTATACATTCTGACACTCCATCAATGTGTTCTGCTTCAATTTGGCTCATTTTACAAAGGTGCTTTTTGCTGGAGTGAATTTGCAGTTCTACTCAAGAGTAAGCAACTCAGCGAAATAAAGCCATAGAACGCTTATTTGCATTCTATCTATGCATTCTGACACTCCAACAATGTGTTCTGCTTCAATTTGGCTCATGTTACAAAGGTGCTCATTTCTGGAGAGCAGATGCATTTCTACTCAAGAGTAAGCAACTAAGCGAAATAAAGCCATAGAACGCTTATTTGCCTTCTATCTATGCATTCTGACACTCCAACAATGTGTTCTGCTTCAATTTGGTTCATTTTACAAAGGTGCTTATTGCTGAAGTGAATATGCAGTTCTACTCAAGAGTAAGCAACTAAGCGAAATAAAGCCATAGAATGCTTATTTGCCTTCTATCTATGCATTCTGACACTCCAACAATGTGTTCTGCTTCAATTTGGTTCATTTTACAAAGGAGCTTATTGCTGGAGAGCAGATGCATTTCTACTCAAGAGTAAGCAACTAAGCGAAATAAAGCCATAGTACGCTTATTTGCCTTCTATCTATGCATTCTGACACTCAAACAATGTGTTATGCTTCAATCTGGCTCATTTTACAAAGGTGCTTATTGCTGGAGTGAACATGCAGTTCTACTCAAGAGTAAGCAACGAAACGAAATAAAGCCATAGAACGCTTATGTGCCTTCTATCCCTGCATTCTGACACTCCAACAATGTGTTCTGCTTCAATTTGGCTCATTTTACAAAGGTTCTTATTTCTGGAGTGCAGATGCAGTTCTACTCAAGAGTAAGCAACTCAGCGAAATAAATCCATAGAACGCTTATTTGCCTTCTATCTATGCATTCTGACACTCCGACCATGTGTTCTGCTTCAATTTGGCTCATTTTACAAAGGTGCTTATTGCTGGAGTGAATATGCCGTTCTACTCAAGAGTAAGCAACTTAGCGAAATAAAGCCATAGTACGCTTATTTGCCTTCTATCTATGCATTCTGACACTCCAACAATGTGTTCTGCTTCAATTTGGTTCATTTTACAAAGGAGCTTATTGCTGGAGAGCAGATGCATTTCTACTCAAGAGTAAGCAACTAAGCGAAATAAAGCCATAGTACGCTTATTTGCCTTCTATCTATGCATTCTGACACTCCAACAATGTGTTCTGCTTCAATTTGGCTCATTTTACAAAGGTGATTATTTCTGGAGTGAACATGCAGTTCTACCCAAGAGTAAGCAACTAAGCGAAATAAAGCCATAGTACGCCTATTTGCCTCCTATCTATGCATTCTGACACTCCAACAATGTGTTCTGCTTCAATTTGGCTCATTTTACAAAGGTGCTTATTTCTGGAGAGCAGATGCATTTCTACTCAAGAGTAAGCAACTAAGCGAAATAAAGCCATAGAACGCTTATTTGCCTTCTATCTATGCATTTTGACACTCCAACAATGTGTTCTGCTTCAATTTGGCTCATTTTACAAAGGTGCTCATTTCTGGAGAGCAGATGCATTTCTAGTCAAGAGTAAGCAACTAAGCGAAATAAAGTCAAATAAAGTTCGCATATTTGCCTTCTCTCTATGCATTCTGACACTCCAACAATGTGTTCTGCTTCAATTTGGCTCATTTTACAAAGGTGATTATTTCTGGAGTGAACATGCAGTTCTACTCAAGAGTAAGCAACGAAACGAAATAAAGCCATAGAACGCATATTCGCCTTCTATCTATGCATTCTGAAACTCCAACAATGTGTTCTGCTTCAATTTGGTTCATTTTACAAAGGAGCTTATTGCTGGAGAGCAGATGCATTTCTACTCAAGAGTAAGCAACTAAGCGAAATAAAGCCATAGTACGCCTATTTGCCTTCTATCTATGCATTCTGACACTCCAACAATGTGTTCTGCTTCAATTTGGCTCATTTTACAAAGGTGCTTTTTGCTGGAGTGAACATGCAGTTCTACTCAAGAGTAAGCAACTCAGCGAAATAAAGCCATAGAACGCATATTTGCCTTCTCTCTATGTATTCTGACACTCCAACAATGTGTTCTGCTTCAATTTGGCTCATTTTACAAAGGTGATTATTTCTGGAGTGAATATGCAGTTCTACTCAAGAGTAAGCAACTCAGCGAAATAAAGCCATAGAACGCTTATTTGCCTTCTATCTATGCTTTCCGACACTCCAACTATGTGTTCTGCTTCAATTTGGCTCATTTTACAAAGGTGCTTATTGCTGGAAAGCAGATGCATTTCTACTCAAGAGTAAGCAACTCAGCGAAATAAAGCCATAGAACGCTTATTTGCCTTCTATCTATGCATTCTGACACTCCAACAATGTGTTCTGCTTCAATTTGGTTCATTTTACAAAGGTGCGTATTTCTGGAGAGCAGATGCATTTCTACTCAAGAGTAAGCAACTAATCGAAATAAAGCCATAGAACGCTTATTTGCCTTCCATCTATGCATTCTGACACTCCAACAATGTGTTCTGCTTCAATTTGGCTCATGTTACAAAGGTGCTTTTTGCTGGTGTGAATATGCAGTTCTACTCAAGAGTAAGCAACTCAGCGAAATAAAGCCAGAGAACGCTTATTTGCCTTCTATCCATGCATTCTGACACTCCAACAATGTGTTCTGCTTCAATTTGGCTCATTTTACAAAGGTGCTTATTTCTGGAGTGCAGATGCAGTTCTACTCAAGAGTAAGCAACTCAGCGAAATAAATCCAGAGAACGCTTATTTGCCTTCTATCTATGCATTCTGACACTCCAACAATGTGTTCTGCTTCAATTTGGTTCATTTTACAAAGGTGCTTATTGCTGGAGTGAATATGCAGTTATACTCAAGAGTAAACAACTAAGCGAAATAAAGCCATAGAACGCTTATTTGCCTTCTATCTATGCATTCTGACACTCCGACCATGTGTTCTGCTTCAATTTGGCTCATTTTACAAAGGTGCTTATTGCTGGAGTGAATATGCCGTTCTACTCAAGAGTAAGCAACTTAGCGAAATAAAGCCATAGTACGCTTATTTGCCTTCTATCTATGCATTCTGAGACTCCAACAATGTGTTCTGCTTCAATTTGGTTCATTTTACAAAGGAGCTTATTGCTGGAGAGCAGATGCATTTCTACTCAAGAGTAAGCAACTAAGCGAAATAAAGCCATAGTACGCTTATTTGCCTTCTATCTATGCATTCTGACACTCCAACAATGTGTTCTGCTTCAATTTGGCTCATTTTACAAAGGTGATTATTTCTGGAGTGAACATGCAGTTCTACTCAAGAGTAAGCAACTAAGCGAAATAAAGCCATAGTACGCCTATTTGCCTCCTATCTATGCATTCTGACACTCCAACAATGTGTTCTGCTTCAATTTGGCTCATTTTACAAAGGTGCTTATTTCTGGAGAGCAGATGCATTTCTACTCAAGAGTAAGCAACTAAGCGAAATAAAGCCATAGAACGCTTGTTTGCCTTCTATCTATGCATTTCGACACTCCAACGTTGTGTTCTGCTTCAATTTGGCTCATTTTACAGAGGTGCTTATGTCTGGAGAGCAGATGCATTTCTACTCAAGAGTAAGCAACTAAGCGAAATAAAGCCATAGAACGCTTATTTGCCTTCTATCTATGCATTCTGACACTCCAACAATGTGTTCTGCTTCAATTTGGTTTATTTTACAAAGGTGCTTATTGCTGGAGTGAATATGCAGTTCTACTCAAGAGTAAGCAACTAAGCGAAATAAAGCCATAGTACGCTTATTTGCCTTCTATCTATGCATTCTGACACTCCAACAATGTGTTCTGCTTCAATTTGGCTCATTTTACAAAGGTGCTTATTGCTGGAGTGAACATGCAGTTCTATTCAAGAGTAAGCAACTAAGCGAAATAAAGCCATAGAACGCTTATTTGCCTTCTATCTATACATTCTGACACTCCATCAATGTGTTCTGCTTCAATTTGGCTCATTTTACAAAGGTGCTTTTTGCTGGAGTGAATTTGCAGTTCTACTCAAGAGTAAGCAACTCAGCGAAATAAAGCCATAGAACGCTTATTTGCATTCTATCTATGCATTCTGACACTCCAACAATGTGTTCTGCTTCAATTTGGCTCATGTTACAAAGGTGCTCATTTCTGGAGAGCAGATGCATTTCTACTCAAGAGTAAGCAACTAAGCGAAATAAAGCCATAGAACGCTTATTTGCCTTCTATCTATGCATTCTGACACTCCAACAATGTGTTCTGCTTCAATTTGGTTCATTTTACAAAGGTGCTTATTGCTGAAGTGAATATGCAGTTCTACTCAAGAGTAAGCAACTAAGCGAAATAAAGCCATAGAATGCTTATTTGCCTTCTATCTATGCATTCTGACACTCCAACAATGTGTTCTGCTTCAATTTGGTTCATTTTACAAAGGAGCTTATTGCTGGAGAGCAGATGCATTTCTACTCAAGAGTAAGCAACTAAGCGAAATAAAGCCATAGTACGCTTATTTGCCTTCTATCTATGCATTCTGACACTCAAACAATGTGTTATGCTTCAATCTGGCTCATTTTACAAAGGTGCTTATTGCTGGAGTGAACATGCAGTTCTACTCAAGAGTAAGCAACGAAACGAAATAAAGCCATAGAACGCTTATGTGCCTTCTATCTATGCATTCTGACACTCCAACAATGTGTTCTGCTTCAATTTGGCTCATTTTACAAAGGTGCTTTTTGCTGGAGTGAACATGCAGTTCTACTCAAGAGTAAGCAACTCAGCGAAATAAAGCCATAGAACGCATATTTGCCTTCTCTCTATGTATTCTGACACTCCAACAATGTGTTCTGCTTCAATTTGGCTCATTTTACAAAGGTGATTATTTCTGGAGTGAATATGCAGTTCTACTCAAGAGTAAGCAACTCAGCGAAATAAAGCCATAGAACGCTTATTTGCCTGCTATCTATGCTTTCCGACACTCCAACTATGTGTTCTGCTTCAATTTGGCTCATTTTACAAAGGTGCTTATTGCTGGAAAGCAGATGCATTTCTACTCAAGAGTAAGCAACTCAGCGAAATAAAGCCATAGAACGCTTATTTGCCTTCTATCTATGCATTCTGACACTCCAACAATGTGTTCTGCTTCAATTTGGTTCATTTTACAAAGGTGCGTATTTCTGGAGAGCAGATGCATTTCTACTCAAGAGTAAGCAACTAATCGAAATAAAGCCATAGAACGCTTATTTGCCTTCCATCTATGCATTCTGACACTCCAACAATGTGTTCTGCTTCAATTTGGCTCATGTTACAAAGGTGCTTTTTGCTGGTGTGAATATGCAGTTCTACTCAAGAGTAAGCAACTCAGCGAAATAAAGCCAGAGAACGCTTATTTGCCTTCTATCCATGCATTCTGACACTCCAACAATGTGTTCTGCTTCAATTTGGCTCATTTTACAAAGGTGCTTATTTCTGGAGTGCAGATGCAGTTCTACTCAAGAGTAAGCAACTCAGCGAAATAAATCCAGAGAACGCTTATTTGCCTTCTATCTATGCATTCTGACACTCCAACAATGTGTTCTGCTTCAATTTGGTTCATTTTACAAAGGTGCTTATTGCTGGAGTGAATATGCAGTTATACTCAAGAGTAAACAACTAAGCGAAATAAAGCCATAGAACGCTTATTTGCCTCCTATCTATGCATTCTGACACTCCGACCATGTGTTCTGCTTCAATTTGGCTCATTTTACAAAGGTGCTTATTGCTGGAGTGAATATGCCGTTCTACTCAAGAGTAAGCAACTTAGCGAAATAAAGCCATAGTACGCTTATTTGCCTTCTATCTATGCATTCTGAGACTCCAACAATGTGTTCTGCTTCAATTTGGTTCATTTTACAAAGGAGCTTATTGCTGGAGAGCAGATGCATTTCTACTCAAGAGTAAGCAACTAAGCGAAATAAAGCCATAGTACGCTTATTTGCCTTCTATCTATGCATTCTGACACTCCAACAATGTGTTCTGCTTCAATTTGGCTCATTTTACAAAGGTGATTATTTCTGGAGTGAACATGCAGTTCTACTCAAGAGTAAGCAACTAAGCGAAATAAAGCCATAGTACGCCTATTTGCCTCCTATCTATGCATTCTGACACTCCAACAATGTGTTCTGCTTCAATTTGGCTCATTTTACAAAGGTGCTTATTTCTGGAGAGCAGATGCATTTCTACTCAAGAGTAAGCAACTAAGCGAAATAAAGCCATAGAACGCTTGTTTGCCTTCTATCTATGCATTCTGACACTCCAACAATGTGTTCTGCTTCAATTTGGCTCATGTTACAAAGGTGCTTTTTGCTGGTGTGAATATGCAGTTCTACTCAAGAGTAAGCAACTCAGCGAAATAAAGCCAGAGAACGCTTATTTGCCTTCTATCCATGCATTCTGACACTCCAACAATGTGTTCTGCTTCAATTTGGCTCATTTTACAAAGGTGCTTATTTCTGGAGTGCAGATGCAGTTCTACTCAAGAGTAAGCAACTCAGCGAAATAAATCCAGAGAACGCTTATTTGCCTTCTATCTATGCATTCTGACACTCCAACAATGTGTTCTGCTTCAATTTGGTTCATTTTACAAAGGTGCTTATTGCTGGAGTGAATATGCAGTTATACTCAAGAGTAAACAACTAAGCGAAATAAAGCCATAGAACGCTTATTTGCCTTCTATCTATGCATTCTGACACTCCGACCATGTGTTCTGCTTCAATTTGGCTCATTTTACAAAGGTGCTTATTGCTGGAGTGAATATGCCGTTCTACTCAAGAGTAAGCAACTTAGCGAAATAAAGCCATAGTACGCTTATTTGCCTTCTATCTATGCATTCTGAGACTCCAACAATGTGTTCTGCTTCAATTTGGTTCATTTTACAAAGGAGCTTATTGCTGGAGAGCAGATGCATTTCTACTCAAGAGTAAGCAACTAAGCGAAATAAAGCCATAGTACGCTTATTTGCCTTCTATCTATGCATTCTGACACTCCAACAATGTGTTCTGCTTCAATTTGGCTCATTTTACAAAGGTGATTATTTCTGGAGTGAACATGCAGTTCTACTCAAGAGTAAGCAACTAAGCGAAATAAAGCCATAGTACGCCTATTTGCCTCCTATCTATGCATTCTGACACTCCAACAATGTGTTCTGCTTCAATTTGGCTCATTTTACAAAGGTGCTTATTTCTGGAGAGCAGATGCATTTCTACTCAAGAGTAAGCAACTAAGCGAAATAAAGCCATAGAACGCTTGTTTGCCTTCTATCTATGCATTTCGACACTCCAACGTTGTGTTCTGCTTCAATTTGGCTCATTTTACAGAGGTGCTTATGTCTGGAGAGCAGATGCATTTCTACTCAAGAGTAAGCAACTAAGCGAAATAAAGCCATAGAACGCTTATTTGCCTTCTATCTATGCATTCTGACACTCCAACAATGTGTTCTGCTTCAATTTGGTTTATTTTACAAAGGTGCTTATTGCTGGAGTGAATATGCAGTTCTACTCAAGAGTAAGCAACTAAGCGAAATAAAGCCATAGTACGCTTATTTGCCTTCTATCTATGCATTCTGACACTCCAACAATGTGTTCTGCTTCAATTTGGCTCATTTTACAAAGGTGCTTATTGCTGGAGTGAACATGCAGTTCTATTCAAGAGTAAGCAACTAAGCGAAATAAAGCCATAGAACGCTTATTTGCCTTCTATCTATACATTCTGACACTCCATCAATGTGTTCTGCTTCAATTTGGCTCATTTTACAAAGGTGCTTTTTGCTGGAGTGAATTTGCAGTTCTACTCAAGAGTAAGCAACTCAGCGAAATAAAGCCATAGAACGCTTATTTGCATTCTATCTATGCATTCTGACACTCCAACAATGTGTTCTGCTTCAATTTGGCTCATGTTACAAAGGTGCTCATTTCTGGAGAGCAGATGCATTTCTACTCAAGAGTAAGCAACTAAGCGAAATAAAGCCATAGAACGCTTATTTGCCTTCTATCTATGCATTCTGACACTCCAACAATGTGTTCTGCTTCAATTTGGTTCATTTTACAAAGGTGCTTATTGCTGAAGTGAATATGCAGTTCTACTCAAGAGTAAGCAACTAAGCGAAATAAAGCCATAGAATGCTTATTTGCCTTCTATCTATGCATTCTGACACTCCAACAATGTGTTCTGCTTCAATTTGGTTCATTTTACAAAGGAGCTTATTGCTGGAGAGCAGATGCATTTCTACTCAAGAGTAAGCAACTAAGCGAAATAAAGCCATAGTACGCTTATTTGCCTTCTATCTATGCATTCTGACACTCAAACAATGTGTTATGCTTCAATCTGGCTCATTTTACAAAGGTGCTTATTGCTGGAGTGAACATGCAGTTCTACTCAAGAGTAAGCAACGAAACGAAATAAAGCCATAGAACGCTTATGTGCCTTCTATCTATGCATTCTGACACTCCAACAATGTGTTCTGCTTCAATTTGGCTCATTTTACAAAGGTGCTTTTTGCTGGAGTGAACATGCAGTTCTACTCAAGAGTAAGCAACTCAGCGAAATAAAGCCATAGAACGCATATTTGCCTTCTCTCTATGTATTCTGACACTCCAACAATGTGTTCTGCTTCAATTTGGCTCATTTTACAAAGGTGATTATTTCTGGAGTGAATATGCAGTTCTACTCAAGAGTAAGCAACTCAGCGAAATAAAGCCATAGAACGCTTATTTGCCTGCTATCTATGCTTTCCGACACTCCAACTATGTGTTCTGCTTCAATTTGGCTCATTTTACAAAGGTGCTTATTGCTGGAAAGCAGATGCATTTCTACTCAAGAGTAAGCAACTCAGCGAAATAAAGCCATAGAACGCTTATTTGCCTTCTATCTATGCATTCTGACACTCCAACAATGTGTTCTGCTTCAATTTGGTTCATTTTACAAAGGTGCGTATTTCTGGAGAGCAGATGCATTTCTACTCAAGAGTAAGCAACTAATCGAAATAAAGCCATAGAACGCTTATTTGCCTTCCATCTATGCATTCTGACACTCCAACAATGTGTTCTGCTTCAATTTGGCTCATGTTACAAAGGTGCTTTTTGCTGGTGTGAATATGCAGTTCTACTCAAGAGTAAGCAACTCAGCGAAATAAAGCCAGAGAACGCTTATTTGCCTTCTATCCATGCATTCTGACACTCCAACAATGTGTTCTGCTTCAATTTGGCTCATTTTACAAAGGTGCTTATTTCTGGAGTGCAGATGCAGTTCTACTCAAGAGTAAGCAACTCAGCGAAATAAATCCAGAGAACGCTTATTTGCCTTCTATCTATGCATTCTGACACTCCAACAATGTGTTCTGCTTCAATTTGGTTCATTTTACAAAGGTGCTTATTGCTGGAGTGAATATGCAGTTATACTCAAGAGTAAACAACTAAGCGAAATAAAGCCATAGAACGCTTATTTGCCTTCTATCTATGCATTCTGACACTCCGACCATGTGTTCTGCTTCAATTTGGCTCATTTTACAAAGGTGCTTATTGCTGGAGTGAATATGCCGTTCTACTCAAGAGTAAGCAACTTAGCGAAATAAAGCCATAGTACGCTTATTTGCCTTCTATCTATGCATTCTGAGACTCCAACAATGTGTTCTGCTTCAATTTGGTTCATTTTACAAAGGAGCTTATTGCTGGAGAGCAGATGCATTTCTACTCAAGAGTAAGCAACTAAGCGAAATAAAGCCATAGTACGCTTATTTGCCTTCTATCTATGCATTCTGACACTCCAACAATGTGTTCTGCTTCAATTTGGCTCATTTTACAAAGGTGATTATTTCTGGAGTGAACATGCAGTTCTACTCAAGAGTAAGCAACTAAGCGAAATAAAGCCATAGTACGCCTATTTGCCTCCTATCTATGCATTCTGACACTCCAACAATGTGTTCTGCTTCAATTTGGCTCATTTTACAAAGGTGCTTATTTCTGGAGAGCAGATGCATTTCTACTCAAGAGTAAGCAACTAAGCGAAATAAAGCCATAGAACGCTTGTTTGCCTTCTATCTATGCATTTCGACACTCCAACGTTGTGTTCTGCTTCAATTTGGCTCATTTTACAGAGGTGCTTATGTCTGGAGAGCAGATGCATTTCTACTCAAGAGTAAGCAACTAAGCGAAATAAAGCCATAGAACGCTTATTTGCATTCTATCTATGCATTCTGACACTCCAACAATGTGTTCTGCTTCAATTTGGCTCATGTTACAAAGGTGCTCATTTCTGGAGAGCAGATGCATTTCTACTCAAGAGTAAGCAACTAAGCGAAATAAAGCCATAGAACGCTTGTTTGCCTTCTATCTATGCATTTCGACACTCCAACGTTGTGTTCTGCTTCAATTTGGCTCATTTTACAGAGGTGCTTATGTCTGGAGAGCAGATGCATTTCTACTCAAGAGTAAGCAACTAAGCGAAATAAAGCCATAGAACGCTTATTTGCCTTCTATCTATGCATTCTGACACTCCAACAATGTGTTCTGCTTCAATTTGGTTTATTTTACAAAGGTGCTTATTGCTGGAGTGAATATGCAGTTCTACTCAAGAGTAAGCAACTAAGCGAAATAAAGCCATAGTACGCTTATTTGCCTTCTATCTATGCATTCTGACACTCCAACAATGTGTTCTGCTTCAATTTGGCTCATTTTACAAAGGTGCTTATTGCTGGAGTGAACATGCAGTTCTATTCAAGAGTAAGCAACTAAGCGAAATAAAGCCATAGAACGCTTATTTGCCTTCTATCTATACATTCTGACACTCCATCAATGTGTTCTGCTTCAATTTGGCTCATTTTACAAAGGTGCTTTTTGCTGGAGTGAATTTGCAGTTCTACTCAAGAGTAAGCAACTCAGCGAAATAAAGCCATAGAACGCTTATTTGCATTCTATCTATGCATTCTGACACTCCAACAATGTGTTCTGCTTCAATTTGGCTCATGTTACAAAGGTGCTCATTTCTGGAGAGCAGATGCATTTCTACTCAAGAGTAAGCAACTAAGCGAAATAAAGCCATAGAACGCTTATTTGCCTTCTATCTATGCATTCTGACACTCCAACAATGTGTTCTGCTTCAATTTGGTTCATTTTACAAAGGTGCTTATTGCTGAAGTGAATATGCAGTTCTACTCAAGAGTAAGCAACTAAGCGAAATAAAGCCATAGAATGCTTATTTGCCTTCTATCTATGCATTCTGACACTCCAACAATGTGTTCTGCTTCAATTTGGTTCATTTTACAAAGGAGCTTATTGCTGGAGAGCAGATGCATTTCTACTCAAGAGTAAGCAACTAAGCGAAATAAAGCCATAGTACGCTTATTTGCCTTCTATCTATGCATTCTGACACTCAAACAATGTGTTATGCTTCAATCTGGCTCATTTTACAAAGGTGCTTATTGCTGGAGTGAACATGCAGTTCTACTCAAGAGTAAGCAACGAAACGAAATAAAGCCATAGAACGCTTATGTGCCTTCTATCTATGCATTCTGACACTCCAACAATGTGTTCTGCTCCAATTTGGCTCATTTTACAAAGGTGCTTTTTGCTGGAGTGAACATGCAGTTCTACTCAAGAGTAAGCAACTCAGCGAAATAAAGCCATAGAACGCATATTTGCCTTCTCTCTATGTATTCTGACACTCCAACAATGTGTTCTGCTTCAATTTGGCTCATTTTACAAAGGTGATTATTTCTGGAGTGAATATGCAGTTCTACTCAAGAGTAAGCAACTCAGCGAAATAAAGCCATAGAACGCTTATTTGCCTTCTATCTATGCTTTCCGACACTCCAACTATGTGTTCTGCTTCAATTTGGCTCATTTTACAAAGGTGCTTATTGCTGGAAAGCAGATGCATTTCTACTCAAGAGTAAGCAACTCAGCGAAATAAAGCCATAGAACGCTTATTTGCCTTCTATCTATGCATTCTGACACTCCAACAATGTGTTCTGCTTCAATTTGGTTCATTTTACAAAGGTGCGTATTTCTGGAGAGCAGATGCATTTCTACTCAAGAGTAAGCAACTAATCGAAATAAAGCCATAGAACGCTTATTTGCCTTCCATCTATGCATTCTGACACTCCAACAATGTGTTCTGCTTCAATTTGGCTCATGTTACAAAGGTGCTTTTTGCTGGTGTGAATATGCAGTTCTACTCAAGAGTAAGCAACTCAGCGAAATAAAGCCAGAGAACGCTTATTTGCCTTCTATCCATGCATTCTGACACTCCAACAATGTGTTCTGCTTCAATTTGGCTCATTTTACAAAGGTGCTTATTTCTGGAGTGCAGATGCAGTTATACTCAAGAGTAAACAACTAAGCGAAATAAAGCCATAGAACGCTTATTTGCCTTCTATCTATGCATTCTGACACTCCGACCATGTGTTCTGCTTCAATTTGGCTCATTTTACAAAGGTGCTTATTGCTGGAGTGAATATGCCGTTCTACTCAAGAGTAAGCAACTTAGCGAAATAAAGCCATAGTACGCTTATTTGCCTTCTATCTATGCATTCTGAGACTCCAACAATGTGTTCTGCTTCAATTTGGTTCATTTTACAAAGGAGCTTATTGCTGGAGAGCAGATGCATTTCTACTCAAGAGTAAGCAACTAAGCGAAATAAAGCCATAGTACGCTTATTTGCCTTCTATCTATGCATTCTGACACTCCAACAATGTGTTCTGCTTCAATTTGGCTCATTTTACAAAGGTGATTATTTCTGGAGTGAACATGAAGTTCTACTCAAGAGTAAGCAACGAAGCGAAATAAAGCCATAGTACGCCTATTTGCCTCCTATCTATGCATTCTGACACTCCAACAATGTGTTCTGCTTCAATTTGGCTCATTTTACAAAGGTGCTTATTTCTGGAGAGCAGATGCATTTCTACTCAAGAGTAAGCAACTAAGCGAAATAAAGCCATAGAACGCTTGTTTGCCTTCTATCTATGCATTTCGACACTCCAACGTTGTGTTCTGCTTCAATTTGGCTCATTTTACAGAGGTGCTTATGTCTGGAGAGCAGATGCATTTCTACTCAAGAGTAAGCAACTAAGCGAAATAAAGCCATAGAACGCTTATTTGCCTTCTATCTATGCATTCTGACACTCCAACAATGTGTTCTGCTTCAATTTGGTTTATTTTACAAAGGTGCTTATTGCTGGAGTGAATATGCAGTTCTACTCAAGAGTAAGCAACTAAGCGAAATAAAGCCATAGTACGCTTATTTGCCTTCTATCTATGCATTCTGACACTCCAACAATGTGTTCTGCTTCAATTTGGCTCATTTTACAAAGGTGCTTATTGCTGGAGTGAACATGCAGTTCTATTCAAGAGTAAGCAACTAAGCGAAATAAAGCCATAGAACGCTTATTTGCCTTCTATCTATACATTCTGACACTCCATCAATGTGTTCTGCTTCAATTTGGCTCATTTTACAAAGGTGCTTTTTGCTGGAGTGAATTTGCAGTTCTACTCAAGAGTAAGCAACTCAGCGAAATAAAGCCATAGAACGCTTATTTGCATTCTATCTATGCATTCTGACACTCCAACAATGTGTTCTGCTTCAATTTGGCTCATGTTACAAAGGTGCTCATTTCTGGAGAGCAGATGCATTTCTACTCAAGAGTAAGCAACTAAGCGAAATAAAGCCATAGAACGCTTATTTGCCTTCTATCTATGCATTCTGACACTCCAACAATGTGTTCTGCTTCAATTTGGTTCATTTTACAAAGGTGCTTATTGCTGAAGTGAATATGCAGTTCTACTCAAGAGTAAGCAACTAAGCGAAATAAAGCCATAGAATGCTTATTTGCCTTCTATCTATGCATTCTGACACTCCAACAATGTGTTCTGCTTCAATTTGGTTCATTTTACAAAGGAGCTTATTGCTGGAGAGCAGATGCATTTCTACTCAAGAGTAAGCAACTAAGCGAAATAAAGCCATAGTACGCTTATTTGCCTTCTATCTATGCATTCTGACACTCAAACAATGTGTTATGCTTCAATCTGGCTCATTTTACAAAGGTGCTTATTGCTGGAGTGAACATGCAGTTCTACTCAAGAGTAAGCAACGAAACGAAATAAAGCCATAGAACGCTTATGTGCCTTCTATCCCTGCATTCTGACACTCCAACAATGTGTTCTGCTTCAATTTGGCTCATTTTACAAAGGTGCTTATTGCTGGAGTGAATATGCCGTTCTACTCAAGAGTAAGCAACTTAGCGAAATAAAGCCATAGTACGCTTATTTGCCTTCTATCTATGCATTCTGACACTCCAACAATGTGTTCTGCTTCAATTTGGTTCATTTTACAAAGGAGCTTATTGCTGGAGAGCAGATGCATTTCTACTCAAGAGTAAGCAACTAAGCGAAATAAAGCCATAGTACGCTTATTTGCCTTCTATCTATGCATTCTGACACTCCAACAATGTGTTCTGCTTCAATTTGGCTCATTTTACAAAGGTGATTATTTCTGGAGTGAACATGCAGTTCTACCCAAGAGTAAGCAACTAAGCGAAATAAAGCCATAGTACGCCTATTTGCCTCCTATCTATGCATTCTGACACTCCAACAATGTGTTCTGCTTCAATTTGGCTCATTTTACAAAGGTGCTTATTTCTGGAGAGCAGATGCATTTCTACTCAAGAGTAAGCAACTAAGCGAAATAAAGCCATAGAACGCTTATTTGCCTTCTATCTATGCATTTTGACACTCCAACAATGTGTTCTGCTTCAATTTGGCTCATTTTACAAAGGTGCTCATTTCTGGAGAGCAGATGCATTTCTAGTCAAGAGTAAGCAACTAAGCGAAATAAAGTCAAATAAAGTTCGCATATTTGCCTTCTCTCTATGCATTCTGACACTCCAACAATGTGTTCTGCTTCAATTTGGCTCATTTTACAAAGGTGATTATTTCTGGAGTGAACATGCAGTTCTACTCAAGAGTAAGCAACGAAACGAAATAAAGCCATAGAACGCATATTCGCCTTCTATCTATGCATTCTGAAACTCCAACAATGTGTTCTGCTTCAATTTGGTTCATTTTACAAAGGAGCTTATTGCTGGAGAGCAGATGCATTTCTACTCAAGAGTAAGCAACTAAGCGAAATAAAGCCATAGTACGCCTATTTGCCTTCTATCTATGCATTCTGACACTCCAACAATGTGTTCTGCTTCAATTTGGCTCATTTTACAAAGGTGATTATTTCTGGAGTGAACATGCAGTTCTACTCAAGAGTAAGCAACTAAGCGAAATAAAGCCATAGTACGCCTATTTGCCTCCTATCTATGCATTCTGACACTCCAACAATGTGTTCTGCTTCAATTTGGCTCATTTTACAAAGGTGCTTATTTCTGGAGAGCAGATGCATTTCTACTCAAGAGTAAGCAACTAAGCAAAATAAAGCCATAGAACGCTTGTTTGCCTTCTATCTATGCATTTCGACACTCCAACGTTGTGTTCTGCTTCAATTTGGCTCATTTTACAGAGGTGCTTATGTCTGGAGAGCAGATGCATTTCTACTCAAGAGTAAGCAACTAAGCGAAATAAAGCCATAGAACGCTTATTTGCCTTCTATCTATGCATTCTGACACTCCAACAATGTGTTCTGCTTCAATTTGGTTTATTTTACAAAGGTGCTTATTGCTGGAGTGAATATGCAGTTCTACTCAAGAGTAAGCAACTAAGCGAAATAAAGCCATAGTACGCTTATTTGCCTTCTATCTATGCATTCTGACACTCCAACAATGTGTTCTGCTTCAATTTGGCTCATTTTACAAAGGTGCTTATTGCTGGAGTGAACATGCAGTTCTATTCAAGAGTAAGCAACTAAGCGAAATAAAGCCATAGAACGCTTATTTGCCTTCTATCTATACATTCTGACACTCCATCAATGTGTTCTGCTTCAATTTGGCTCATTTTACAAAGGTGCTTTTTGCTGGAGTGAATTTGCAGTTCTACTCAAGAGTAAGCAACTCAGCGAAATAAAGCCATAGAACGCTTATTTGCATTCTATCTATGCATTCTGACACTCCAACAATGTGTTCTGCTTCAATTTGGCTCATGTTACAAAGGTGCTCATTTCTGGAGAGCAGATGCATTTCTACTCAAGAGTAAGCAACTAAGCGAAATAAAGCCATAGAACGCTTATTTGCCTTCTATCTATGCATTCTGACACTCCAACAATGTGTTCTGCTTCAATTTGGTTCATTTTACAAAGGTGCTTATTGCTGAAGTGAATATGCAGTTCTACTCAAGAGTAAGCAACTAAGCGAAATAAAGCCATAGAATGCTTATTTGCCTTCTATCTATGCATTCTGACACTCCAACAATGTGTTCTGCTTCAATTTGGTTCATTTTACAAAGGAGCTTATTGCTGGAGAGCAGATGCATTTCTACTCAAGAGTAAGCAACTAAGCGAAATAAAGCCATAGTACGCTTATTTGCCTTCTATCTATGCATTCTGACACTCAAACAATGTGTTATGCTTCAATCTGGCTCATTTTACAAAGGTGCTTATTGCTGGAGTGAACATGCAGTTCTACTCAAGAGTAAGCAACGAAACGAAATAAAGCCATAGAACGCTTATGTGCCTTCTATCTATGCATTCTGACACTCCAACAATGTGTTCTGCTTCAATTTGGCTCATTTTACAAAGGTGCTTTTTGCTGGAGTGAACATGCAGTTCTACTCAAGAGTAAGCAACTCAGCGAAATAAAGCCATAGAACGCATATTTGCCTTCTCTCTATGTATTCTGACACTCCAACAATGTGTTCTGCTTCAATTTGGCTCATTTTACAAAGGTGATTATTTCTGGAGTGAATATGCAGTTCTACTCAAGAGTAAGCAACTCAGCGAAATAAAGCCATAGAACGCTTATTTGCCTGCTATCTATGCTTTCCGACACTCCAACTATGTGTTCTGCTTCAATTTGGCTCATTTTACAAAGGTGCTTATTGCTGGAAAGCAGATGCATTTCTACT
Source organism: Zootoca vivipara (assembly GCF_963506605.1). Lineage (NCBI taxonomy): Eukaryota > Metazoa > Chordata > Lepidosauria > Squamata > Lacertidae > Zootoca > Zootoca vivipara. The sequence continues at coordinate 4,787,189 of NC_083293.1, read as the reverse complement.
CAAGAGTAAGCAACTCAGCGAAATAAAGCCATAGAACGCTTATTTGCCTTCTATCTATGCATTCTGACACTCCAACAATGTGTTCTGCTTCAATTTGGTTCATTTTACAAAGGTGCGTATTTCTGGAGAGCAGATGCATTTCTACTCAAGAGTAAGCAACTAATCGAAATAAAGCCATAGAACGCTTATTTGCCTTCCATCTATGCATTCTGACACTCCAACAATGTGTTCTGCTTCAATTTGGCTCATGTTACAAAGGTGCTTTTTGCTGGTGTGAATATGCAGTTCTACTCAAGAGTAAGCAACTCAGCGAAATAAAGCCAGAGAACGCTTATTTGCCTTCTATCCATGCATTCTGACACTCCAACAATGTGTTCTGCTTCAATTTGGCTCATTTTACAAAGGTGCTTATTTCTGGAGTGCAGATGCAGTTCTACTCAAGAGTAAGCAACTCAGCGAAATAAATCCAGAGAACGCTTATTTGCCTTCTATCTATGCATTCTGACACTCCAACAATGTGTTCTGCTTCAATTTGGTTCATTTTACAAAGGTGCTTATTGCTGGAGTGAATATGCAGTTATACTCAAGAGTAAACAACTAAGCGAAATAAAGCCATAGAACGCTTATTTGCCTTCTATCTATGCATTCTGACACTCCGACCATGTGTTCTGCTTCAATTTGGCTCATTTTACAAAGGTGCTTATTGCTGGAGTGAATATGCCGTTCTACTCAAGAGTAAGCAACTTAGCGAAATAAAGCCATAGTACGCTTATTTGCCTTCTATCTATGCATTCTGAGACTCCAACAATGTGTTCTGCTTCAATTTGGTTCATTTTACAAAGGAGCTTATTGCTGGAGAGCAGATGCATTTCTACTCAAGAGTAAGCAACTAAGCGAAATAAAGCCATAGTACGCTTATTTGCCTTCTATCTATGCATTCTGACACTCCAACAATGTGTTCTGCTTCAATTTGGCTCATTTTACAAAGGTGATTATTTCTGGAGTGAACATGCAGTTCTACTCAAGAGTAAGCAACTAAGCGAAATAAAGCCATAGTACGCCTATTTGCCTCCTATCTATGCATTCTGACACTCCAACAATGTGTTCTGCTTCAATTTGGCTCATTTTACAAAGGTGCTTATTTCTGGAGAGCAGATGCATTTCTACTCAAGAGTAAGCAACTAAGCGAAATAAAGCCATAGAACGCTTGTTTGCCTTCTATCTATGCATTTCGACACTCCAACGTTGTGTTCTGCTTCAATTTGGCTCATTTTACAGAGGTGCTTATGTCTGGAGAGCAGATGCATTTCTACTCAAGAGTAAGCAACTAAGCGAAATAAAGCCATAGAACGCTTATTTGCCTTCTATCTATGCATTCTGACACTCCAACAATGTGTTCTGCTTCAATTTGGTTTATTTTACAAAGGTGCTTATTGCTGGAGTGAATATGCAGTTCTACTCAAGAGTAAGCAACTAAGCGAAATAAAGCCATAGTACGCTTATTTGCCTTCTATCTATGCATTCTGACACTCCAACAATGTGTTCTGCTTCAATTTGGCTCATTTTACAAAGGTGCTTATTGCTGGAGTGAACATGCAGTTCTATTCAAGAGTAAGCAACTAAGCGAAATAAAGCCATAGAACGCTTATTTGCCTTCTATCTATACATTCTGACACTCCATCAATGTGTTCTGCTTCAATTTGGCTCATTTTACAAAGGTGCTTTTTGCTGGAGTGAATTTGCAGTTCTACTCAAGAGTAAGCAACTCAGCGAAATAAAGCCATAGAACGCTTATTTGCATTCTATCTATGCATTCTGACACTCCAACAATGTGTTCTGCTTCAATTTGGCTCATGTTACAAAGGTGCTCATTTCTGGAGAGCAGATGCATTTCTACTCAAGAGTAAGCAACTAAGCGAAATAAAGCCATAGAACGCTTATTTGCCTTCTATCTATGCATTCTGACACTCCAACAATGTGTTCTGCTTCAATTTGGTTCATTTTACAAAGGTGCTTATTGCTGAAGTGAATATGCAGTTCTACTCAAGAGTAAGCAACTAAGCGAAATAAAGCCATAGAATGCTTATTTGCCTTCTATCTATGCATTCTGACACTCCAACAATGTGTTCTGCTTCAATTTGGTTCATTTTACAAAGGAGCTTATTGCTGGAGAGCAGATGCATTTCTACTCAAGAGTAAGCAACTAAGCGAAATAAAGCCATAGTACGCTTATTTGCCTTCTATCTATGCATTCTGACACTCAAACAATGTGTTATGCTTCAATCTGGCTCATTTTACAAAGGTGCTTATTGCTGGAGTGAACATGCAGTTCTACTCAAGAGTAAGCAACGAAACGAAATAAAGCCATAGAACGCTTATGTGCCTTCTATCTATGCATTCTGACACTCCAACAATGTGTTCTGCTTCAATTTGGCTCATTTTACAAAGGTGCTTTTTGCTGGAGTGAACATGCAGTTCTACTCAAGAGTAAGCAACTCAGCGAAATAAAGCCATAGAACGCATATTTGCCTTCTCTCTATGTATTCTGACACTCCAACAATGTGTTCTGCTTCAATTTGGCTCATTTTACAAAGGTGATTATTTCTGGAGTGAATATGCAGTTCTACTCAAGAGTAAGCAACTCAGCGAAATAAAGCCATAGAACGCTTATTTGCCTTCTATCTATGCTTTCCGACACTCCAACTATGTGTTCTGCTTCAATTTGGCTCATTTTACAAAGGTGCTTATTGCTGGAAAGCAGATGCATTTCTACTCAAGAGTAAGCAACTCAGCGAAATAAAGCCATAGAACGCTTATTTGCCTTCTATCTATGCATTCTGACACTCCAACAATGTGTTCTGCTTCAATTTGGTTCATTTTACAAAGGTGCGTATTTCTGGAGAGCAGATGCATTTCTACTCAAGAGTAAGCAACTAATCGAAATAAAGCCATAGAACGCTTATTTGCCTTCCATCTATGCATTCTGACACTCCAACAATGTGTTCTGCTTCAATTTGGCTCATGTTACAAAGGTGCTTTTTGCTGGTGTGAATATGCAGTTCTACTCAAGAGTAAGCAACTCAGCGAAATAAAGCCAGAGAACGCTTATTTGCCTTCTATCCATGCATTCTGACACTCCAACAATGTGTTCTGCTTCAATTTGGCTCATTTTACAAAGGTGCTTATTTCTGGAGTGCAGATGCAGTTATACTCAAGAGTAAACAACTAAGCGAAATAAAGCCATAGAACGCTTATTTGCCTTCTATCTATGCATTCTGACACTCCGACCATGTGTTCTGCTTCAATTTGGCTCATTTTACAAAGGTGCTTATTGCTGGAGTGAATATGCCGTTCTACTCAAGAGTAAGCAACTTAGCGAAATAAAGCCATAGTACGCTTATTTGCCTTCTATCTATGCATTCTGAGACTCCAACAATGTGTTCTGCTTCAATTTGGTTCATTTTACAAAGGAGCTTATTGCTGGAGAGCAGATGCATTTCTACTCAAGAGTAAGCAACTAAGCGAAATAAAGCCATAGTACGCTTATTTGCCTTCTATCTATGCATTCTGACACTCCAACAATGTGTTCTGCTTCAATTTGGCTCATTTTACAAAGGTGATTATTTCTGGAGTGAACATGAAGTTCTACTCAAGAGTAAGCAACGAAGCGAAATAAAGCCATAGTACGCCTATTTGCCTCCTATCTATGCATTCTGACACTCCAACAATGTGTTCTGCTTCAATTTGGCTCATTTTACAAAGGTGCTTATTTCTGGAGAGCAGATGCATTTCTACTCAAGAGTAAGCAACTAAGCGAAATAAAGCCATAGAACGCTTGTTTGCCTTCTATCTATGCATTTCGACACTCCAACGTTGTGTTCTGCTTCAATTTGGCTCATTTTACAGAGGTGCTTATGTCTGGAGAGCAGATGCATTTCTACTCAAGAGTAAGCAACTAAGCGAAATAAAGCCATAGAACGCTTATTTGCCTTCTATCTATGCATTCTGACACTCCAACAATGTGTTCTGCTTCAATTTGGTTTATTTTACAAAGGTGCTTATTGCTGGAGTGAATATGCAGTTCTACTCAAGAGTAAGCAACTAAGCGAAATAAAGCCATAGTACGCTTATTTGCCTTCTATCTATGCATTCTGACACTCCAACAATGTGTTCTGCTTCAATTTGGCTCATTTTACAAAGGTGCTTATTGCTGGAGTGAACATGCAGTTCTATTCAAGAGTAAGCAACTAAGCGAAATAAAGCCATAGAACGCTTATTTGCCTTCTATCTATACATTCTGACACTCCATCAATGTGTTCTGCTTCAATTTGGCTCATTTTACAAAGGTGCTTTTTGCTGGAGTGAATTTGCAGTTCTACTCAAGAGTAAGCAACTCAGCGAAATAAAGCCATAGAACGCTTATTTGCATTCTATCTATGCATTCTGACACTCCAACAATGTGTTCTGCTTCAATTTGGCTCATGTTACAAAGGTGCTCATTTCTGGAGAGCAGATGCATTTCTACTCAAGAGTAAGCAACTAAGCGAAATAAAGCCATAGAACGCTTATTTGCCTTCTATCTATGCATTCTGACACTCCAACAATGTGTTCTGCTTCAATTTGGTTCATTTTACAAAGGTGCTTATTGCTGAAGTGAATATGCAGTTCTACTCAAGAGTAAGCAACTAAGCGAAATAAAGCCATAGAATGCTTATTTGCCTTCTATCTATGCATTCTGACACTCCAACAATGTGTTCTGCTTCAATTTGGTTCATTTTACAAAGGAGCTTATTGCTGGAGAGCAGATGCATTTCTACTCAAGAGTAAGCAACTAAGCGAAATAAAGCCATAGTACGCTTATTTGCCTTCTATCTATGCATTCTGACACTCAAACAATGTGTTATGCTTCAATCTGGCTCATTTTACAAAGGTGCTTATTGCTGGAGTGAACATGCAGTTCTACTCAAGAGTAAGCAACGAAACGAAATAAAGCCATAGAACGCTTATGTGCCTTCTATCCCTGCATTCTGACACTCCAACAATGTGTTCTGCTTCAATTTGGCTCATTTTACAAAGGTGCTTATTGCTGGAGTGAATATGCCGTTCTACTCAAGAGTAAGCAACTTAGCGAAATAAAGCCATAGTACGCTTATTTGCCTTCTATCTATGCATTCTGACACTCCAACAATGTGTTCTGCTTCAATTTGGTTCATTTTACAAAGGAGCTTATTGCTGGAGAGCAGATGCATTTCTACTCAAGAGTAAGCAACTAAGCGAAATAAAGCCATAGTACGCTTATTTGCCTTCTATCTATGCATTCTGACACTCCAACAATGTGTTCTGCTTCAATTTGGCTCATTTTACAAAGGTGATTATTTCTGGAGTGAACATGCAGTTCTACCCAAGAGTAAGCAACTAAGCGAAATAAAGCCATAGTACGCCTATTTGCCTCCTATCTATGCATTCTGACACTCCAACAATGTGTTCTGCTTCAATTTGGCTCATTTTACAAAGGTGCTTATTTCTGGAGAGCAGATGCATTTCTACTCAAGAGTAAGCAACTAAGCGAAATAAAGCCATAGAACGCTTATTTGCCTTCTATCTATGCATTTTGACACTCCAACAATGTGTTCTGCTTCAATTTGGCTCATTTTACAAAGGTGCTCATTTCTGGAGAGCAGATGCATTTCTAGTCAAGAGTAAGCAACTAAGCGAAATAAAGTCAAATAAAGTTCGCATATTTGCCTTCTCTCTATGCATTCTGACACTCCAACAATGTGTTCTGCTTCAATTTGGCTCATTTTACAAAGGTGATTATTTCTGGAGTGAACATGCAGTTCTACTCAAGAGTAAGCAACGAAACGAAATAAAGCCATAGAACGCATATTCGCCTTCTATCTATGCATTCTGAAACTCCAACAATGTGTTCTGCTTCAATTTGGTTCATTTTACAAAGGAGCTTATTGCTGGAGAGCAGATGCATTTCTACTCAAGAGTAAGCAACTAAGCGAAATAAAGCCATAGTACGCCTATTTGCCTTCTATCTATGCATTCTGACACTCCAACAATGTGTTCTGCTTCAATTTGGTTCATTTTACAAAGGAGCTTATTGCTGGAGAGCAGATGCATTTCTACTCAAGAGTAAGCAACTAAGCGAAATAAAGCCATAGTACGCTTATTTGCCTTCTATCTATGCATTCTGACACTCCAACAATGTGTTCTGCTTCAATTTGGCTCATTTTACAAAGGTGATTATTTCTGGAGTGAACATGCAGTTCTACTCAAGAGTAAGCAACTAAGCGAAATAAAGCCATAGTACGCCTATTTGCCTCCTATCTATGCATTCTGACACTCCAACAATGTGTTCTGCTTCAATTTGGCTCATTTTACAAAGGTGCTTATTTCTGGAGAGCAGATGCATTTCT